>NW_026652289.1:10245923-10296378 GCF_009828535.3 Hylobates moloch
CTATCTATCTATCTATCTATCTATCTATCTATCTATCTATCTATCTAATCTGTCTTTATCCATCTATCCATCCATTCATTTACCTATCTATCTCTCCATCAATCTATCTTTTGGATCTTGAAGCTTAGAACGATCCTTAAAGATCTATAGGATACAGGAATATGGCCCCTCTCATATCACCATTTAATTAATTTGGTCCCGGCAGAAACCAGACAGGTCCTGGAGGATGATAGACTCCTGCAAACTCAAACAAGTAGCAGCCCACAGCTGGCTGTGATGCATCTATCCATCCATCCATCCATCCATCCATCCATCCATCCATCCACCCATCCATCTATCCATCTGTCTATGTATCCATCCATTTATCTATCCTGTCTGTCTGCCAATCTGCCTATTTATCCTATCATCTATCTATCTATCTATCTATCTATCTATCTATCTATCTATCTAATATATATCAATTATCTACCTATCTATCCATAGAGAGCTATAAGAGGAGATTTATTAGGGGAATTGGCTCACTTGATCATGGAGGTTACAGAGTCCCATGATAGGCCATCTGCAAGGTGGGGAACCAGGCAAGCCAGTGACATGGCTCAGTTCAACTTCCTTGGTCTCAGAAGCAAGGAAGCCAGTGTTGTAACACTCAATTCCAGGATGAAGGCCTCAGAGACTGGGGGGGCACTGGTGCAAGTCCTAGAGTCCTAAGGCTGGGGAACCTGCAGTTGTGATGTCCATGGGTGGGAGAAGAAGGATGGTCCTGGCTTTGGAAGAAAGCTCAAATTTGCCCTTCCTCTGCCTCCCGTTCCGTAAGAGTCCCCAGCTGATCAGATGGTGCCCACCCACACCAAGGGGGTCTTCCCTCTCAGTCCGTGGACTCAAATGCCAGTCTCCTCTGGAAACACCTCACAGACACAGCTGGGGCAGCCCAGTTATTCTAGTCAAATGCCAAACCACCTGGGTTTCCTTTTCAGCAGAAGAGGGGTTGACACTCAAAGTCAACCATCATAATATTCAAACTTTAGAATATCCTGGTCTAAAATCCTAAGACAAAAGATAGAATTTTTTATTTGTGATATTTCTGACATTGGCCACAGAAGGAAGTGTACACACACACACACACACACACACACACACACATTTATTAAGGTGAAATTCAAATAACATAGAATTAATCATCTTAAAATGAACAAACTAGTGGCATTGGTTGCATTCACAATATTGTATGGCCAACACTTCTGTCTAGTTTGAAACATTTCCGTCACTCCAAAGTAAAACCCCAGATCCATCAAGCAATTTCTCCCCATTCCCTCCTCCCCCTCAGCTCCTACAGGCACCAATCTGTTTTCTGTCTCTGTGGATTTGTGAATAGCTCATATAAATGGAACCATACAACGTGTAGTTTTTCGTATCCAACTTCTTTCACTTAGCGTCGTGTTTTCGAGGTTCATCCACATGTAAATCCTGCGGAAGAGCTTTTTTTCTGTTTAATGCTGATGTATTAGCCCATTTTCATACTGCTATGAAGAAATACTTGAGACTGAGTAATTTATAAAGAAAAAGAGGTTTAATGGACTCAGTTTCATAGGGCTGGGGAGGCCTCACAAGCGTAGTGGAAGATGAAGGAAGAGCAAAGGGACTTCTTTTGTTTTTTTTTGAGACAGAGTCTCGCTCTGTCTCCCAGGCTGGAGTGCAGTGGTGCGATCTTGGCTCACTGCAAGCTCTGCCTCCCAGGTTCACGCCATTCTCCTGCCTCAGCCTCCCTAGTAGCTGGGACTACAGGCGCCTGCCACCATGCCAGGCTAGTTTTTTGTATTTTTAGTAGAGATGGGGTTTCACTGTGTTAGCCAGGATGGTCTCAATCTCCTGACCTCGTGATCCGCCCGCCTCAGCCTCCCAAAGTGCTGGGATTACAGGTGTGAGCCACCGCGCCTGGCCCAAAGGGACTTCTTACATGGTGGCAGGCAAGAGACTGTGTGCAGGGGAACTGCCCTTTATAAAACCATCAGATCTCATAAGAACTGCCCTTTATAAAACTGTCAAATCTCTTGAGACTTTTTCACTACTGCAAGAACAGAGCAGGAAAAACCTGCCCCCATGATTCAATTTCTTCCTAGCAAGTCCCTCCCTCCACATGTGGGGATTATGGGAGCTACAATTCAAGATGAGATTTGAGTGGGGACACAGCCAAACCATGATGGCCGGGTGCAGTGGCTCACACCTGTAATCCCAGCACTTTGGGAAGCCGAGGTCGAGGTGGATGGATCACCTGAGGTCAGGAGTTCAAGACCAGCCTGGCCAACATGGCGAAACCCTGTTCCTACTAAAAATACAAAAATTAGCTGGGTGTGGTGGGGCGTCCCTGTGGTCCCAGCTACTTAGGAGGCTGAGGCAGTAGAATGGCTTGAACTCAGGAGGTGGAGGCTGTAGTGAGCCGAGATGGCGCCACTGCACTCCAGTGTGGGAGACAGGGGGACCCTGTCTCAAACAAACAAACAAAAAAACCCAAGAAACGCTGATGCTTTCTAGGCCCTGGAAAGATCACCTCACCAGAGGCTATGGAGGCCAGGCCGTGTTCATGGAACCACACTCTGTCTTCTCACTCTGCTGTGTCCTGGCGTTGGCTCTGAATTAGATTCCTGGGACTTCAACATCATCTCTTGCTCCTGGCCCTTGCTGCTTTCTTTCCAGCCCTTGCTTCTCACCTCCCAGATTGGCCCCCATGGTGCATACTCAGAACTGACGCTGCCTGTCGCTGAGGTTGCCCTGCCTTGGCTCTATATATTTGGATTCAATAGATCTTGAGAGAAAATGAACCTCACAGAAATCAGAAGACAGGATGTGGACCCCTAAATCTCCAGCCCTTTTTATCTCGTTGGGTTGCTTTGAGGTCTCGTGGGAGGCAGGAGCAGATGGTGTCTTAATGCCTGGGCAGGAAGAAGATGCTGAATTAGGATCACTCCTAGAAAAGGTGATGAGTCAAGAGGTTTTTACCAGCACTTTGGGAGGCTGGGGCGGATGGATTACTTGGGCCCAGGAGTTTGAGACCAGCCTGGGCAACTTGGCGAAACCCCATCTCTACAAAAAAAAAAATAAATAAATTAAATAAAAAAATACAAAAATTAGCTGGGCATGGTGGTGCACACCTGCAGTCCTGGCTACTCAGGAGGCTGATGCAGGAGAATCACTTTAGAGGTTGCAGTGAGTCAAGATTGTGCCACTGCACTCCAGCCGGGGCAACAGAGCGAGACCCTGTCTAAAAAAAAAACAACCTTTTTTTTAGTGTATACCTGAAGTAAATTCATTATCAGAATTTAAACTTAAAAATGATTTGCATATGGCTTTTTCTCTTTCATGTTTTATTGTATTTTCACTAAAAAAAAACCCTAATATGTAATCAGTTCTATTGCTATTTTTGACTTCATCTGTTATGATCTTTTCTCTAATTTGTATAGTCTCACTGTGTTTTTAAACATTTTTGAAGTCATAGAATTTGTCCTTCTGGAATTGGAAACTTGCATCTACTAAATTTTAATAACTTTTCTGTTGAACTGATTGTACTTGAGAGCACTTACTATTCAAGCAGCCCTACAGAGCCACTAGGTGGTGCTCACATGCTATTGTAAATGGATTCAGCTATTGAAGTTAAATTATTTGGAAAAACATTTTGTCTTCATTTTAGGTAAATGCAGAAATTGGCCCTATGTACTGTATGTGCTTTTTGGATTACAGATTTTTCAGCTCCCTTCTCCTTTATTGACTGCCTTTCCCACTATGGCATTACGGTTAAGCAGAAAGACTCTAGAGTAAGACTAATTTAAAACACTGGCTCTATCATTCACTTGCTCTGTGACCTTGGGTAAGTCATTTAACTTCAGTTTTTTCATCTGCAATGGGATTAATAATAATACATACCTCCTGGAGTGGTTGTGAGAATTTAAAAGTAAGTATATATTAAGCACATAATGTTATATGCGTTTGCATTTATTATTAATGTTTTTGTTTTTGTTATGGCATTGCTAATCGCTTAGACAAATGTTTCCTAGTACCAGTCCAAGGACCAGCAAAATCACCTAAGGATCTTATTTAAGATATCAGTTTCTGAGCTCTATACCTGGAGCATCTGTTTCAGTCATTTTGGGGTAGGGCTTAGGCATGCACATTCTTCAAAAGCTTCTCAGTTGATTCTAAGGCTCAGCTAGATTTGGGGATATTGTTGTCTACCCAAGTTCAATCAAAGTGTGTGAGGCTAATAATGTTTACACACTAGCAATTTCCAATTCCCCTTCAATATGTAGTGTGCATAGTCCAAAGCTCTGTCCTCTGGATTTCCTCTCTCCACTGTCATTTAAGGCCAGCTCCTGAATGAGGCAGTACTGCAGTCACTGGCTATTTTTGGCTTATATCCTCAAACTCAGCTGACTTATGGGTCAATAATACTCTGACTTATTGATTTAATCTTGGGTATTTTCCTCCTCCATGGGCTGGTCGTAAGGGACCTCCCGTGTGGCCATAGGTGTGAGCTCAAGAGAGGCACTGATGCAATAATGATGAATAATATGGGGTCTGAGCTATCTGCTTGCATAGCTTGCTATGCCCTTGATCTGGATATACCGCTTCCATCTTTCCATCAATTACTGCTGCACTTGCCCAGCTGTGTGGCTTTGTGGGTGTGACAGGACCTGGCTCATCATGAATGACTGATACTTGGTGTCCCATGGTCAGATATGCCATGTTGTCCAGGGCCCAACAGCATGCTAGGAGCTGTTCTTTCCAAAGTTATATTGTTCTTGCTATAGTTGGCACAGTGTTGCTCTAGAACTCTAAGTGTCTGAGTTGTGATTTGCCAATGTGGATTGCCAAACACGACAGGGTATCTTTTTCCGTCACCACTACCTCTAATGCCTTAGAAACTGCTGGGTCCTATGGCCAAGCTATGGGGCCAGTTGCCTTGCAGCCTGGACCTTTTGCTGTTTTGGTTCCCGTTCAAAACTGGCAGCCTTTTGGGTCCCTTGCTATGTGGGTGTGATCAATATTCCCAATTGTGGAATTAATATTTCCAGAATCCAGAGAGTGTTGTGTTACATTCTTTGTTTTAGGAGGAGTAAGATGTAGAATTTGTTCTTTACTTTGGCCAAGATATCCTGGCATGCTGCAGATCCTGGACTTTTAAAAAAGTGTACTAATGTGGCAGGACCCTGAAGAGGCAGAATATTTCCTGCCTCTTTCTTTATTGCAGACGTCTGACTTACAAAGGTCCCAGCACACTTGCCACTTCTTGTTCATTGGGTCTGGTTTACAAGTGTCAACACCACGTTGATGTTCTGCAGAGGTCCATGTGGCCCAGGTGTCCTCAGATGATATGATGACATGGTGGGGAAAGTTAACATAGCCCTGGGTCAATGCTCTAAGTGAATACTGTTGTCTGTTCTGAGTGACTGTGAACTGTTTCTGATCCTCCTTTTTGATAGAGATGAAAAGAACATAGTCCCCAGATCAAAGGCTGCACAGCGTGTACCTGGGGCCTGTGCTTTAGTGAAGATACAACATGTGGCAAGGAAGCTTCAGAGCCAGCTGTAGGCTGCTACTTGTTTGAGTTTACAGGAGTCTGTCATCCTCCAGGACCTGTCTGGTTTCTGCAGGGACCAAATTAATTAAATGGTGATATGAGTGGAGGCATACTCCTGCACCCTTAAGGTCTTTAAGGATAGCTCTAAGCTTTAAGATCCAAACCTCCCCTAACCCCCTACCCCAGAATGTACTATTATGTTTGATTTACTGTTTTGGCTGGGGTGGACAGTTTTAGAAACTCTCCTTTGTCCTTTCTCACTGATAGCTCTTATCTCACACACCAAGAAATCTGTGGAGGTGGAGAGTTGCAAACACCCTCTATTAGTCTATTTTCGTGCTACTGATAAAGACATACCTGAGTCTGGGTAATTTATAAAGAAAAGGAGGTTTAATGGACTCACAGTTCCACGTGGCTGGGGAGGCCTCACAATCATGGTGGAAGGTGAAAGGCATGTCTTATGTGGTGGCAAGCAAGAGAAGAAGTGCCAGCAGGGGAAATGCCAGATGCTTATAAAAACCATCAGATCTCGTGAGAACTCACTCACTATAATGAGAACAGTATAGGGGTAACTACCTCCATGATTCAGTTATCTCCACCTGGTCTTGCCCTTGATACATGGGGATTATTGCAATTCAAGGTGAGATTTGGGTGTGGACACAGAACCAAACCATGTCATTCTGCCCCAGCCCCTCCCAAATCTCATGTCCTCACATTTCAAAACCAATCATGCCTTCCCAACAGTCCCCCAAAGTCTTAACTCATTCCGGCATTAACCCAAAAGTCCAAGTCCAAAGTCTCTTCTGAGATAGGGCAAGTCCCTTCTGCCTATGAGCCTGTAAAATCAAAAGTAAGTTAGTTACTTCCTAGATACAATGGGGGTACAGGCATTGGGGAAATACAGCCATTCCAAATGGGAGAAATTAGCCAAAACCAAGGGGCTGTGGGCCCCATGCAAGTCTGAAATCCAGCAGGGCAGTCAAATCTTAAAGCTCCAAAATGATTTCCTTTGACTCCATGTCTCACAACCAGGTCACACTGATGGAAGAGGTGGGTTCCTGTGGTCTTGGGCAGCTCTGCCCCTGTGGCTTTGCAGGGTACAGCCTCCCTTCTGGCTGCTTTCACGGGCTGGTGTTGAGTGTCCACTGCTTTTCCAGGCACCTGGTGCAAGCTGTTGGTGGATCTACCATTCTGGGGTCTGCAGGACAGTGACCCTCTTCTCACAGCTCCACTAGGCAGTGCCCCAGTGCCCTGCTATGAACCAGAACTGGTTCTGGTTGTTACTTACTACCTGGGAGGCAAAGGTATATAATAAGGAGGCCATGAGGGTGCTTCAAGTCTCTGTGTATCAGTGTCAACCATTCTGGGTCTGAAATTCATTCAGATCTGGAAACTAGGCTGAGAGCCCTGGCTTATTATTGGGCCAGTGGTCTTCAGCTTCCTGACCACCAAACGTGAATTCTTCTGATGCTGTAGATTGAGTGATACTTGGGTTGCTGGTCTGCCTGGCCTCTAAGGGATGCTATTCTCTAACAATCTTTTCTTAACTATGCCTGATGACTCGCAGAGGGTAGCACTCTGAGCTTGACACTCAGGATTATTATCTGTCTGGCTTCTGATAGCTGTGCATAGCTGCCTGGTTTCTGATATTTGGAGATCCTATCATCCCCATTGTTAGATGTCTCCTACCATCATTCCTGGCCCACAGAGAATGGCAACCGCTGAGGTTTTCAGTAATGCTGGCACCTCTTATTGGCACACTTCTTTGTACTTTGGTAAGTGATATACCCGCTGGACCCTCCCACAGAACAGCCTCTGGTACATTTTCTGGCCTTAAGAGGTGTGCCCACTGTAGCTGTCCATTTTGAGTGTTTTGACTTTTCCCCCACATCTGCCATGATAATTCTGGCATTCCTGCTTCACTTAGTATGGCTATTGCTTGCTCCCGGCTTCCAAGAACCATCCCAGCATCATGCTGATACCACCTCTTAATTTTTGTTGAGATATTGTGTCCTCTCTATACCCCCAGCCTCCATTTATATGTTGAAGTCCTAACCTTCAGTAGCGCAGAGTGTGACTATATTTGGAGATAGGTCTTTAAAGAGGTAGTTAAGGTTAAATGAAGTCATATGAGAGGGCTGTAATCCAATGACTGGTGTCCTTATAAGAAGAAAAAATTTGGACACAGTCACGGGAATGGGGGATGACCATGTGAGGACACAGGGAGAAGGTGGCCACCTCTAAGCCAGAGAGAGAGGCCTCAGACACCAACCCTGGCCGGGTGCGGTGGCTCACGCCTGTGATTCCAGCACTTTGGGAGGCTGAGGTGGGCGGATCATCTGAGGTCAGGAGTTCGAGATCAGAGACCAGCCTGGCCAACAGGCTGAAACCCCATCTCTACTAAAAATACAAAAATTAGCTGGGCGTGGTGGTACATGACTGTAATCCCAGCTACTTGGGAGGCTGAGGCAGAATCACTTGAACCTGGGAGGAGGGGTTGCAGTGAGCTGAAATTGCGCCAGTGCACTCCACCTGGACGATAGAGTGAGACTCCTTCTCCAAAAAAAGAAAAGAAAAGAAAACACCAACCCTGCCTTCTGTGATGGTTAGTTGTATGTGCCAACTGACTTGGGCTAAGGGATGTCCAGATATCTGGTAATATGTTATTTCTGGGTGTGCCTGTGAGGATGTTTCTGGAAGAGATCAGCATTTGAATCAGGAGACTGAGTAAAAAAGATCTGCCCTCAGTGGTGACCAGGCAGCATCCCACTGGGAAGGTACTGAGGGCCTGAGCAGAACAAAAGGCCAGAAGAAGGGAGAATTCTCTCCCTCTTCTTGAGCTGGGACATCCATCTTCTCCTGACCTTGGACATCAAACCTGCTGGATCTCAATCCTTTGAACTTGGGGACTTACACCAGCACATACCCTGGTTCTCAGACCTTTGGATTTGAACTGAGTTACACAAACAACTCTACTGGTCTCCAGCTTGCAGACAGCAGATAGTGGGACTTCTCAGCCTCCGTAATCATGTGAGCTTTCCCCCAAATAAATGTCTTCATTTATTCTCTCTCTCTCTCTGTTGTCTATCTGTCTAATCTATCTCTATTATCTATCATCTATCTGTTATCTACTTATCTATCATCTATCTATTATCTCTATCTACTGATCTATTATCTATCTATTCTATGTTATCTATCTAATGTATCTCTATTATCTACCATCTATCTGTTATCTATCATCTGTCTATTATCTCTTATCTACCTACTTATCTGTCATCTATTATCTATCATCTATCTATCTAACCTATTATTTATCAACTATCTATATATTCTCTATCTATCTGTCTGTCTATCTCTCTTGGTTTTGTTTCTCTGGAGAACCCTGACTAATAACCTTTATCTCAGACATCTAGCTTCCAGGACCATGAGACAATGAATGTCTGTTGTTTTAAGCCCATAGTCTGTGGTACTTTGTTGTGGCAGCCCTAGCAGATGAATGAAGGTATTACATCCTATATCTTGAGAGAATGTTCCAGTGTTAATAAACTCCTCCTTATCTGACTTTGTGTTCTACCCCCGTGACCTAGAGCCCTGAGGACCGAGTCCCGCCACCCTCTCCTGGCTCCCACCAGCACATTTGCGGGGCTTGCAGATCCTTCAGTGTCTATCCTCTTGACATTGGCCTGGGGGCCAGAAGAGGAAGAGAAGTTTGATCTTGGGTGTATAATGTCTTGTGGGCAGAGGTAGAGGAGGAAGAGGGGATAGATCCTGGGTATGTGCTGTCTTGTAGGCAGAGGTCTCTGCAGAGTGTCTTTCAGCAAGAGGGAGGTGCGAGCCCTCCCCTGGGTGAGCCTGTTCTGGAGCCTCAGAGAGTTCAGGGGTTCCAGGGATTCAAGGTCCCCTATATCAAGATATCATTCCTTCCCAGTGGGAGCTCTGATTTTGGCCATAGCAGACTTGTCTAGTTGGGGGTTAAAATTCTGTGACACTCTGCTGCTTTTGTAACTAAATTCTAAGCCCCATCCTTAGCTTTTTTCTGCCTCTTGAGTATGAGTAACAGAGTCCCTTCACATGTTGGCCAGGAGGCCCCTGGCTTTCACTCATAGCCTTTAATTCATGGTCAGTGTCCCCAGCCTTTTCTTGTCAGTCCCCCAAACATCACTTGTCCTCAGAAACAGCCAGGAAATCTCATTGACTTTATCACTCCTCTTTCCTGTATGTATTTCTCAAACAGCTGATGCTCAACTCAGCACAGGCTCCTGCATTTCCTGTCCCTGGTAACCCTCCCCCAGTTCACTCTGGTGAAAGTCTTAACAATTCCACTGTTACTTTTTTATTTAATTTTATTTATTTTAGAGACAAGGTCTCACCCAGTCTGGAGTGCAGTGGCACAATCACAGTTTACTACAGCCTTGAACTACTGGGCTCAAGCAATCCCTCTGCCTCAGCCTCCCAAGTAGTTGGCACTACAGACATGTGCCACCACATGTGGCTAATTTTAAAGTTTTTTTGTAGAGATGGCATGTCACTATGTTGCTCAGGCCGGTCTTGAACTCCTGGCCTCTAGTGATCCTCTCACCTTGGCCTCCCAAAGTGTCCACTGCTACTTTGAGTGAGGGGCTATGTGATGGGGTCCTCATTGCTGGCTAGGGAGTGGGCGATATGGCTCCAAAATCCTAGCCTGGGTTTTCAGGAGGCAGACCCCTGGGGGAGACTGGACTGCTGAAAGTTTGTTTGGGGCCACTCCTGTGATCAAGGAGAAAAGGAAGCAGGAGGTGACAGATAAGAATTTGATAGTGCCACTGTCATCCTATGGGAAGCTGGAGTGGCCTTCAGAGTCACGCTGAGCTGGGGCTGGAGGCTCAGACCATCGTGCTCCTGGTCTGTTGCTCACTGGACACTGGCTGTCACAGGAAGAGGGTGTAATCCTGGGTAAGGTGGCTCCCTTCACCCAAAGGCAGCATCTGCAGAGGATAGACAGCTGAAAGCTGCCACTGACATCCCTCTCAGCCCTGGGGAAAGGCATCCTTTAGTTCTGAAGGAGGATGTGAGGAATGCAGAGAACAGGCGTGACTGTAACCCAAAGGTTTCATTGGGGGAACCTTGAGCTTCACGTGGGTAAAGCTTAGTGCTGATGCCTCCTTTGGGTGGCTGGAACTGAAATTGTGCCATAAACTCAAGTTGCTCTTGGACCAAGTGTATTATCCAAGATTTATCCATCTTATTTATTGAATGCAAGTCCTTTTTAAAAAATATTTATTATTTTTTATTTCAATAGGTTTTTGGGGAACAGGTGGTGTTTGGTTACATGAATAAGTTCTTTAGCAGTGATTTCTGAGATTCTGGTGCACCCATCACCTGAGCAGTGTACACTGTACCCAATGTGTAGTGTTTTATCCCTTGCCACCCCTCATCCTTTCCCCCAAGTTCACAAAGTTTAATGTATCATTCTTATGCCTTTGCATCCCCATAGCTTAGCTCCCACACATCAGTGAGGACATATGATGTTTGGTTTTCCATTCCTGAGTTACTTCACTTAGAATAATAGTCTCCAATTCCATCCAGGTTGCTGCAAATGTCATTATTTTGTTCGTTTTTATGGCTGAGTAGTATTCCATCATATATATACACACACACACACACACACACACACATATGTATACACACACACACACACATATATATGTATATACACACTACATTTTCTTTATCCACTCATTGATTGATGGGCATTTAGGTGGTTCCGTATTTTTGCAATTGCAATTGTGCTGCTATAAACATGCATGTGCAAGTGTCCTTTTCGTATAATGACTTATTTTCCTCTGGGTAGATACCTAGTAGTGGGATTGCTGGATCAAACAGTAGATCTACTTTTAGTTCTTTAAGGAATCTCTACACTGTTTTCCATAGTCGTTGTACTGGTTTACATTCTCACCAACAGTGTAAAAGTGTTCCCTTTTCACTGCATCCTCGCCAACATCTATTATTTTTTGAGTTTTTGATTATGGCCATTCTTGCAGGAGTAAGGTGGTATTGCATTGTGGTTTTGATTTGCATTTCCCTGATTGTTAGTGATGTTGAGCATTTTTTCATATCCTTGTTGGCCATTTGTACATCTTCTTCTGAGAATTGTCTATTCATGTCCCTAGCCCACTTTTTGATGGGATTGTTTGTTTTTTTTCTCTGAATGCAAGTCTCTTCCATGAAGTCATGCTATTCTGAAGGCTTAGGCCATACTCAGCCGTCTCAGTCCCTGGGACACTAATTCTCAGGTGTGAATCATTGCCTCCACCTGACGCTGGGCTGTCATCATGCCAGAAGTGACAATGAGACAATCTAGCTGTCACTGCACACTGGGAGCTGGTGAAGGTGAATTGGGGAACTGCCGACATAGACACAACTAGCTCACACAGGTTTGAACTGCACAGCCTAGAGTCGACCACAACAAAAGCTTCCAAGAGGAAAGGTCAGACCCATGAAGTGCTATTTGTTTTCAGTGAAACTTCATCCCTCCCACTTAACACCCGTCTAACCAGCCACGGAATCAATTACCACGTGTCAGCCCGAAACCTGACACAAGAAATGAAAGAAGGACACAGCCTCCCCGGGGACCAGGGTGGGTTGGGGGGCAGCAGGCAGAGACAGAGAGAGAGAGAGAGAGAGAGAGGGAGAGGGAGAGAGAGGGAGGAGGTAGAAAACTCGGGGTGGGAAGCCGTGAGTGAGCCGCTCTCGCCCAGTGTGAAGGTTTCATCCAGGCTGGGACTCTTGCCTGCCTTTGAGCCCCGTCAGTGTGACTGGTCTGGACCATTGGGCTTGTCTTTCACGAAGAGTGGTCAGCATGCCCATGAGGTTATTTGACTTTGGTTACACTGGTTGCTCCATTTGATAACGGAAGACCAAAAGTTTCTAGCTGTGCATTGTTGCATGGAGCTTCAGGAGGGAGAGCTCCTGGCAGGTCTTGCTGGGCTGCCGTGCTTCTTGGAGTTGACTGAGGTGCCGCATTTCTCAGGCTTCTGCTAAATGTGGTTTTGGCTCCTCAGAGAGCACCCATGTAAGGCAGTGTCATTCACTTTCTTTTTTCTTTTTCTTTTTTTTTTTTTTTGAGGTGGAGTCTCGCTCTGTTGCCCAGGCTGGAGTGCAATGGCATGGTCTCGGCTCACTGCAACCTCCGCCTCCCGGGTGCAAGTGGTTCTTCTGCCTCAGCCTCCCGAGCAGCTGGGATTACAGGATGCACCACCATGCCTGGCTAATTTTTGTATTTTTAGTAGAGACGGGCTTTCACCATATTGGCCAGGCTGGTCTTGAACTCCTCACCTCGTGATCTGCCTGCCTTGGCCTTCCAAAGTGCTGGGATTACAGGCGTGAGCCACTGTGCCCAACCTCTTTTTTTTTTTTTCCTTTTACCATTTTCCTTCTCTTATTTTACTTTAAGTTCTGGGGTACATGTGCAGAACATGCAGGTTTGTTACATAGGTATATGTGTGCCATGGTGGTTTGCTGTACCTATCTACGTGTCACCTAGGTTATAAGCCCCACATGCATTAGCTGTTTGTCCTGATGCTGTCATTGCAGCACTATTCGTAATAGCAAAGACATGGAACCAACCCAAATGCCCATTAGTGATAGACTGGATAAAGAAAATGTGGTACATATACACATGGAATACTGTGCAGCCATAAGAAGGAATGAGATCATGTGCTTTGCAGGGACTATGGAATATCATAGTATTCCATGGTATATATGTCATCCTTGGCAAACTAACACAAGAACAGAAAACCAAACACTGCATGTTTTCACTCGTAAGTGGGAGTTGAACAATGAGAACACTTTCTATGTTTATGAGAGTCTCAAGAAGAGAGCTCCAAGGGCTGCTCAGGGGGAGCCCACAAAAGTTTTATGGATGAATCCTGGTGACAAGAAGTTAGCCTGGTGCGTTTCACCAGCTCTGTAAAAAAAAACAAAAAACAAAAAACAAGCAACAAACAAAAAAACATTTTCCAAAGGTAAGGATTTTGTTAATAAAGGATGCCTACACTCTTAAACTTTATTTAACAGAATTTAATAGAATTGTAGGATCAAGACCTTGCTTATCTTTGGATAGAGCATTAGATGAATATTTTCTAATTTGTTCTACGAGTTCCATTCTCCACTGGAATGTTCGATGTGTAAAACATTGATTGCACTGGAACATGGGGACAGAAAGCAGGGTGCATCGCTCCTGATATCTATGTGGTCATCAAAAGACATTTCCATTGATGGCAGGAAATTCATGACTTTAATGAAAGGCAAAGATTGGCTGGGCATGGTGGCACACACCTGTAATCCCAGCACTTTGCGAAGCCAAGGCAGGTGGATCACCTGAGGTGAGGAGTTCGAGACCAGCCTGGCCAACATGGTGAAACCCCGTCTCTACTAAAAATACAAAAATTAGCTGGGCATGGTGGTGCATACCTGTAATCCCAGCTACTCGGGAGGCTGAGGCAGGAGAATTGCTTGAACCCGGGAGGTGGTGAGCCGAGATCGCACCACTGCCCTCCAGCCTGGGTGACATAGTGAGACTCCATCTCAAAAAAAAAAAAAGGGGAAGGCAAGGATTTTGCTCAACCAGGTGATTAAAATTGTCAGTGGAACAGTAAGCAGCATGCTGATGAATAAGGCAGTAAATTGTCCTTTCTGCTGTTGATGTTCTATTTAGTCTTTTGATATTAATACCTCTTTACAACACTACTGTAAGATTATTTCTTTTCTTTTAATCTAAATGGTGTTTAGTCTTTGGTTGTCTTGTCTGTAGAGAGATCTGTGGCCTTTCCTTCTCTTTCCTTTTTCAAAGTGATACCACCTACACACATGGTTTTATTTGCTGTCTAAAGGGTAACAACCCTTTTATCTTTAAACTGGGTCTTCCTTTCCCCAGGTTTGGCGCTGCACCTGTCCCTGGGAAGCAATTATCCCCTCTGTCTCCCAGGTACCTTAAACTCAGCATCAGTCGTTTTTCCTTGATTGTTCACATCTATTCTCCATTTTAAATGTGGGAACAAAAGCCCCGGAGTCACTTAAGCTTGAAACCTGAGAGACTTTCTCGGTCCACCCTGCCCCCACACCTCTATCCTCTACGTCTAAGTGGTCACCGATCTTATTATTGATTTTTCATGGTCACCCTCTCACTGGTCCTGGCACTTGGCCCAGCTTTATGCCCCCGTCCCCTTTTCTTGCCTTCCTCGACAGCTTCCATGTTCTAACCTGTGGCTTTGCTCACCTGTTTGCATCCTGCTGGACTGCGCTTCCCTCCCCCACTGTTTTCCCTTTAACCAGTGAACTTTAAGACTTTAAGACTCACATCAGGCCTCACCTTTTATTTGAAAGGAATCAGGAATTACTTGTTTTCAGAATCTGATTTTCTCTTGCATTTTCCGTCTTCCTAGATTACACCCCTCTCTCTCCACCTGTCCCAGTTGGAAAGTCTTGAATCATTTCCCCTCATTCCAGATGGTGTCAGTTACCGGATATTGACATACTACTGAATTTTGATTATTCTTTTTTGTTTTCATCATTACCTTCCAGGTGTAAGCCCACCTGCTTTTTCTGTAAGCCAGTGCACTTAGAGAATCTTTCCCCCTGTTTCTCCAGCTTCCATGTTGTCTTTAGGGTTACCCTCAGATTCATCTGTCTAAAGTGCTTTGTTCAAAACCTCCTCTGGACCCGTGTCCTGCAGAGTAAGGTTCTAACTCTTTAGCATGGCATTTGGAGCTCTTTACAATCTGATCTTAATTTATTACCTTAGCAACAGGTGCTCTCAGTCCCCAGACACCTTGCCTCAGAGCTGTGCCATCCAGTCTCATGCCTTTAGTCTATGGCCATGTTGTTCTTGACTGAGGTCTTCTTCCCTGGTTGTTGAAATCTTATCTACCTTTTATGAGCTAATTTAAATAGAACTACTGGCCAGGCATGGTGGCTCATGCCTGTAATCCCAACACTTTGGGAGGCTGGAGATGGAGTCTAATACAAGAAACTGTCCCATATGCTCTTCAGAATCCTGAAGTTTACCTTGGTTCCCTTTAAAGTCTTTCGTTATGATTGATGAGTCATTTCAGCATTGTGCTAAATTCAAAGGCCCTCAATAAAAGATAAAATCAAATATGGGTGGGTCAGTTGAGCCCAGGAGTTGGAGACCAGCATGGGCAGCATGGCACAACCCCAACTCTGCTAAAATACAAAAACTAACCAGGTTTGGTGGTAGGCGCCTGTAATCTCAGCTACTTGGGAGTCTGAGATGACAGAATCGTTTGAGCCCTGGAGGTTGAGGCTGCAGTGAGCCATGATAGCACCGCTGCACTCCAGCCTGGTGTTTAAAAAAAAAAAATTAAAACTACCATGTATAGAGCCTCCAGATTCCCCTAGTGAGAACAGAGTGCATTTTCCTTTGCAGCCTCCATTTCTTGCTACAGAATAAATACTTCTATTTTGCTGTGTATCACAGTCTGGCCAGCATTATGGATATTTAGTTATCCATTTTCTTCTGGATGCCTTAGAGATGTGTTTTACTGCTGTTTGTGCGCCTCACTACTGAGTCCATTGTAAGCCATGGCAGATCCTGTATTTTAAATTGATATTTTGAAAAGAGAGTTCTTTATGTTTGGTTGGTGTTCCTTTTTTAAACTTCACTATCATCATTTCTAAAATCTCTATTAACATTATCAACACACACTGATTATCTTTTGCCTTTTTACAAATGTAATACAGCAAAACACTCAATACTTTGAAAACATTTTGAATTCATGTAAGTATGACTGAAAAATGTTTCTGAAATGTTGATTTGAAAACAATTGCTTGATAGATTTCAACTTTATGTTTCAAACTAGGGCCTATGTAGACTAAGCTAGAATTAAGCACCACACAGTTTCTCTGGATTTGGCCAAGCATGGCTCCCACCCAAGGGAATTCACCTTGTTTTTCTTTTACAGTGACCTCTGATACTCAGGGAATGGATCAGTAGAAAAGAATAGCCTAAAACATATCTTGCTACAGAATAAATGAATGTCAGATGAAATGGACACACACATATGTGTGTATATTTTATATATATATTCATATACATATATGAGTCTGAACATGTGGACAGCAGATGATTTTTAGATGTGACTAACATACTCATTATGTCTTTAGAGCAAAATCCTCCACTAGGCTCATTGTCCTGAAGTTGAAATACAAGAAGTTCACTGTCTGGTATGCTCCTCAGAATCCTGAAGTTTAGCTTGGATCCCTTTGAAGTCTTTTATTATGATTGATGAATCATTTCAGCATTGTGCTAAATTCAAAGGCCCTTAATAAAAGATAAAATCAAATGACTTACCAATCAAGAATACCACAGAAGACTGGAAATCAGGTGAAAATGTGGCATGAGCAGTAATACTAAACTTAAAGGCCTTATCAATCACTATACATTTCCAAAAAGTTAGGAAACATTTAAAACTTTGAAAAGGTGCACACGACTGATTGCAGAAACTATCTGGGAAATACTTGAGTGCTATTTGTGATAGAAATAAATTCCCGTTTGATACCTTTCTCCAGTAAATGTTTTATAATAGAGTTTGGCATCACAGAGCATGGGTGGAGAAAGGTCTGTACCTTCCTGTTTGACAGCAGAGAGTCCCAGGAGGTGGCTGGGCTTTGCTCCCCGTGTCTGTGTCAGCCCCTGATGGGACAAAACTTGCTTTTTTTTCTTCTGTGAGATGGAGTTTCGCTCCTGTTCCCAGGCTAGAGTGCAGTGGCGTGATCTTGGCTTACTGCAACTTCCATCTCCTGGGTTCAAGCAATTCTCTTGCCTCAGCCTCCTGAGTAGCTGGGATTACAGGCACCTGCCACCATGCCCGGCTAATGTTTTGTATTTTTAGTAGAGACAGGGTTTCACCATATTGGCCAGGCTGGCCTTGAACTCCTGGCCTCAGGTGATCTGCCCACCTCGACCTTCCGAAGTGCTGGGATTACAGGCGTGAGCCACCACACTGAGCCAGCTTGCTCTTTTTTAGAGAGGCTGGTATTATGTTTAGATGGAAAGGGTTATCACCCACAGGCTAAGATTTTGGTGTTCTTGGCAAGGACTGTTGAGGATATGACTTACCCTGTATTCCACTCTCAATACTGCAAGATGGCTGAGCACAAGACTGAAATGCTAACACCCCTGGGAGGGAGATTAATAAATTCCCGATGAAACCTACAACAGAAGAACTACCTTGTCCTCCATTTGTGAGAAAAGAGGAAGTCAGTGGGTGATCATGATTTTTCCTGGGAGAGCAAACAGACTGAGATCTCCAGACCACCCTGGCAAGCATCCAGATCATACCAAGGAAGCAACACATTCAAAAGAGGTTTTCAAAATGAAGATCAGCATCTGATAATTTTGTTCGTCAATTTTTTAAAACAAGGAATAATCAGCACATGATGTGTTAGGACAGCATGTTAGTCAGGGTTCTCTAGAGGGACAGAACGAATAGGATCGATGTATATGGAGAGGAAAGTTTATTAATGTGTGTTGACTCACACAGTCACAAGGGTGAGGTCCCACAATAGGCCATCTGCAAGCTGAGGAGAAAGGAAGCCAGTCCAAGTCTTAAAGCTTAAGAGCTTGGAGTCCAATGTTTGAGGGCAGGAAGCATCCAGCATGAGAGAAAGATGGAGGCCAAAAGACTAAACCAGTCTAGTCTTTCCATGTTCTTCTGCCTGCTTTTATTCTGGCTGTGCTGGCAGCTGATTAGATGGTGCCTACCCGGATTGAGGGTGGGTCTGACTTTCCCAGTCCACTGACTCAAATGTTAATCTCCTTTGGCAACACCCTCACAGGTACACCCAGAACAATACTTCGCATCCTTCAATCCAATTAAGTTGACACTCAGTATTCACCATCACAGACAGCTCTTTGGCCCAGTGCTGCCATTACCCTGTAGACTTGTTGCAGTTTGTTATGCCCTGGATCAGATATCTTCACTGACCCTCGTTTCTGTTTAGGGGGCAATCCATCATCCTTAGCTGGCATCCAGGACCATCTAAAAACCAACCCAAACGTTCTCTTACAGGCTTATGTCTCCTAGTCCTTGGCATTAATTCTTAATCTAAGTCAAAATGACACTTTCGAGGACCTTTAACCTGCCTGTCTTTGTACCTTTGCTAATGCCACTTACTGACCCCCAGAATGTTTTGTCTTCTTTGTTCCCATCCAGTAGAAACTTCACATAGAGTCAAAGACCCACTCACATCTCACACCTCCAGGAAAGCTTCCTAGACCATCCAAGATAATGTCACCATTTCATCTTCTTACCTCTAGAGTGCCCCCTGCTTTGACATTGTTGTACCATTTGGTCCATGCTGTCTTGTGTTGTCACCCTGTATATACATGTTGGAAACCCTGGGCTGCTGAAAGCTCATAGAAAATAAGAGATGCTCCCCTCCTCTTTTCTATTGGTCAGCACTTGGCATAATGCCTGCATAGGTAGCAGCTGCCCAGCATATTTTGTGGGGCACACTGGGTCAGTAGTTCACAGATAGACCCGTTCATTCATTTCTTCCTTGAATACCTGCTCTGATAAGCTCTGTGCTTGTTCCTGGAAATACAGCCGTGAGCAATAAAGTCATGGTATCTGTCTTCACGGAGCTTATAACCTCAAGGGGAAAACAAATAATCCCACAAATAACAATGATAATACTCATTGGGGCTCTCTTGTACTGAAGGCCCCCTCTGTGCCAGCCCCTGTGCTAAATACTTTCCTCATATTATTTCATGTTATTCTCAATACAACCCTGGGGGTAAGCACGATGATCACCTTACAGATGAGGGGATGGAAACTTAGTGAGCCTTTTAGGTTAACTTGTACCGAGGAGCCTGGCTAGTGAGTGGGATGGTGGGAGGTTGACCCAGTCTGTCTGGCTCCAGGGTCTGTTTTTTAACCATCACATGATTTCAATAATTACCAATATTACAGTGATGACAAATACCACAAACACCATATGTGCTGGTTTCCTATTGCTGTATAACAAATTACCACAAACTTAGTGGCTTAAAACAACACTGATTTCTTACAGTTCTGTGAGTCAGATCCGCCATAGATCTCACCAGTCTAACACTGAGTTGTTGCCATGACTGTGTTCCTTGTAGAGGCTCTGGGGGGAAATACATGTCCTTGACATTTCCCCCTTCTAGAGGCACCCACATTCCTTGACTCATGGCCCCTTCCTCCATCTGCAAAGCCAGCAATGTCACTTCTCTGACCCGTCCTCTGTCTTTTGTCCTCCCATCGCCTTCTGATTGCAGGTGAGGAAGGTTCTCTGCTTTTAAGGACTCTTTTGATGACACTGAGCCCACCTGGATAACCCAGGGTATGCTCCCCATCTCAAGACTCTTAGCTGAATCACATCTGCACTCCTTTTTCTCATGTAAAGTAACATATCCGTAGGTTTTAAGGATCAGGGCGTGGACATCATTGGGGGTCATTCCGCCTACTTCGTCCTGAGAAGGTGTAACAAGGGGAGTGGTCTAGAGAGGTAGGGGGTTCAGGCTTCCTAGGATGAAAGGACATTTAGGGTGGTGGAGTTGGCCAGATGGATGGGGAGGAGCAGGCGTCATCCCAGGCAGAGGATGCGTGAAGCCCTTGCAAGGCCACAGAGACCTGATGGAGTGAGTGGGGGAGAGCAGCCCCTGCTGAGGCTGGAGATGGTGGCAGGGGCCAGGTCATGGGGAACATGCCTGGCAGGTTGGGAGGGATTCAGCCATGATTCCAGGAGAAATGGGCAATAAGTAAAAGGATCAAGTCAAGGTTCATGATGGATTTGCTTTTTCAGAAGGTCATTCTGGCTGCTGAGCGGAGAAGAGCTCAGCAGGAAGAGAGAGTGGATGCAAAATTAGGAGAATGCTTCAGTAGAGCAGGTGGGAGATGCTGATTGTCTGGACTGGATGTGGCAGCACAGGTGAAGAGGGGATAGTTTGTGGTTTACCCAGAGTAACTATCAGGGCTTGCAATTGCTTAAATATGGAGGTAAGGGAGAGGGAAAGCATTGAGAATGACTTCAGGTTTCTTAGTGGGATAACCAGAGGGGTTGGGAGTGATATGATCAGAGCCAAGTGGCTGTAGAAGGAACAAAGGCAATTAATATAGAAAAAAAAGTTCCTCTTGATGATAGGAGGCCAGAGTTGAGTGGGGACAACCAGGGAACAATTGAACACAATCAATCATGTGGATTATTTTTATGTATGTATTTAATTTTAAATGTTATTTTTCATTTAAACAATTTTTAAATTATCTTAATCATTTGGATTCTTTTAATGGAATATTTACAGAGACTATATTGCTTTAAGAGGGCCCAAATGCACCAAGTTGAAATGTTTTTGGGAAAATTATGCAGACCAGATATTCTGATTGTGGATTTGGTTTGATTTAGGGTATGAGATCTGTCATCATATTTCAGCCTCTCTGTCTTAATAACTAAGCATTCCTTTTGCTTCTTCTCAGGTGGCACCTTTATGTGCCACATGTATTTCTCCTGATTCTCAGCCCAATGAAAATCTGGTATTTTGGGCACAGTATACTATCCTTGATTTTTAATAAGATTCATTTTTTTCTTCAGTAAATACATACAGAATTGGATATTTCAACAAAATTAACCTTATTTGCAAAAAGATTTTAGGGAAATATCTTTTGATGAATTGATTATAGGACTAAACAAGGAAGGACAATTAATTTTTCAGTGCAACGTTGTATTTACAGAATTGCATTGCATGCACTTTTAACTTAACAGCTTACTTCATATACTTGTCCTGGGATGAGAAGCCGCAATTTTCTTGTTTAGATAGCACAGCATGACTGCATCTACTAATACAGGTTAAGTTTAGATGCCCAATATTAGAAACTAGGGGAGTGCATTCCGGCAAGCAAGAACACTTTAGAATTCTCTACTGCTGTCCCATTCAACCCAGGGACTATAGTTGTCTAACATGTGGGATGGTTTAGATACCCAGACTTCTATGGAGAAAATTCCCTTTTGGTCACTTTTTAAGCCTGTGGCTTAGTCAGTTTGAGCTGCTATAGTAAAGTACCATAGCTTGGGTAGCTTTTATAAACAGTAGACATTTATTTCTCATGGTTCTGGGGACTGGGAAGTCCAAAATCAAGGAGCTGGCAGATTTGATGTTTGGTGAGGGCCCACTTCCTGGTTCCTAGAATACTGTCTTCACTGAGTTCTCATATGGTAGATGTGGTGAGGGAGCTCTCTGAGGTCTCTTTTATAAGGGCACTGATCCCATTCATGAGATGACCTGATTACCTTTCAAAGGCCCCCACCTTCAAATACCATCACATTAAGGGTTAGGATTTCCATATATATATATGGAAGGACAATTAATTCTCAATGCAACACTGAATTTACAGAATTGCATTGCATGTGCAAAATATCTGTGTGATAAACTGCATATATATTACACACACATATTTTTATATATATAAAGAGACTGGGTCTCATTCTACCACTCAGGCTGGAGTGCAGTGGGAACAATCATGACTCACTGCTGCCTCGAACTCCTGGGCTCCAGAGATCCTCCTGCCTCAGCCTCATGAGTAGCTGGTACTACAGCCATGTGCCACCATACCTGGCTAATTTTTGCATTTTATTTTTATTTTTATTTTTTATTATTATACTTTAGGTTTTAGGGTACATGTGCACAATGTGCAGGTTTGTTACATATGTATCCATGTGCCATGTTGTTTTGCTGCACCCATTAACTCGTCATTTAGCATTAGGTATATCTCCTAATGCTGTCCTTCCCCCCTCCCCCCACCCCACAACAGTCCCCGGAGTGTGATGTTCCCCATCCCTTGTCCATGAGTTCTCATTGTTCAATTCCCACCTATGAGTGAGAACATGCAGTGTTTGGTTTTTTGTCCTTGCGATAGTTTACTGAGAATGATGTTTTCCAGTTTCATCCATGTCCCTACAAAGGACATGAACTCATCATTTTTTATGGCTGCATAGTATTCCATGGTGTATATGTGCCACATTTTCTTAATCCAGTCTATCGTTGTTGGACATTTGGGTTGGTTCCAAGTCTTTGCTATTGTGAATAGTGCCGCAATAAACATACATGTGCATGTGTCTTTATAGCAGCATGATTTATAGTCCTTTGGGTATATACCCAGTAATGGGATGGCTGGGTCAAAAGGTATTTCTAGTTCTAGATCCCTGAGGAATCGCCACACTGACTTCCACAATGGTTGAACTAGTTTACAGTCCCACCAATAGTGTAAAAGTGTTCCTATTTTTTCCACATCCTCTCCAGCACCTGTTGTTTCCTGACTTTTGAATGATGGCCATTCTAACTGGTGTGAGATGGTATCTCACTGTGGTTTTGATTTGCATATCTCTGATGGCCAGTGATGATGAGCATTTTTTCATGTGTTTTTTGGCTTCATAAATGTCTTCTTTTGAGAAGTGTCTGTTCATGTCTTTCGCCCACTTTTTGATGGGGTTGTTTGTTTTTTTCTTGTAAATTTGTTTGAGTTCATTGTAGATTCTGGATATTAGCCCTTTGTCAGATGAGTAGGTTGCAAAAATTTTTTCCCATTCTGTATGTTGCCTGTTCACTTTGATGGTAGTTTCTGAGATGAGGTCTTGCTATATTTGCCAGGCTGGTCTGAACTCCTGGCCTCAAGTGATCCTTCAGTCTTCACCTTCCAAAGTGTTGGAATTACAAGTGTGAGCCACCATGCCCAGCCTGTCAACATACACATTTTGAGAGGACACAAATATTCAGTCTGTAGCAGTCTCTTTCAGTGGTTCTTAAGCAAGCAAAATAATTACTATAGAGGTCTGTGTAGATAAAGCTATGTATCTTATACTTGATTAGCAATTTAGGAAAATTTCAAGCATAATTTAGAGTTTAATATTTTTGCCTTGGATGATTGTTTTAGAACCCAAACTCTACGTGGATTCTTGGAACCTAGCACAATCTGGGACTATCATTCCAAGTCTGATTTTGGGAGGCATTTCAGCACCTGCCTCTGAAAAGAAGAGGGGCTGAAGTTAGACAATGAGGAGATGCTCCATTGTGAAACTGATTAAGCAGACAGTGATAAGCACTCTGTGGGCATGCTGTGGTGAAGAGACCCTGGCGTAGCAAAGCAGCAGAGACTCATATTTTTGTCACATGCCAATGCAAAAGGAATCGAGGTAGGCCTAGGATATAAACAGTAAGATTTCTCTCCATGTGAAGGACCTAGATTATCACGTAAGTGCTGTATAAGCAAAGACTCACCATGGTGTGAGTGGAGAGAAGTGTTGGGAAAACACATAGCTCATGGCACTCATGGTCTTGCCACAGGCCAGACCCAGACTACAGGTGCCTCAGCAGTCACAGGTATAGACACATCACTACCTGCCATGTTAACATAGATATATTAACTTGAAATTGTGTGGCTTTTTACTGTTTTGATTGAGTTTATTTTAAATATTATTTTAATTTTATACTTGCAGCAGTGCTCTAATCAGAAGGAGTTTATTTCTAGTTTTTGATCATTCATGTTTAAGAAATATTATAATTTAAAACAAGTTGCCCATGCTGATGATCTGATACATTTGGTGTTGAATAGAAATCACTCCGGGAGCACACTATTAGGGTTCTCCAGAGAAACAGAACCAATAAAACAAACTCATTACATATACATGCATATACACACACACACACGCACACATACACACACACACACACACACACACACACACCTATTGTCAGGAATTGGCTCACTCCATTACAGAAGAGGAGAAGTCCATGCTCTGTCTTCTGCAAGCTGGAGACCCAGGAAAGCCAGTGGTGTAATTTAGGAGAAGTTCGAAGCCCTGAGAACCAGGGAAGCTGGTGGCGTAGCTCCCAGTCTAAGGGCAGGAGATCAGATGAGCTGTACCAGCTCAGGTGAGTGGGCAGGAAGCAAAAAGGATCAATTCCTCCTTCCCCTGCCTTTTGTTCTGTGCAGGCTCTCAACAGATGAGATGGTGCCCACCCACAATGGGGAGAGCCATTTACTTTATGAATCCACCAATTCAAATGCTGCTCTCATCTGAAACAGCCTCTCAGACACACCCCAAAATAATACTTAATCGGAGTACCCCCGTGGCCGGTCAGGTTGACATAGGAAATGAACCACCACAGGCACATCCTCTACTCCACCCTCAAACTTACTGAGCAGGTAGGGTCTAAAGATGAGTAGAGGTAAGTGTGTGAAATTGGTTTCTTATAAAAAGGGTCCATGTATTACTCAACTTAATGGATGACTGCCTCATGCTATTCACAGAAACAATGAGAAAGTATGAAGTGTCTTCCTCAGCTGCATTTGTGTATCATATATTGGTGATGTGAAAATGGCACCAAGTGTTAAGTAAAAAACAAAAGGTTCTTATTAATTCTATAGCTTCCAAAGTGCTAAGTTAAAAACAGTCATTAGATCCTGAAACCTGCTACACAGTCTTAACACTATCCGTATTACATACATTACAAAATCCACTTAGAAAAAACATGTAAAGTGAATTTCATATTTTTTAAAAAGCTGTGGAGCTAAAACTTCGTTAAAAAAAAAAAAGCAAACAAACAAATAACAAAACTCAGAAAGGCTGTTGTCAATGTAAAACTTGACTCCTAAGCAAGATTCCCTCGTTGAATACAAAGTAAAGAAGCAGCACTGGGCGTAGTGGCTCACGCCTGTAATCCCAGCACCTTAGGAGGCCGAGGTGGGTGGATCACCTGAGGTCAGGAGTTCGAGACCAGCCTGGCTAACATGGCAAAACCCTGTCTCTATTAAGAATATAAAAATTAGTCAGGTGTGGTGGCACAGGCCTGTAATCCCAGCTACTCGGGAGGCTGAGTCAGGAGAATTGCTTGAACCCAGGAGGCAGAGGTTGCAGTGAACCAAGATCGTGCCACAGCACTCCAGCCTGGGTGACAGAGCAATACTCCATCTCAAAAAAAAAAAAAAAAAAAAAAAGCAGTGGCTTACGAGTGGGGTCTGAAACGTTCTGTGGTCCCTTAACACGTTGCGAGGATTGATGTGTTCACATTTACCACTTGCTCATCTTCAGATGCCAACATCTTGCTCATGCTCAGTAAATGCTTGGGAACTGAACAGAGTACAGGCTTCAGGAGTGATTTCTATTCAACAGCAAATGCATCGTTTAACACTTGACTCAGCCCATCAGCAGCACCCGTAATAAAAGTGCTGTTTCTAGGCACAAGGGCTGCAGTGCTTCCTCACTGATGTGAAATGGACCTGGGCTGCTGCCCGTCTTGCCTCTAGGTATCTTTTTCACCATGGTTGTGTCCATCCCAGCCTGGCCCAGTTGTAGGTAGAAAGCCCATCTGCCTGCAGGTTCAGTCCTGCTCAGTCCTTCAGCCTATTCCAACTGGTGTATAGGGCAGCCCATTTCCACCAGTGAATGGGATCTGCAGTGACTTCCATTCTCTTCTACGGTAAGTCTGGTGAGCCCCAGGTGTGCTGCCTATCCCATCTGAAAATGTCGCACCCTCATCTCTCCTGAGACCTTGGGTGAGTAGTCCCTAGGAGAGACTTCTTCGTCAGCCCCGAGTCTGCACACTAATTTCCCACAGAGATTGGAGCCCTGCTCTGCCCCTGGCTAGGCGAGGATGCTGTCACCCTGACTGTTGCATCCTTCTGTCTCCATGGGCTCTCAGGCCCCCTGGCGCTGCACAGGCTGGATTCCTGGAGGAGTGTAGAGTCAAAAGCCTTGGCTGTCCTCCTATCTCCTGCACAGGCTCAGGTCTAGGTCCAGGTTTATGTCTCAGGACTTGGCAGAGTTCCCTCCCCTCTGCACAAATGAGTTGACTTTTTCAGCTTCATGAGTTTTGCTCAAAGCAAAATAATCCTAATTACCTATCCCTGATACAAGAACTGGAGTTTTTCTAACTAAAAACACACTCGATACAATGGGAATATTATTTGTGTGGATTCAGAGGTGAATCCCAACCTATGGGATTGGTACATCTTTGTGGTCTCACTAAGCCATCTCACAACTGTTGTGAGTCTGATTCTTGGTATTTGATATATGTAAAAAAGGGAAATTGGACTCTGAGCCACTTCATAGGTTTATAGTCCTTCACCATAAAGGTTTTCGTTAGTATTTTTGTTGAATTTTTTTTTAAAACAAATTTTATAGAAATAGTCATGGAGCCACATTCCCAGTCACTCATTCATTTGCCAATGCAAGCGTGAGATACAGTTGCTCTTTTTATTAGCACCAAGCAAATGGGGAATGACAACGTTGGCCAATGCGTAAACTTTGGGAGGAAGAAAAGTCCAGGATGGGCCAAGCCACTGCAAGTCTGGTTTCTCAAGTTGACATGGGCAATAAAAAGAAACTGAGATGAAAATGTTCTAGGAGAAGTCTGAGGATGGTGAATTCTTGCTCTTTTCTTCTTGCTGCGATGTCTTCCCATTATTGCTTGGTTGCATAGCCAGGCTTTTTCATTAAAAAGATCAAGTTACTAGACAAAGGGCATGGAAGGCCTATCTGTGTGGAGAGATGAATCATTTGAGCCCACTTTGCAAACTACCACCCTTGGGCCCCCACTCCTGCTCTTTGTCTTTGTGATTTTCACTCTTTGTGAATTTCACTGCTCCCTACTCCCCGTGCGAGAACCTAGTGGCCACAGGCATAGTTGGGTGTATATCTTTAGACTAAGCCCCATCCCTTTCATGGGCAAAGCTATCTTCTTGTGGGCTCCTGGGTGGGATATTGGGATGCCTCAGGGAGCTGGGTGAGTTATGATGGTTTGCATATTTGTAGGTCACTTTGAATGGGTAATTCAAGGATGGATGGTCTATTAATGTCATAGGCAGTGCTAGCCAAAAAGTAGGTCTGGCGTTTGGCTGGCAGGGATGGAGGATCACAGTAATTTCCCTTCCAGTTTTTATAGGAGAGGTCAAGTACCCAGACATAGTAGGAGGAGTCTGAGTAGAGAGAAAAGGCTGAGAGTTGGATGGGAATACAGGATTGGATAAGATATAGCGCTCTTGTAATTATCACGGACTCTTCCAAAAACATAAAGTTTCCCAGCATCTTCCTTTGCTAATGAAAAATCTGTGACATCTGCAATTGCATTTGTCTTTTAAATTTCCTTTGTAACCATTGTTTCACATAGTCTGGTACTTCATTAGTAACGATTTTCCTGACAGTTCCCTCAAACATCCTCTAAATTCAGGCAGAGGAAGATGGATTTTTAACTAATCTTTTTGGCATAAACATATGTCATATAGGAGACTAACTATTCTTTCTATTTTTCATTTGTTTTCTTTGGTAGTATCCGACATTAGGTTGTCAGTACAAATTAAAGTGGCAGGTGAGCAATAATTGCTTTGTGATATAAAGAGATGGGTAAAAATGGCTTTTTAACACAGTAGATGCTCTGCTCCCACATCTGAAATATTTAGGTAGGTGTCTACAAGTTCAGCCGACCAGCTTGTGGATATATTTATGGACCTGGCCCATCTTTTGGAAAATTGGGATTTGTACAGAATAATTTGGATTTGCTGACTTCATCGCTAAGGTTTCCTGGATTCCTGCCAGCCTCCTCTTCCTTTTGCGTGATGCGGATGTGGTCTTGCTGTTAATGCTAATCTTGTCTGTCTGCTGTTTGCTTTCTTCGGACAATCCACTAGCATCCTCCTGGGCTGTACCTTCCCCCTTCTATTTAACTGAACGTTTAAAACTGTCCTGATTCTTTAAAAAAACTACTTGAGGCTGGGCATGGTGACTCACACCTGTAATCCCAGCACTTTGGGAGGCCGAGGCAGGAGGATCACCTGAGGTCAGGAGTTCAAGACCAGCCTAACCAACATGGTGAAACTGCATCTCTACTAAAAATGCAAAATGAGCTGAGTGTGGTAGCACATGCCTGTAATCCCAGCTACCTGGGAGGCTGAGGCAGGAGAATTGCTTAAATCCGGGAGGTGGAAGTTGCAGTGAACCGAGATCACGCTATTGCACTCCAGCCTGGGCAACAAGAGAGAAACTCCGTCTCAAGAAAACCCAAAAAAACCCCAAAAAACAAACAAAACTCCTTGAAGCCTGGGCAACATACTAAGACCCCATCTCCATAAAGATAATAATAATAATAAAAAAAATTAGCTGGGTGTGGTGGGGTGTCCCTAGAGTCCCAGCTACTCAGGAGGCTGAAGTGGCAGGATCATTTGAGCCCAAGAGTTTGAGACTGCAGTGAGCTGTGATTGTGCCACTGCTCTCCAGCCTGGGCGACAGTGCTAGATCCTGTCTCTTGAAAAAAAAAAAAAAAAAAATCCATTTCAAGACCCAATAAGAAAATAGAGCAGCGAACCCTAAGCCCAAAATGCAACAAGGCACACAAAAATCGAGCAACTTTCCTTTGCCATTTCCTCCAATACTAATGTCAGTCAATTTCTTGGTGGATTCCAGGGTTTTTTATCTATGCTATAATATAATTCCAGTGTGGGAGTAATGAAGCAGAACAGGCTTTCCCCACCCCAGTTAGTACATGCAGTACTTAGGATTCTCAGTTTTTGGAGCAGTTTTTATTTCCATGAAGCTTGGCCAATTGGTTAAGGGGTGGAAGGCGGCCACATTAGCGTGGTCTTGATTATTGTAACTTGGTACAGGCAATGTGAAAAAACAGAAAGTTGCCTTTTAAAAGAGAGGGAGATTCTCTTTGGTTTTGCCAAAGGAGACATTTGGGCCATTAGCTGAGTAAGGTAAATTCTTTGGGTTAAAGTTTCATTTGAAGATTACCCTTTACCAGCAGGTAATTGAAATGGGAAACCTGGATTGGCCTAGTTGTGTTTTCTCACTGTCTACACAGATGAAACAACCAGGAAGAAAAATGACAGCGGAATGCATTTTAGCTTTTGTTCCCTAGATTCATGTGGCAAGCTCTAAAAGCTCAAGTGCCAGGGCTGGAATCAGGAAATGACTTAAAACTTGCTCGGAGTGTACCTATGTGCATGCCTGCATTAGGGTTTTGGACTGATTTGTTGGAGGAAAACATGAGTCCATTATTTATTTAGAACTGTTTTGCTGCACAGAAATTAATACAGATACATACTTGAAAATTTTTGGTATATTGATTAATTAAACAAAGAACACTAATTGAGTGCTTACTCTGTGTTGCAGGGTTGGATAATGAAATTATATGACACAAACCAGGGCCTGCAGGAGTTTGTGGTCTCAGGAGAGACAGACAAGGAAATAGTGAACAGGACAGAGTGTTCCCAGAGAGTTTTGTCCCAGAGGTCAGGAGGGAAGGAAGAGAAGAGGGTGTTAGCAGGAGCTTCCTGGAGGGGATGAAGTGGGACTTGAGCTGAGGCTAGACACTGAGCAGAGCAAGAGAGAATCCATGGCCTAACAGAGGGCCAATGGCCTGCACCAAATTGCAGTAAGGTTGGCGTTCTGGACGGCCTTCTTTAGGAATGGGGCATTCCTATTGCTTGTAATAAGAAGGAGATGGCTTCTAGAGTTCTATTTCTCTTTCTCAGAGGACATTCTGTTTGAACTAATGAATATTTTAATCTCAGACATCTGGATAATTTACACTTTGATCCTTTTCTTCTTAAAGAATTATCTGGGTATCTGGAAACTTATTTTTTCTCATATCTATTTAGTATGTGAACAGCTGACTCTAGCAACTCTTTTTATCTAGCTGAAGAGTGTCGTGCTGTTTCCCTAATTGGCCCAAATGTGTCATATTAATACAATGCCTAATATTAAAGAGCCCAGTATTCCTTATGGTGGGCCATTCTTCTAAAATAATATGAAATTCACTTTGTGGTATTTTATGTAGAATTTTTGTGTCTGTTGTTGTGAGATTGGTCTATAATACGATTTTTTTCTTCTTTGGATTTCCTCTTTCCTCTCTTCTCTGGTTTTGGTTTCAGGATTGGGCAAATTATGTAAACTGTGCTGGTAGGCTTTCTATATTTTCTGTGCTCTGAAGTGATTCATATAACATAAAAATAATCTATTCCTTTTTTAAAAGAGCTTACCTAAAAACATGTTATGGTCTATAGCCTCTTGGAGATGGATTTTGGGTAACTTGAAAAATTTTCCATAGTTTTTGGCTTGTCCACATGAGATGCTTTTGCTGTTGTTTTGATAATGAACATTTTCTTGGAGGAATCTGTCATTTTGTGAATATATTATTAGCATAGATCTATAAAAATATGTTTTATAACTTATAATCTTTTTATTTGTGATCATTTCTACTCCATTTACATAGGTATGTTTTTATTTTCTGATTTTATTTTCTTAAGTGCTAGAAATGTGTGTGTCTTTATGTACATGTTTTCCAAAGAATCAGCTCCAGGACTTATCAATTAATTATATAATTTGTTGAATGACAATAGTTTTGTAAAAAAGTATTTTCTGCCTTCTTTAGATTTGTTTCCTTTTTGGATTGTGGGCTTAGTTCATTTTTTTTTGTTTCCTTTTTAATACTAAGAGAATTGAAATGTAAACTTTCCTATCTCTAGAGTTCTGATTATATATTTTAAAATTTTACACATTTAAAAATACTTTGTTTGTTGGTTTGTTTTAATTTTTAAATCAAAGGTTATTTAGGCATGTGTATTAATTTCTATGTAATGGTTTCTATCCTTTAAATATTATTTATCTGAAATAATTTTTGCTTCATATATTTGATATGCTATTCAGGAAAGGATTATTATTATGTATGCATTTTAAATTCTATCTTTATTGATATAAATTTTCAATCCCTATACTGTTCAGTATTCTACCTGAAATTCAACTTTGTCAGAAATAAATATTGCTACACTTTCCTATTTTTAAATCCACTTAAAAATTTGTCTAACAAATCTTTGTTCATTAAAAAAAGTTTTCCTGGTCATTTTATTTTCAGAATATCTCTTGAGAGCAAAATATATTTGATTTAAATAATTCAATCTGATCATCTTTTTAATGTTTTTATTTATTTTTGCAAGAAAGTTTCCACTTTTAAAAAATATTTTCTTCCTCTTTCTAATGTTTTAGTTTTTAAAAAATGGGTACTTACTTATTTTTAACCTTTACCCTCTCCTAAGATTGAGTCAATGTACTTTAGTTTTAACTTTACTAGTGGCTCTTTAAATTTATAAAAAAGTTTAAAATATGTATTCCTATAGTAATCAAAATGAAGAATGAGATAATTTTAAAAAGTTTTCTATATCAAGAAAGTGGCTTAATGTGTTTTAACTCTACTTTCCTATTTCTAAGATTTTTTTTTACATATTTTTTATTTTTAATTTTTGTGGATATATAGGTGTATATATGTATGGAGTACGTGAGCTGTTTTGACATAGTCATACAATTATTTCTAAGATTTTAAAAATATAAACTAGGCTTCAGGATTCAGATTATTGCTATTAAATAATTTTTTAATACATTGTTTTGGGAGGTGTTTTACATTTATATTTAATATGGTCAGCATTTTTATAACATTTATTTAGACCCTGTTTAACAAATTTTAATGTTCGTCACCAGTCCTTTTATATCACGAAGGCCTATTGTTTTCGAGTCATCTTTTGACCATTTGGTGTATCTCTCTCTCTCTCTCTTTTTTTTTTTCTTTGAGATGGAATCTCTTGCTGTCACCCAGGCTGGAGTGCAATGGCATGATCTCGGCTCACTGCAACCTCTGCCTCCCGGATTCAAGCGATTCTCTCGCCTCAGCCTCCTGAGTAGCTGGGATTACAGGCACGTGCCACCATGCCCGGCTAATTTTTGTATTTGTAGTAGAGATGGGGTTTCACCATGTTGGTCAGGCTGGTCTCGAACTCCTGACCTCGTGATCCACCCACTTCGGCCTCCCAAAGTGCTGGGATTACAGGCGTGAGCCACCACACTCGGCCATCTCTTAATAATCTTTTCTTAAGTTTAAATTTAGCCAAAATTGTAGTTGCATTTTCCCTTAGTTTTTAGTGTTATAGAAGGAACAACTGAAGATGTTCCCTTTTTGTTCTGTTGTAGATGGCTTCTTTTTCCCTCTGGTTGAATACTTACATGCCGTTTGAATCCATTCATATGACTTAAGAGTTGTTAGAACACCTTTCACTGGGGGCTTCTCTCATCAGTTTAGGTTGGAACATGGTAAATAAACATTTTCCTCCACATATTGGTTATTTTTTTAACTCTTTAAGGTTTTCATGAATGATTTAATTTAATTTTTTTTTTATTTTTTGAGACGGAGTCTCGCTCTGTCCCCCAGGCTGGAGTTCAGTGGTGCGATCTGGGCTCAGGGAAACCTCTGCCTCCCGGGTTCAAGCGATTCTCTTGCCTCAGCCCCTCGAGTAGCTGGGATTACAGGCATGCACCACCACGCCTGGCTAATTTTTGTATTTTTAGTAGAGATGGGCTTTCACCATGTTGGCCAGGCCTGTCTTGAACTCCTGACCTCAGGTGATCTGCCTGCCTTGGCCTCCCAAAGTGCTGAGATTACAGGTGTGAGCCACGGTGCCTGACCTCATGAATGATTTTTAAATCAAAGCTCTCTTTTCAGTCTCTGTTGTTTCCTCCTCAAGAATTCATGGTATTTAAGTCATTCTGGGTATCTGTTATTTTCTTGGTCTTCATTTTTACCTCCATATCTCCTCCCATTCATCCTGAGCACCTAACTTTTCCTACAAATTTCGGGTTTGTCTTCTGTAAAATCAAATCTGTTTTCTTTTTCCTTAACCAGCCATGAAGCAGAGATATACTTTACGATGACAAATGTTTTCTTGCCATTCTTCCTGGTCTCACCAGCAACCCTTTAAATTTCAACCACTTAATTTACATCTGACCCCTGATTCTCCCTTTGCCATTTGCTTTCCTGACCCTGAACTGGTGGCACGCATGACAAGGCCTGCCCCCTGCCCTCACATCACCTCTCCACCTCCTGAGGCTCTGGGCTCACTCAAGATCTTGGAGCTGCCCACCAACCCTGCAATGCCCTCCTTGGTCACCTCTCTCTCCCAGTCACTATGTCATTTAGTTAGTTTCCTCTTTGAGATAAAAGTAGAAAGTCAGGCTCCGAAGGGACTCTAACTATCGACAAACCCACACCCACACCCTATATGGCTGAGCTGTTTTTCTGTGCATACAGACCTGTGATTCTGAGCATGGTGACGGATGAAAATCAGAGCTCCAGAGGGGCCACTGTTGGATTTATCTTTGTAATTAGCGGCATCTCCTTCCACATTCTGGTAAAAGTTTGCCTGCCAGTCATAGTTTCACTGTTCTTGTAGGGTTCCCCCTTTTTCTATATCTTCTTTTCTGTATCTTTTTTTCCCCTTAGTGGAAACTAGGAGAGACCATATTTTAAAATGAGACCAATATGCACGGGATTTTAATTTCAAAATGGGTTCTTCTTCCTTAGCCATTATTCTTTGGTGATGGATCTCAGTTTTCCCGAATTATCTTTAAAATGCCTATAATGCCACATGCATATAATAACAAAGGAGAGATGACATTCCTAGATCAAATCAGTCTGAAGGGTTTGTTTTCTCCTTAAGTCATGCTGTGGGAGAAAAATATGATGTGGGTGGTGATGCTTTGTAGTGGAAATAAGCCTGGTTTGAATTCGGAAATCTAGACTTGACCTCTACTGCCCCATGTGACTGTGGGTTTCTGGTTCCTGACCCATAAACGGAAGAGGCAGGGCTGAAAGCTGTCACAGTCTGATTGAGTCTGGCGTGCTACATATTTCGTAATCATCGTATTCGACACTACATGCCATTTCGTCTTTTTGTTGCTCAGCAAAGCTTGTGGCGGGAGTGTGGAATGGTGTGTTAGAGTCGGCAGGAAGTGACTTGACTTTTTGGTGCCGGATATTTCAGTGTGTCTTTATTCCTTGGATAGTCCATGGGGTGAACCAGAGGAGGAGTTGCATGCCAAAGAAGGTTTTTCTTAAAGGAAATTAAGGCCGAACAGCAGATTGGTTGCTACTATCAGACACTAATGGTCCCTGATAAGGGGTAATCAGATCACTTGAAAGGCAGGGTTTAGCACTAAAGTACCAGGCTCCCTTCACATGGGATTTCCGAGGTGAATGTTTGGAATTAATTCTTTTCTCTGTAAATTTTTAATCAGCTCAAAAATTCTCAAGGAACAATTTAGTCCTTCCTCTCCTCTGTTCTTACTTAGCTTCTTTTGATCTTGACCTTAAGTGGACATGTGAATATATATACATAGGAAACAATTACTTGTCAGCCACGGGGTTTTTGCCCACATCACGAGACTTTCAAAATCTTTTTTTCAGTGACTTTGAGAATCTAAAATGCCATTTATTTGAGTAGGCTTTTCATAGCCATACATGTGCGTTTTTTGGAATTGATCCATTGAATTTGAAATATCAAGCTCCAATGTTCTTATCATGGATTCCTTTAAAATACAGTTATCTGGTCTTACAGATTTGATTCTACAGATAATAGAGGGACTATTTCTGACCCTGCAGGGAAGATGAACTCTTGCATTTTAGTGTTATTTCACGGAGATTCTTTCTTTGGATTTTAAGTCGATGGGACCTCACATCTGTCCACAGACTGGGCTGGAGCTTTTTTTTACAGGCACTTAAGCCCTTCCTTCACACCTCACTGCATTTCATCCTTTTGGACTCAAGTTACAAGGGCCTAGATTTTAGGATCTTTTCTCTCCCTGGATATTTTATCAGCTTCATATCTGGGCCAGTATTGTTTCTTGCCAGCTGAAGGAAGATGCAAAACCTGGGTTTTCTGAAGCAGACATAGAGATGGAGTTTGGTGTGCAGCATATCAATAGGAGAAACAAGTAGGGCAGGGAGAGTAGGCGGAGGAGGGAGATGCCCACCCATAATACAGGCCTGACAAGACCTCTTCCAACCTAGAAGTGGGGAGCTCTACAGCGAGCATGACCCTTCAGCACTGAAATTCTGAAGTAGCTGGTCCTCTTGTTCAGTTCACTCGGTGTAGACTGCACCAGAAGACCATGAAGTTGGGCGAGGTGTTTCTATAGCTCAGGCAACACTAAAGGAGTTGACAGCTTGGGCACCAACACGCTCTTCTTTTTTTTTTTTAAACTTTGAGGTGCAGGGGTCCATGTGAAGGTTACATAGGTAAACTCATGTCATCGGGGTTTATCGTCCAGATTATTTCATCACCCAGGTATTAAACCTAGTATCCAGTAGTTATCTTTTCTGCTCCTCTCCCTCCTCCCACCCTCCATCTTCAAGTAGACCCCAGTGTCTGTTGTTCCCTTCTTTGTGTCCATGTGTTCTCTTCATTTAGCTCCCACTTATAAGTTAGACCATGGGGTATTTGGTTTTCTGTTCCTGTTTAGTTTGCTAAGGATAATGGCCTCCAGCTCCATCCATGTTCCTACAAAAGACATGGTTTAGTTCTTTTGTTAGGCCTGCATAATATTCCATGGTGTATATGTACCATATGTTCTTCATCCAATCTGTCATTGATGGGCGTTTAGGTTGATTCCATGTCTTTGCTGCTGTGAATGGTGCCACAGTGAACATTCACATGCATGTGTGTTTATGGTAGAATGATTTATATTCCTTTGGGTATATTCCCAGTAATAGGATTCTGAGTCAAATGGTAGTTCTGTTTTTAAGTCTTCAAGAAATTGCCATACAGCTTTCCAAAATGGTTGAACTAATTTATACTCCCACAAACAGTGTATACGTGTTGTTTTTCTCCACAACCTCCCTGCATCTGTTATTTTTCACTTTTTAATGATAGCCATCCTGACTGATGTGAGATGGTATCTCATTGTGGTTTTGATTGCAAGCTCTTCTTTGAAGGAGGATCTGGGTAGGCAGCACATCTCCGTGTCCACTGTATCTTCTGGATTTCATATCCTGTTGTGGCATTAAATTACATAATACTTCTAAAGGTCTATAGTTTGAAGTATGCCACTGAAGTTGCATAGAATAGGCTTTCGAATGTTGTGGATCCCTTATGTTACATATTCGTGTGGAACATGCTTTTGAATAACTCTGACCACTTGATTCCTCTAATGTCATTGCTGCATTCAGGATACCTTGGTGACTTACCCTAAATGAGTCAGTGCCACGCAATTACTACTTCTCAGCTGTGTCACCTTGCGCAAGTCACTTAACCTCCTTGGGCTCCAGTCTCGTCATTTATAATGTGGGTGAGACTGATAACCCCCATATTTCATAGCATTATTGTAAGAATTACTGACGAGAACATACACAAAGTATCCTAGTATGCCACAGATATAGTTTGCATGTCTGTCCCCTCTAAATCTCATATGATCCCTAATGTTAGATGTGGGGCCTGGTGGGAGGGGTTTGGGGCATGTGGATCTCTCATGAATAACTTAGTGGTGTCCTCGTGGTAATCAGTGAGTCTCACTCCATTAGTTCATGTGAGAACTGATGGCTTAAAGGAATGCGGGACCTCCCCCTTCTCCCTCTTGCTAGCTCACTCACCGGGTGACACACCTGCTGCCCCTTTGCCTTCCACTATGATTGGAAGCTTCCTGAGGCCCCATTAGAAGCTGATGCCAGCACCATGCTTCCTGTACCGTTTGCAGAACCATGAGCCAAAATAAAATCTCTATGCTTTATAAATTACCCAGCCTCAGGCATTCCTTTATAGTAATGCAAAACTGACTAACAACCACATACTAGGGGTTTGCTAAATGGAAACTAGACATTTAAAAGAACATTTATGTCTTCCACAAACATTCTGGAGCATACATCATGCGTTGGCCATGTAGTGATGCACTTGTTTCCATTATCTCATTGAGTCTTCACAAGGTTGCTTGGCTAGGGCTATGGTAACAAAGTACCACAAACTAGATGGCTTAGAACAACAGAGTGTATTGTTTGACAGTTCTGGAGGCTAGTAAAAAATCCAGAGGAAGTAAAAAGGCAAAGTGTTGGGAGGGTCCTGTTCTCTCTGAAGCCTGTAGGGGAAAAATCTTTCCTTGCCTCTTCCAGCTTTTCTGGTAGTTCCAGACAGTCCTTGGTTTGTGGCAGCAGAATTCCAATCTCTGCCTCCATCTTCACTTTGTGTTTTCTGTATGCATATTTGTTTTGGGGCCCAAATTTTCCCCTTATTTTTATAAGGACACCAGTCATATTCGATTAGAGCTCACCTCAATGACCTTGTCTTTACTTGACTAGTTCTGTAAAGATTCCATCTTCAAATAACGTCACATTAATAGGTACTACAAGTTAGAACTCCAACACATTTTTTTGAGGGGGCAGAATTCAATCCGTAACACTCACTCGGTAGGTATTATGATCCATATTTCATTAGGTGAGTTAACTAAAACACAGAGAAACCAAAGCAAGGACTTGAACCCAAACCTCTGAGGCTCACCAGCTCATGGCATACCCTTTCCACCAACATCTGGCTGCCTCCACGTATAAAACCTCTCAGTGGGCCAGGCGCGGTGGCTCATGCCTGTAATTCCAGCACTTTGGGAGGCTGAGGTGGGCGGATCACCTGAGGTTGGGAGTTCGAAACCAGCCTGACCAACATGGAGAAACCCTGTCTCTACTAAAAATATAAAATTAGCCGGGCGTGGTGGCACATGCCTGTAATCCCAGCTACTTGGGAGGCTGAGGCACGGGAATCGCTTGAACCCAGAAGGCGGAGGTTGCGGTGAGCTGAGATTGCGCCATTGCACTCCAGCCTGGGCAACAAGACTGAAACTCATCTCAAAAACCAAATCAAACCAACCAAACAAAACAACAACAACAAAAAGTTTCTCAGTGAACTGGCAGAGTTTCAAAGTTTAGGGATAATTGGAGCCTCAAGTTGCTGCGATAAAATTAATTCTTATTGGGCAAAATGGACTAAATCTGCAAGCATAATAGTTTGTGGGCCATTTTACTCAAGAAAACGGCCATGAGTGGTGCCTACATGTGTCTGTGCTTGGCAAAGGTTTCAAACCTGGTTTTACCATCTCCTCCTTTTACTTGGAATTTCTGGTTCTGTTTTTAACCACCAAGGCCTCAATTTCTTCCCCTGAAAAGGAAGCTGGCAATTCCTGTTCCATAAACTATGAGATGAGATTGATTAAAAAACATTTTTGTCTTTCTTTAGTTGATAGTTTAACAACTTCAGTAACATATGCTGTACTAATCTAGTCCTGATAATAATAATGGTACGAGCCTTTATTGATCATCTCCTCTCTGCCAGGCACTTAGGACCTGTTAATGGCATTATGGGAGTTTCCGTGTAGAGTGACTCTGGGAGGGGACCTCTGGTTCTGGCTTTGCAGGTCATCTATGTCTTTCTCTACTCTCCAAGTGTACCCTTTCCATTAAGTTGATAATGATCAGGCATCTTGCAAATATGAAGGCATCATTTCATCCTTTCAGTTTCTATTGAAAAAAATCCAACAAATAGAACAAGGCTGCTGTACAGAGTAGGGGTCAATATATTAGGGCCCATGGGCCATATCCAGTGCACCATCTACTTTTGTAAATGAAGTTTTATTGGAGCACAGCCATGCCAGTTTATTTATGCCTTTTATATGGCTGCTTTTGTATTACAATGAGCAGAAGTGAGTAGTGAAACAGAGACTCTCTGACCCACAAACCTTAAAACATTTACTGTCTCGCTTTTTACAAAGTTTGCTGACCTCTGGTCTAGAGGACTTACAGAGATCATCAGCACCATTGATAATGGACCATTTGAAGATGTGAGACCCTTGAGGTGAAGAATCTTAAGACCAAACATTCATCCAAAATAGACAGGAAGATGCAGAGAGAGTGTTGCTTTACACATCGTAAAACTCAATATGGAGAGTGATGATGTTGATACGGTACTGGATGGCAAAAGTAGAATCCAGGATCGACACTTGACTATTAAAAAGCATGGGATGCGTTTCCATGCTCTTGCCTGATTGCTCTGGCTAGGATTTCCAGTACTATGTTGAAGAGGAGTGGTGAGAGTGGGCATCCTTCTCTTGTTCTAGTTCTCGGAGGGAATGCTTTCAACTTTTCCCCATCCAGTACTATGTTGACTGTGGGTTTAGCATAGATGGCTTTTATTGCATTAAGGTATGTCTCTTGTATGCTGATTTTGCTGAGAGTTTTAATCATAAAGAGATGCTGGCTTTTGTCAAATGCCTTTTCTGCATCTATTGAGATGATCATATGGTTTTTGTTTTTAATTTTGTTCATGTGGTGTATCACATTTATTGACTTGCATATGTTAAACCATCCCTGCATCCCTGGTATAAAACCCACTTGATCATTGTGGATTATCTTTTTGATAGGTTGTTGGATTCGGTTAGCTAGTATTTTGGTAAGGGGTTTAGCATCTACGTTTGATATGGTTTGGCTGTGTCCCCACCCAAATCTCAACTTGAATTATATCTCCCAGAATTCTCCCATGTTGTGGGAGGGACCCAGGGGGAGGTAATTGAATCATGGGGGCTGGTCTTTCCTGTGCTATTCTTGTGATAGTGAATAAGTTTCACGAGATCTGATGGGTTTATCAGGGGTTTCCGCTTTTGCTTCTTCCTCATTTTCTCTTGCTGCTGCCATGGTAAGAAGTGCCTTTTGCCTCCTACCATGATTCTGAGGGCTCTCCAGCCATGTGGAACTGTAAGTCCAATTAAACCTCTTTTTCTTCCCAGTCTCAGGTATGTCTTTATCAGCAGTGTGAAAACAGACTAATACAATATACATCAGGGATATTGGTTTCTAGTTTTCTTTTTTGATTATGTTCTTTCCTGGTTTTGATATGAGGGTGATGCTGGCTTCATAGAATGGATTAAGGAGGATTCCTTCTTTCTCTACCTTGTGGAATAGTGTCAAAAGGATTGGTACCAATTCTTCTTTGAATGTCTGGTAGAATTCTACTGTGAATACATCTGGCCCTGGGCTTTCTTTGTTGGTAATTTTTAAATTACCATTTCAATCTCACTGCTTGTTATTAGTCTCTTTGGGGTATCTAATTCTTCCTGATTTTGGCTAGGAGGGTTGTATTTTTCCAGGAATTTATCCATCTCTTTTAGGTTTTCTAGTTTATGTCCGTAAAGGTGTTCATAGTAGCCTTGAAAGATCTTTTGTATCTCTATGGTGTTAGTTGTAATATCTCCTGTTTCATTTCTTAATGAGGTTATTTGGATTTTCTCTCTTCTTTTCTTGGTTAATTTTCCTAATGGCCTATCAATTTTATTTGTCTTTTCAAATAACCAGCATTTTTGTTTTATTTATCTTTTTTGGTTTCAATTTCATTTAATTCTGCTCTGATCTTAATTATTTCCTTTCTTCTGCTGGGTTTGGGTTTGGTTTAGTCTTGTTTCTCTAGTTCCTTGAGTTGTGACCTTAGAATGTCAGTTTGTGCTCTTTCAGTTTTTTTGATGTAGATGTTTAGGGCTATGAACTTTCCTCTTAGCATTGCCTTTGCTGTATCTCAGAGGTTTTGATAGGTTGTGTCATTATTGTCATTCAGTTCAAAGAATTTTTATTTTTCCATCTTGATTTCATTTTTGACCCAGTGATCATTCAGGAGGAGGTTATTTAATTTCCATGTATTTGCATGGTTTTGAACATTCATTTTGGAGTTGATTTCCAGTCTTATTCCACTGTGGTCTGAGAGAGTGCTTGATATAATTTCAGTTTTCTTAAATTTATTAAGGCTCATTTTGTGGCCCATTATATGGTCTGTTTTGGAGAAAGTTCCATGTGCTATTGAATAGAATGTGTATTTTGTTGTTGGGTGAAATGTTCTATATATATCTGTTAAGTTTATTTGTTCCAAGGTATAGTTTAAATTCATTGTTTCTTTGTTGACTTTCTGTCTTGATGACCTGTCTATTGCTGTCAGTGGAGTATTGAATCCCCCACTATTATTGTGTTGCTGTCTATCTCATTTCTTAGGTCTATTAGTAATTTTTTAAATAAATTCGGGAGCTCCAGTGTTAGGTCCACATACGTTTAGGGTTTTGATATTTTCCTGTTGGACCAGGCCTTTCACCATTATATAGTGCCCGTCTTTGTCTATTTTAACTGCTGTTGCTTTAAAGTTTGTTTTGTCTGAAATAAGAATAGCTACCCCTGCTCGCTTTTGGTGTCCATTTGCATGAAATGCCTTTTTCCACCCCTTTACTTTAAGTTTATGTGAGTCCTTATGTGTTAGGTGAGTCTCCTGAAGGCAGCAGATAGTTGGTTGGTGAGTTCTTATCCATTCTGCCGTTCTGTATCTTTAAAGTGGAACATTTAGGTCATTTACTTTCAGTGCTAGTATTGAGATGTGAGGCACCATTGCATTCATCATGCTATTTGTTGCCTGTGTATCTTGATTTTTTTTTGTTTTTGTTATTTAAATTGTAATTTTGTTTTGTAGGTCCTGTGTGATTTATGTTTTAAAGAGGTTCTGTTTTGATGTGTTTCCAGGATTTGCTTCAAGATTTAGAGCTCCTTTTTGCAGTTCTTGTAGTGGTGGCTTGATAGTGTCAAGTTCTCTCAGCATGTGTTTGTCTGAAAAAGACTGTATCTTTCCTTCATATATGATGCTTGGTTTTGCTGGATACAAAATTCTTGACTGATAATTGTTTTGTTTGAGGAGGCTGAAGATAGGACCCCAGTCCCTTCTAGATTGTAGGGCTTCTGCTGAGAAATCTACTGTTAATCTGATAGGTTTTCCTTTATAAGTTACCTGGTTCTTTTGTCTCACAGCTCTTAAGATTCTTTCCTTAATCTTAACTTTAGATAACTTGATAACAATGTGCCTTGGCGATGATCTTTTTGTGACAAATTTCCCAGGTGTTCTTTGTGCTTCTTGTATTTGGATGTCTAGGTCTCTAGCAAGGCCAGGGAAGTTTTCTTCAATTATTCCCCCAAATATGTTTTCCAAACTTTTAGATTTCTCTTATTCCTCAGGAACATTGATTATTTTTGGTTTGGTTGTTTAACGTAATCCCAGACTTCTTGGAGGCTTTGTTCATATTTTCTTATTCTTTTTTCTTTGTCTTTGTTTGGACTGGGTTAATTCAAAGACCTTGGCTTCAAGCTCTGCATTTCTTTCTTCTACTTGTTCAATTCTATTGCTGAGGCTTTCCAGAGCATTTTGCATTTCTGTAAGTGTGTCCAATGTGTCCTGAAGTTTTGATTGTTTTTCTTTATGTTATCTATTTCCTTGAATATTTCTGTCTTCACTTCTTGTATCACTTTTTGGATTTCCTTGCACTGAGTTTCGCCTTTTCTCTGGTGCCTGTCTGATTAGCTTAATAACTAACCTGAATTCTTTTTCAGGTAAATCAGGGATTTCTTCTTGGTTTGGATCCATTGCTGGTGTCTTGGGGGTGTTAAAGAGCCTTGTTTTGTCATATTACCAGAGTTGGTTTTCTGGTTCCTTCTCATTTGGATAGGCTCTGTCAGAGGGAAGGTCTAGGGCTGAAGGCTGTTGTTCAGATTATTTTGTCCCATTGGGTATTCCCTTGATGTAGTACTTTCCCCCTTTTCCTATGGATGTGGCTTCCTGTCAACCGAGCTGCAGTGATTATCATCTCTCTTCTGGGTCTAGCCACCCATCATGTTTACTCGGCTTCAGGTTGGTACTGGGGGTTGTCTGCACAGAGTCCTGTAATGTGAACCATCCGTGGGTCTCTCAGTTGTGGATACCAGCACCTGTTCCGGTGGAGGTGGCAGGGGGGCGAAATGGGCTCTTTGAGGATTCTTAGCTTTGGTGGTTTAATGCTCTATTTTTGTGCTGGTTGGCCACCTGCTGAGAGGTGGCCCTTTCTAGAGAGCATCAGCTGTGGTAGTGTGGAGAGGAAACAGTGGTAGGTGGGGCCCTAGAACTCCCCAGAGTACATGCCCTTTGTCTTCAGCTACCAGGGTGGGTAGAAGGCCCATCAGGTGGGGGCAGGGCTAGGCGTGTCTGAGCTCAGACTCTACTTAGGAGGGTCTTGCTGCAGCTGCTGTAGGGGATGGGGGTGAGGTTCCCAGGTCAATGGAGTTGTGTACCTGTGAGGATTATGGCTGCCTCTGCTGAGTCATGCAAGTTGTCAGGGAAGTCGGGGAAAGCTGGCAGTCACAGGCCTCACCCAGCTCCCATGCAAACTGAAGGGTCGGTCTCACTCCCACTGTGCTCCCACTAACAGGCCCGAGTCTTTTTCCAGGCAGTGGGTGAGTCGGGCTTGAGAACTTGCCCCAGGCTACCTGCCTCCCAGCTGCGAAAGAAAAGGGCATGGCTCTTCCCCTCTCTGTAAAGTCTGCAATGCTGGATTCATGCCCTCCCCCGAGTTCTGGCCGGGAGGCTTCTTGTCTGGTTCAAATTGTTACAAAGTTCAGCTGAAGACTTCCTTTTCCCTGTGGCATTTTCTCCTGTGCCTCTGGCCGCCTTCCCAAAGGCTCTCTGTGGTGCCAGGCAGGAATGGCCTGCTTGGGGACCCAGCGAGCTCCCAAGGGCTTTCCTGCTGCTTCCTCTACCCCTGTATTTTGCTTGGCTCTCTAAATTGACTCAGCTCCAGGTAAGGTCGGAAACTTGTCCCGCAGACTAAACCTTCAGTTTCGCCAGTGGGGATGTGTGCTCAGGAGTGGAGGATTTCCCTTTCCCACTTCTGCAGTTTGAGTAGTCACAGTATTTGGAGTGTCTCCCGGGTCCTGCAGGAGCAGTCCACTTCCTTCAGAGGGTCTGTGGGTCCTCTTGGGGTTCCTGGTTTGTTCTTGCAGTCATTCTGGAGCCAAAATTCATGATACAAGCCTCTGCACACTGCTCTGTCCATCTGAATTGGAGTCGTAATCTAGTCCTGCCTCTTGTCTGCCATAATGATCATCTCCCCAGAGGTTTTGATTAGTTGTGTCACTGTAATCATTTATTTCAAAGAATTTTTCTATTTCCATCCTGATTTCATTGTTAACCCAAAGATCATTCAAGAGCAGATTATATTCAATTTCCATGTATTTGTAGAATTTTGACACTTCCTTTTGGAGTTGATTTTCGGTTTTATTCTGCTAAGTGATCCTTCTGCCTCAGCCTCACAAAGTGCTGAAATTACAGGTGTGAGCCACTGCAACTGGCTCAGTAATATATTTTTTAAATAAAAAATACAAAAATCCATGATGAACAAAATATTAAAATTTTAAATAAAGACAGGATCTGACAGGGTGGGGGAGGGGAGTTGTATAACTGCAAAGTGGTCCTAAAAATTAGTTACATTACTGTTGGGATAATGTCACATCACTAATTGAGCAATAAAGTCATACTTCCCAACCATTTTAACATAATAGGATATTTGTAACATTTAAAATATGCAGCAGAGAAGGGAGGAAGAGCCTAGTGAACTTGTAAAAGAGAGAAGTTTAAGCGCTACAATGTGAAACACTGTCTCAAGGTGCTAGAGCTTTCTAATAACTTGGCATCACATTCAGAAGGGTTAATTTTAAGAGATATTTATCCCAATGATTGCTGATTATAATGCTCAAATAGGTCCTGTACTTTGTGCTAAGACTACATTAATTAGAGTTTTTCTGAGGCTGTGTGATGGGCTGGAACCATTGTGCCACTGGGACTCTGCCGCTTACCAGCTAGGAGCTGTTGGGAAGGTAATTAACCTTTCTGGATCCTAATTTTGTAATCTTTAAAATAAGGATAATGCCTGCTTTGTTGACTTCATAGAGTTCTTGTGGGGCCCAAATGAGATAATGGTGGTGAAAGTGCTTTGTAAAATTGTGCTGATCTGTGAAGTTAACCATTGTTATTTCGTGGTGGGTTCATTTTTTGAAGTCAGAGAAGGGAGCCAAAACTAATATCCACCCTACATACTGTGTCATGCAGGACTTTTCTATGTGTAGTTATGTTTGGACGGGACATAATTTGACTCATAGTCTCTCTGAATCCATGTGTTATTGAGTTAGAGACACAATAGCCAACAGGTCGATGCAGCCATGGGTAAAGATTATGACACCAAGAACTGGCAGGGGATTGCAGATTTTAGGTGTTTTGTAAAGGAAGGTATCTCAAAATGTGCATGAAGCTTTTGGGTATGGCTCAAGGTTGAAATAAGGGGCAAGAGTCAGGTTTGTAGGTTGGATGACTGAGAGATGAAAATATTCTTGGCTCAGTCAAATTCTTTGTTGAAATTAAACTGGTTTTGAGTACCTCAGAAGTGGTGGAATTCCTGGTCAGAGATGGACATACCAAAGAAGATGGGCTGTCATTTAGTTATCATCTCAGTAGTCTGGTCATTCACCTGTATGAGCAAAAATATACCAATGTACTATCTTTTCTATGAGACAGGGTCCTGCTCTGTCACCCAGGCTGGAGTGCAGTGGCACAATCTCGGCTCACTGCAACCTCTGCCTCTTGGTCTCACGCGATCTTCCCACCTCAGCTTTCCGAGTTGCCGGAACTACAGGCGGGCCCACTATGCCTGACTAATTTTTGTATTTTTTTGTAGAGATGGGGTTTTGCCATGTTGTCCAGGCTAGTCTCAAACTCCTGAACTCAAGCGATCCACCCACCTTGGACTCCGAAAATGTTGGGATTACAGGCGTCAGCCATCATGCCTGGCCCATGTGCCATCTTTTTTTTTTTTTTTTAGATGGAGTCTTACTCTGTTGCCCAGGCTGGAGTGCAGTGGCGCAATCTTGGCTTACCGCAAGCTCTGCCTCCTGGGTTGGGTTCCTGCCATTTTCCTGCCTCAGCCTCCCGAGTAGCTGCGACTACAGGTGCCCGCCACCATGCCTGGCTAATTTTTTTTGTATTTTTGTAGAGATGGGGTTTCACCATGTTAGCTAGGATGGTCTCTGTCTCCTGACCTCGTGATCTGCCCGCCTTGGCCTCCCAAAGTGCTGGGATTACAGGCGTGAACCACTGCACCCAGCCCCATGTGCCATTTTTTAAGGACAGTAAAAGCATATATAATGTGTTTTGAAAAAGATGTATATTGTCCCAAATGTGTAAAAGTAACTTAAATAATTATAAATAAATATATTTATGTCGAAACAAAATATGGAAAAAGCGACTTACACATTTTGAGACCTTGAAACTTTGGAAAAAACTCTGCTTGATGAAAGAACAAGGAAACAGGCCATTTGTTGAAGAAACAATATTGAAAGCTCTTTAAGCAGCACCTCTTTGACTTTGTTAGGTTTGAACCATCCACCTCAATCTAACATTGGTATTTGGCTGCTGGAAAAGCTTGGCAGGTAGAATGTTTTGGTTTCATTTGATATTCTAGAATACTATGCACCTAATTTTTTCCCCTGAACTATAGAGCTTTAGATTCGGTGGGCCCCACCCGAATTTCAACACCAACCAAGCTTTTGTATTAAGTTTAGAGTGGGAGATTGTTTGGACAAATAATTCATACCCTTTGATGGGAAGGGAAGAGCTGTTTCAGGAAAAAGATTGTGTGTGTGCCAGGTATAGGGGCCCTAGACCTCAATTCGCCAGTGCATTAACCTGTCCATTAAAGGGATTGCATTTTTATTAGATCCTGTCAAGTTGTTGATTGAAAAAATAAAAGTGGCCTTTGAATTTTTTACCAGCTGTGACAGGATAGAGCAGGCACAACCAAAGAAAGGGCTGGAAACTGTGAACAATTAATGTTAGCATTCTTCTCCCAGCTCATTCTGCAAGAAAAACCACCCATTTCCTCAATTAATCTGGCCAGGACTGGCCCTGTGCATCACATAAGGCGGGCTGTGCCTCCCTGTTAAGATAGAAGGGCCTTAAAATGCTTATTTTCTGAATTTCCATTCTACTCTCCTTGCAAGTCTCCCCCATGGAAGGCACAGGTAGCAGCAGCAGTGTGGTGGAAGGGGAGGACAGTGATAAGTTTAGGAAGGTGAAGTGGTATAACTTTAAAAGGATAGGACTTAGCAAGGGCCTCAGGAATTTAGGGCAAAAGAAGACACCAATTAGGTGGTTGTGGAGGAGTTCTGAAAAGGGCAAATAGCCATGGAAATGGGAAGGGGTCAGAAATTAGCACAAACATTACATAGTTCATCACCTAAATATGACAAGCCCCTGTTGCATTTTTAAGCCGGAAGTGCCACTGATCCCCTCCAAGAGTCATTGTACTCCTAAGAATAAAGGGCCATGCAAGAAGTCTTCCCTACAGTACTTGGTGGGTTCCCAGCACTCACATTCCTTGCACTGATTAGATTTATACACTACATGTAAAGTTCTAATTTCTAACTTTCCATATTTCTCAAGGCAGCAACTTGTGCATGCATTGCTTGGAGGAAATTTTTTGCAATAATCAGATATAGCAGCTTTTTATAAATAGGAGGAGCAATCTATTGTAAATTTGGCTGCTTTCCAGGTTTTTAACAATCAGTTCTTTTTCTGTTATGTCAGTGTGAAGCTTATTCTGACTGAGGGTGGGGTAACGTGAATCAATATTATTTTAACAAAAAACAATTTATTACAAACATGTCTTAATCACAAGGATAAAATTTATAGGCAAAACGGTTCTCCTCTGTCACAATGGTTTTATTTTGATTTGTGGTTTGTATAAATGGAATGATTAAATTGAATCTGAACTGAAAATTGTGATTTAAATTCTGTCAACCTGGTCTGTCTGTAAAAAGTGGTTCTTATTCCAAATAAAATGTTCTTCAGATCTGAGAATGAAACAAACACCATTTTAAACGTTTCTTAAAACCCAACAATCAAGTTGTTTGGGATCTCCTTTTATTCCAATTTCTTCTGTTATTAATGAAAAATTTCAGGGCTCTTAATAAGAATCAAGTCACCAGTTATATCATTTGTTACAAAGGAGGGCAGGGGGACCTCCTGCCAGGATGTGGAAGGTCCTGGCCAGTGCTCTTGGTGCAACAATTGGGAGAAAATAGGTACAATTTAAATTTACAAAAAGCATATTTTTGTAGGCACAGAGATCTAAGAAAGCAAGGAGGGAATCCTTTTAGGATGAACTGGCAATTACCAACTATTTTCCACCCCTCTGGGGTCACTGACCAATTCTGGGTATGGAATGAGAAACAAACAGTTGGATAGTCTCCCCATCAAGACATTTTTGGCTGCACTAGTGGGAAGATAGAGAGCTAAGGTCAACATCTCTGAAGGGCAAAGCTGAAAGTCCCGGGATCTTTCATGGCTGAAGAGCCAAAGACCCCACCAGCATCACCACGAACCCTCGGATTCCCAAATCATAGAAATGGAGGAAAAGCAGAGGTACAATGAGTCTTGGAAAAACCAAAACCTAGCCCATTTTCAGCTCAACCCATGATTGGATTGAAATGATCAGTCCTTTACAATATCCACTTAATAGAGGAAAGAAAATTCTCCTTAGTGGATGATAAAGTCACCTGGAGTGTTTGCAGTTTTTAATGTCTGGAATACAATAGAAAATTAACAGACATGCAAAAGTCTTGATTTTTGTGATAGAGCCTTGCTCTGTTGCCCAGGCGGAGTGCAGTAGAGTGATCGTAGCTCACCGCAGCCTTGATCTTCTAGGATCAAGTGATCTACTTCAGCCTCCCAAGTTTGACTTTTGCATGCTTTATAATTTGGCTGCAAGAGAAAAACAGATAAAAAGACCCACAGATGATCAGATATTAAAATTAGCAGAACCATTCTGGGCAACATAGACCCCATCTCCACAAAAAAATTAAAAAATTAGCTGGGCATGGTGATGTGTGCCTATAATCCCAGCTATGTGGGAGGCTGAGGCAGTAGGGTCACTTGAGCCCAGGAGACTGAGGTTGTAGTGAGCTGTGATCACATGAGTGCAGTCCATCCTGAGTGACAGAACAAGACCCTGTTTCATAAAAATAAAAATAAAAATAGTAGATAAGGACTTAAAGCTAACTATGATTAATATGCTCAAAAATAGAGAAAATGGTCAAAACAGATAAAAGGATAGACTTTTGCCACATACTAAAAATCTGTAAGAAATCAAATGGATATTCTATAATGGGAAAAATACAGTATCTGAAATTAGGAATATATTGAGCTTAACAGTTAATTGGACACAGCAGAGCACAGGACCAATGAACACGTAGGGCCAGATTTAAAAAAAAATAGGTGTGTAAGACCCATGCCAAATATGCTGAAGAGGTCGAATATATACAAAATTGAATTCCCTGAGTGAATGGAGGAAGAAAATGTAGCTGAAAAAATTTTTAGTGATAATGGCTGAGAATTTCACCAAACTGAACCCTTAGATTCAAGAAGCACTTGGAGGCCAGGTGCAGTGGCTCATCCCTGTAATCCCAGGAATTTGGGAGGCCAAGGTAGGTGGATTGCCTGAGCCCAGGAGTTCAAGACCAGCCTGGGCAACATAGTGAAACACCGTCTCTCCAAAAATACAGAAAATTAGCCAGGCGTGGTGGCGCATCTGTAGTCCCTGCTACTCGGGGGGCTGAGGAAGGAAGATTGCTTGAGCCCAGGAGGTGGAGATTGTAGTCAGTCGAGATCATGCCACTGCATTCCAGCCTGGGCAACAGAGATCCTGTCTCAAAGGAAAAAAAAGGAAGCACATCGGATTTTGAATGATAGAAATACAAACAAAAACCTACCTAGAAACATCATAGTAAAACTGCTGAAGGCCAAAGTAAAAAAATCAAACCTTAAAAACAACGTGAGCTTCATCCATGTCCCTCCAGAGGACATGATCTCATTCTTTTTTATGGCTGCATAGTATTCCATGGTGTATATGTGCCACATTTTCTTTCTTTCTTTCTTTTCTTTCTTTCTTTCTTTCTTTCTTTCTTTCTTTCTTTCTTTCTTTCTTTCTTTCTTCTTTTTTTTATTATACTTTAGGGTTTTAGGGTACATGTGCACAATGTGCAGGTTTGTTACATATGTATCCATGTGCCATGTTGATTTCCTGCACCCATTAACTCGTCATTTAGCATTAGGTGTATCTCCTAATGCTGTCCCTCCCCCCTCC
>NW_026652289.1:10971416-11328868 GCF_009828535.3 Hylobates moloch
AAAAAAAAAAAAAAAAAAAAAAAATTATGGTGGGACCTGACTTTGCAAAGCTCAAACTACGTGGTGGAATTTTCAGTATGGTTCAGATTAAGAACCCAGTATACTAAGATCAGAATATCTCATAGAACTTTCAGGGACTTTCTCCATGGCTGAGTGGCCTCTTGTATACTGGCTCTTTAAAGCGAGTAGGCAGAAAATGAAGCTGGGAATCACACGTTGGATACATTCTTAATTTCTCCCCAGTAACACTGCATTAGTCCTGGCACATCTCTGAAAAGCTGAAAACCTTGCCACAGGTTTTTCCAAAAGCCTTGGCTGATGATGCTCACTTGAGCTACTGGGCAGGGCTGGGCTGGGCTGGGCTGGCTCTGGCAGGACCTACCCAGGCACAGGCTCCTAAATCACCCTTTATCCTTGCCCCTTCCTGCTGTGTTGACAACAGCCGGAAACTGCTTTGAGAGCCTCAACCCACTCTCACAACTGTTGATGGACTTTAGAAAGAGTTTCTTCCCTGGCAGATAATTCAGACTGAAAGGAACAAACATGTTGAAAACCCCGTTCAAGGAAAGTTGTTACTAAGTGTGAACAATGCCGATGATAAGAGGGCTTTTCTCGGAAGACCACTTAGAAGAGCATTGTTGTTCCCATTTATTTCAGGCTGCCAGGCTCTTATCTCGCACGTGCCGTGTGCTCCCACTTATCTGTCAGCAGTTGGACCCCACTGAAGCTGACAGTGACGTCCAGCTCCACATGGCTGACCACCAAATGAAGGTCAGGTGGCAGGAAAGAGGTTGTTCTCTCCTACATTTATTCTCTGCAGAATTGTGTAAGTGGCTCAACAGCAGTAAGCCAAGAATCTCTCTCAAACTGTCATAGTTATAGTTGTACTTAGATTTTGACTTTACTCAGGTGCCTAAAACAGCGTCAGGGTCTTATTTGCAGCAGCACTTGGAGGTATCAGATGAGTTTCCAAATGTCCTTTGAATATTGGGGGCACGTATAGTTGAATAGCCGTGGAGAGAACTATCTATACTTTGGATCAAATGGTGTCCACAATCCGTGTAGATGTCCAAGGAGCTGATGCCGTACAGTGAAGCAAGATTAAATTTGTAGTATTAAATTGAAGGACTGGCAAGCACGGTGGCTCACGCCTGTAATCCTAGCACTTTGGGAGGCTGAGGCAGGTGGCTTGCCTGAGCTCAGGAGTTCGAGACCAGGCTGAGCAACATGGCGAAGCCCAAAGCTCCATCTCTATTAAAATACAAAAAAAAAAAAAAAAAAAGGCCAGGCATGGTGATGCATGGTTGTAGTCCCAGATACTCAGGACACTGAAGCATGAGAATTTGCTTGAACCCTGGAGGCAGAGGTTGCAGTGAGTCGAGATAGCACCACTGCACTCCAGCCTGGGAGACAGAGCAAGACCCTGTCTCCAAAAATAAACAAATTAATTAATTAATTGAAGGACTGGTGTGACCTCTGTACACATACACACAGTCTGCAGGTTTGTGTTTACACATATAGGTTGTATGTACACACACACATATGATATTGAAAAATCTATGCCTATACATAGACACAGGGAGCATTGACTCTGAAGCTAGACTGGCTGGATTTGTACCCTACCTACTTCCCTTAAGAGGTGTGTGACTTTAGGCCAGGCACAGTGGCTCACGCCTATAATCCCAGCACTTTGGGAGGCCAAGACGGGCGGATCACTTGAGGTCAGGAGTTCGAGACCAGCCTGGTCATCATGGTGAAACCTCTTCTCTACTAAAAATACAAAAATTAGCCAGGCATGGTGGGGTGCACCTGTAATCCCAGCTATTCGGGAGGCTGAGGCTGGAGAATTTCTTGAACCCAGGAGATGGAGGTGATGGTGAGCCGAGATTATGCCACTGCACTCCAGCCTGGGCAACAGAGTGAGACTTCATCTCTAAAAAAAAGAGGTGTGTGACTTTAAATATTCAACCTCTGTGTTCCTTTATTTCCTCATCTGTCTACCTCAACGTGTTCTCAAGAGGATAAGACGAGCTAGTATGCTAAAAGGACTTAGGACAGTGGCTAGTGGTCAGGGAGTGCAGTAGAAGTGCTTATTAAATAGAATGCTCCCTCTCAGTTAAGAGGGAGATATGGCCTCTGTCTCTGGCTGAGCAGCCATGAGTCCAGCTACCTCAGAAGTTCTACCCCTAAAAATCTACAGATGGGTTAGTAGGGGGTGACCAGTAGCCTCTGTCATGCCTGTACCATAGGTCTAACTTTTATTTTTATTCATGTGATTACGTGTGCCCATCAGGAGATAGCAGACTCTGCTGGGTCAGGGACAGTTTGAATGTATTGCACTGTTTTCTCCCCTGGATATAGCAGGGCACTTGGCACATAATAGGTGCTTAATAAATATGTATTGGATATTTAATAGAATAACTACTACTATTGCTAGTGCTGTTGCTACTAATATTACTATTACTATTATCCTCAGGACGGGATTTAATTTTCTGCATCATAAATTATTGTACTGAAATAGGGGTTCCTGAAAATCATGTATAAATCATGAAGATAACATCCCAAAATGGTCAAATAATAATAGTAATAAAAAATAATGTTCTCCCTTTGGGTGTTTACCCAGTAATGGGATTGCTGGGTTGAATGGTATTTCTGTTTTTAAGGCTTTGAGGAAATGTCACACTGTCTTCCACAATGGCTGAACTAAGTTACGCAGCACTATTCACAATAGCAAAGACATGGAATCGACCTAAATGGCTATAAATAATAGACTGGATAAAGAAAATATGGTACATATACACAATGGAATACTACACAGCCATAAAAGACAAAAAGATCATGTCCTTTGCAGGGACACGGATGGAGCTGGAGGCCATTATCCTCAGCAAACTAACACAGGAATGGAAAACCAAATACAACAAGTTCTCACTTATAAGTGGGAGTTAAGTGATGAGAACACATGGACACACAGAAAGGAACAACACACACTGGGGTCTTTTGGAGTTTGGAAGGTGGGAGGAGAGAGACAATCAGGAAAAATAACTATTGGATAGTAGGCTTAATACCTGGGTGATAAGATAATCTGTACAACAAACCCCTAAGACACAAGTTGACCTGTGTAACAAACCTGCACTTGTACCCTTGAACTTAAAAGTTTTTTTTTAAAGTTAATAGTAATAATTAACTTTGTTGTATAAAACAATAGAATAATAAATAGAAAATAAGGAACTTTAAAAGTCAAAATTAAAAAATAAAGAATAAAAATAATTGAGGCTTTGTTCTGCAAAATGTGTAGTATCAAATAAATATTGGAAAAGTTTACAGAGAAAAATAATACTACTGGTGTCAAGTAATTCACAGTCAGGAATAACTTGAAGAAGCACAGAATGAGTGATTATGTTCAGGTACCAAATGGGTAGGGATAAAATATAGTTAACAAATAAAATGCATGTTGGATATTAATGCAGGAAGGTAAACACCATTATTTGCCCTCACCGGGATATAAGGAAGCAGGTTTTTAATTGGCCTAGAACACCAAGGTCTAGGAAATGCCATGTCCAAAAGAAATAGGATCAATAGCTAAGCCAGTCAAAGCCATATACACCTGAAGTGAAATGTGTGACCATGATGGAGGAATGTGCAGAGAGAGTTTGGTTGAAGATTAAAGGAGGGAGGGAGAGTGGGACGATGCTGGAGACCACCCATCCAGATGGAGGAAGCACTGATGTTTTCCAGGCATGAATCAAACAGCACAGATGCTGCCAGAGAGGTTGGGTGACTGCAGAGGGAGGGGCGCGGGTGCAGGGAGCCCACAGGGACAGCTGCTAGAAATCGACTTCAGTCCAAAGAGGAAGCGAGGCAGAGCTGCTTCTCTGGATCTATTCTAACCAAGGAGGAAGTGACAGGGGCCCTGGAGATAAAAGGAGCAGGTTACTCTAGAGCCTCCCACAGCCAACCGTGAGTGAGCTGGGTATTGTCAGGTGGGTGACCGCCTTTAGAGGAGGCAGGACTCTAAAAGCTTAGAGCAAAGATTGGTGGAATTCTAAGACGTGAGCATGAAACAAGTCTGGAGAGGGAAGGGTCCTTGTTCATAGCACAATCCTGACTGGGAAGAAAATGGGGAAGTATCTCAAGAGGTAGCCAAACAGGAAATTCTCTGGTAAAGTCAGATGTAAGAACACTTGTACAAAAAAAAAAAAAAAAATGAAAGAAGATGAATATAAATGCAAGTAAGAAATAGTGTTGAGAATCCTTGAGCTTCAAAGAAGTTTCCAAATTTGCTAAGACCTAAAATGAGAGTCAAGTAAAAGAACAAAGGCAGGACAGATCTTCTGTAAGGGCAGCTAATGTATAATGTAAACAGACAACAGAGAGAAAGGATAACAGCTCAACCCGGTTACATTAAACAAGTACTGACTGGCTGTCTTCTCTGTAAGCCACAACCAGACATAGGGCCGTGACCCTGCTCATGAGGAACTCATGGGCCAGATAAGGAAAGTATACAAAGAACAAATGATGATCAGGATGGTAAATTTCCATAGTATTGGGTATCTCTAAATGAGAGAGTTCAGTTCGTTAGGAGATTCATTTAGGAAACACTTCACCAAGGACAATGCAGAGGTAGGTTTTGCAGGATTCCGATAGGGCTCTTGGATTGAGAAACACTTTAAAAAAAGCAGAGGAAGAGAAACCTGTTGAGGAACATGAGAAGAAATGGTGGGAGGAGGGGAGAGATAACCTGGAGTAAACTATCATAGAAATCCAGGAGATAATTTCTCCCAACAAAGCACCTGTAGAAGTTGAGGAACATGAAACAAATGTGCATGAGAATAGGAAAGTCCCAGTAATTTAAAGATAGTTTGGGTGGCATGCTGGAACAGAAACAAGGTCCCCAGAAGGTTTATGAGATGAGAGAGAGCATTAATTAATTCCAAAAATTTGCCTGTGATGGAAGCAAAAGAGAAGGTGGACAGTATAGAAAGATATAAGATCAAGGATGAATTTTGTGCTTTGTTCTTATTTTTAATTTGGTTTGTGGATGGAGATTTAAACATAGTCATTATATGGGCTTAGAGGGAAGAGGCAATAGAACAAAAGCCACTAGAAATGAAAGATAATAAGGTGATTAATAAGGCATGACCCTGAAGGATGCAAGTAGGGGATAGGAACTGGAGTCCATGTGGGAACATTAGCTGTGAGAAGTGGGTATCACCTTCTCCATGGAAATTTCAGGGCTCTGAGAGTAGGTCCACCTGTAACCAGTGCTTGAGACAGAGCACTGAAGGTGTTACTTTGAGTTAGTTTTCATTAATTGGAGTACTAAGAAGACCTGTCACCCCCTAGAAGAAAGAGAAGAGATAGTTCCAAGGGAGATTTGAAGACTGTAGAGAAACAATGATTTAGGGGAATGGAAGAGGAAGGTATTATGGGACCTGTGGAAGGAGAGTGGGATATAGCTGAGCTTCCACTTCAAGCTGGAGGCTATAGCTGCATAGGGCACCAACCCTCATGGTATGTGAGCTTCACCAGTAGTCCAGGTGTAGGAAAGGTGGATGGTTGTATTAATCCAGGGAGGGAGTTTACCAGTGAGTGTGGTGGAAAAAGGAGAATGGGAAAGAAGATGTAGACAGACAGAGGCTGAAGCCATGAGCTTCATGGCTTCAAGGCAAGAGCCATGAGATCCAGGCCACTAAGCAATAGGAATGAAGGCAACAAGGAAATGGAGCAGTCAGAGCCTCTAAGAGATCAAAGAACAGGTGTAGTAGGCACACAGAATGATGACAAAGGATAACACAATATTATGGGCAGTGAGAGGGATCCTGGCAGAGAAGGAAGAATTCCAGGTAATATGCAGGGTGTGGCCATAGGAGAGTGTGCCTGGAGTTGGGGGAATTGGAAATCAATGGAATTGAGAACGTCAAGAAAAGCGTGTTGAATGGAAACATTTTCTAAAACTCATTGCTATGTTTATTTGTACACAAGGGAAACACGTAAGTGTGCTTCTATGCTAAGGGGAAGGCCTAGTGGAGAGAGAGATGAAGATACTGCAGAGAGGGAAGAGGGTTGAGGGAACAAAGTCTGGAGGAAGCAGGAGAGAAAGCAGGTCAGAGCATGGCTGATGGGATTGGCAGGAGAGAGAGGAAATGAGAAGCAGGAATTAAAAACGGTCTGGGTACAGATGCATTCATCTGGGCATTTGAGGCAGGAAGCTGAGGCCGGACAATCTGCTGTGAGACAGGAGGACAGTGAAGCAGAGCATGGGAGAGAGGCAAGAGCTTGGAACAGCCGCGGGAGCTTCCTGGTGGGACTGGTTGAAGGATCTTAGTGATTTTCTCCAGCTAGGCTGGAGAAAATTTTTGCCAGCTCTGAATGACAAGTAGACAAGGAGGGAGGGGGATTACCAGTGAGAACTGACAAACCCTGGCAACCAAGGAGGCCGGGCTGGATAAAGAGGGAAGTAAAGCCAGGTGGATCCAGATGGACTGAAAGCAAGTGGAGGAACCGAAGTTCTGGGAGGACCGCGGGAAATTAAGAGTGGGTGGAGTGAGAATAAACCTCTGAGGGGGTGTAGAGTAAGATGAGGGAGCTGTGGCTTAACGGAATTTGTGAGGATGATTTGGGCGTTGGACTTAACTGGAAGCGTTCTGAATCAACACTGAGATGAAATGGTAGTGATAGGAGGTGACCTCATTACAGTCGAGCTGAGGCATCACAAGCATCTTTCTCTTGTTTAACAGAGCTGGAGAGCTGGGAGACCTGTCTGTTCCACTTCAACTCTAAGAGTCCATGAGCAACTCCACCCGACACACATTGAAATACATACCAGTCAATAAATGTATTTTCCATAAACTCTTACCTAAACCATCTACAGCTCAGGGAGATGCATTTTCATTTCCTGTATTCCCTGCACACTCTACATGCATGTGATGCTCCTTTACAGTACAGCGCATGCATGTACAGTGCATGTTGCATTTTGGGGAAGGGAGGAGCTAATCTATGGCATCACTAGTTTTATGCTTTGAGACATGAAGATTAAAAGGTCTAAATATACATTTTCCCCAGGTGAGTCCTGTGAGAATGAAGTTTCATCCCTGGAATTAAGCTCTTTGACAGCCCTAGGAAAGGAGGCTATAAAAATAAGGTATTATTTGCGATAGGGGATTTCTTACTTTATAATAAAACCACGAAAAAAGTAGTAAAAGTGGAATAAGCACACTTTTTTATTTAATCTAACCCAAACATATTGGCTATAGTTTTTTCTTTAAATCATATTATTGGGTTAAGTTTTTATATTCCTCTATATAGGAAGAGAGGTTTATTTGCAAACAGAGCAAAATACCCCAGTGGTAACTTGATTTTTCTTTAAACCTCCATATATTATAGTTTAAACTGCAACTAAATGAACAATGCAAATTATTTATAAAAGCCCAGTTGAGTCCGTGGGACCGCAGTACACACTGTGACATGCCAGGAGTCACGAGATGGAGTGCCATGAAGATAAAGTGCATTTACACCCCCTCTATCCCTCCCTGTCTCCACAGCTGCATGGCCACCCTCAGCACCAGCACAAACCACAGTTCCCAAAGACCAAAGGTCACCCTGAGGGATCCAGAATTAAAACACACCAGAAGGTTTACTTTTTCTACAGCTATGTTAAGAATGACCTAAAATGAGATAAATAATAGATGGGAGGGGTGAGAGGAAGAGAGAAAGAGAGGGAGATGGAGGGTAGGGAGCTATAGACGGACAAATAAATATAGTCTATAAAACACCCCAAACATCCAGTTCTTACCCCCAAAGATGCAGAGCCATCTGAAAATTACGAGTTTCCATTTGCTTCCTACCTCCAGAAATGGCCAACTCTTGTTGCCTTTATTCCTAGGCCCAAAACTCTCTGGCAATAGGCAGGCCTGCCAGAAGCATTAAGTATAACTCTGGAGTTGATTATTTTAGGTTGGAGTCAGGTATTGTCCGACATGCAGATGGCCAGAGAGGAGAAAGTCTCAGTGTTAGCTTTTATTTAAGTGATGATCTTATCTCCTCCACACACAGCATATTACTATCTCAAGGTGATAGAAAATAAATTTCCTTAGGTCTAGAGATGGGTTTTAGGCCAGCAAGAAAAAAGCATTGCAAGCCAAGACTGTAGCAATGAAGAAAGTACCATTATAGTCTGTTCTACAGAATAAAGCTCACTACAGAAGGCTCTCTACATGCCTAAACAAATGAAAACATGAATGCACACAGACAATTTCATTACATACTTCCCAGGCACATTATATCAAAAATACCATTCAAATAAGATTAAACCACATCTGCTTCCAAAAATAATAGGCTTTTCTGGAAAAGTCTCAGTAACAGGATGGTTTCTACCGTCTTGATTCTGCCATGTTTGTGTATCCTTGTTATGGCCTCAGTGATGTAATTCATGCCACTTATTGACTTGGACAAATTAGTTCAAGAGGCAATTAAAATAACTTTTATTTTAATATACCTGATGGATATAAACTTAGATAAAACTTGATGGATATAAACTTGGATAAAATATAACTTGTATAATTACAAAGCGTCAAAGAAAAGGATAAAATCTCACACATTTCTATTTTGGATTAAAGACTGTTGGGCAATCTCTTTAAGTGACAGATGCTATTGCTCTTACACCATGCAAATGAAACACAGATAGATTTGAATATTGAGGATGTTTATGTTAATATGTAACATAACATTTGTGATCATATGTAAAGTTACAAACCCAATGACACAAATATTAACACTAGGCAAACTATCTCCCTGGCACTGTAAACTTCAATTCTGTCTTGGCTTCTTTGTCTATGAAACACTTCTCAATATGCTGCTTAAAAATATTAAACTCCCATCACAGTGACTCAAATTGTTAAAATGATTTTTGAGGCAAAAAGTCAAAATGTTGAGGTGTATTTTACCAATGTTATAAAACTAATCTCTATGGAGTTCTCAAACAAGACAATAAGTGGACTATTCTACTCGTCAGTTGTTCCAATGAGACCATACGTGGTGAAATTTAAAGCTGACCTTGACGTTGTTCTCCATGGACAATGGGGAGAAGGGAAGCCCAGTGAGCAGTCTGAACTCTTTGGTCTTTTCAGATAATCAGAATAAAGAATCCCCATGGCCTGCAGCTTGCCCTGCTCCTCCACTGCATTCTACAAGGTTTAAGAAGGATGGAAGAACAGAGATGTATGAGCCAGGCTCTGTAGATGGCCTCCCTGGGTTGGAATCCCAGCTCCACCTCTGACAGCTGTGTGATCGTGGACAAATCACTCAACATCTCTGAACCTAAGTTTCCTCATCAGTTGAATGGAGACTATAACTCCATTCTCATAGGGGTATGCCGAGGATTCACCAAGAAAATATAAACTGCAGCCAGAAATTAAGCGCTCCACTAGTACTTGCTATTATTTTAAACCTTTATGAAACATTGTGAACAAGGGCTGTTTTACCTTTAAAATGGTTCATAGATTTTCTAGGAGACTATTGGGATCCATATGATTCCAAGACATTCTCAACAATATTTGTAGGGTACTGACCATATGCTCACACTCTGCTACATATGGGATTCAAAGATAAAGAAAAATTCACTAAAATTCAAGGTGACAACATCTAGTTTCCTTCCTCGTGTCTTTTTTCATTTTAAATAATGGTGTAAATAAAGGTCATTGGGGGCAGATGTATGAGAATGACTAAATGTGTCTAGGGAGTCATTTCAGAGAACATTTAGCAGAAGTGGGTCACATATGGTTAGGGGTTTCACAAGGAAATATGAGTTGAAAAAGAGAGAGAGTGGAAATGGCAGAGGAGGAAACTTTATAAGTAGGAAAACCTTTGAGGTAAGACATTTGAGCAATGTGTTTCCAGATAGGGTTGAGACATTACATGTAACTGATGCTTAAGATGAGAGGAGAGAGCGAATAAACCCAGAAAGCCTCCTGGACCTGTGGCTGTGGATGCCCTTGAATGCTGTGCTAAATTTGTTTTTTACCTGATATGGATGTGGGCAAAGGGTTAACCAACTAAACCTTCTCACCTTCTATGTCAGAATTCATCCTTTGGTTAGCTGTGTTCCCTGGTACCTGATACGATGTTAGCTATACTCCTGGGTGACATTCACTAGCATAAAAATGACCCTGATGGGTAGCTCACATCTGCACTGGGGAAGACTACAAATGAACCCAATTAGGGTACCCTGTTTTGAGATTTCCCTAAAGAAGAATTACAAGAATGTGGTGACTCTTATAATCCTTAAGTGGATCTTAGAAGGAGTTATACCTCTGGAGATGTTGCAAGATATGCTGGTATAGAGCTTGGAAGCCAGGGTAAGCTGGCTTGGAAGCTGGTATAGCTCATGGGAGCCAATGTGTAGTCATCTCCATGCTATGTAGACGACTGTTGCAAGAACTTCAACTAACAGGAATGCTGAATGCCACTAGACTAGCAAACTGTGGCTCCTGTTCTATATCCTCTAAGAGATGAATATCAAGTGATAATTTATGAGCATGAAGATTTAGTTGAACATCAAGAAACTTTGGTAGGCATTGCAATGGGTAACAGAGAACTCAAGGAAGCAGTGAAGTAGGACTGTAGAAAGATAAGTCTGAAAACGTTATTCAAAATTATATTTATTTTAGCTATGGGGAGGCGCTTTCTAGAATGTAGAATTTCTTTATTTTTATTTTTTTACTGCTCCTTGCAGAGCATGGCTACTAGGCAGTGTGCCCAGAGTAGCCAGAATTTCTAAATTAAAGGATTTTATATGATTGCATAAAGCTCTAAAAATAAGACATTTGCTCAAAATAAAATCTGGAGGGCAGCTATCTTGACATGTCTATGTTGATGGGTGAGGGAAGGTTTGTATGACTAATGGAAACAATAGAACAAGCTGCAAATGGTTGGGAAATTGTTTCCCTTGTCCAAAAGATATATTGAAATGGGCTGTTATGACCTGGTTCACCTCACATTTCTACAGAAATTAGATAATAATCAGTACAGAACCAAGTTCAGGTTTTAAACATTTTTTTCCACCACATCTCTGCATGAAAATTCATCAGACTGAAAGGGATTGCATTTGCTCAGCAAATATGTGCTAAGATCCTTCTGTGCCAGCTCTGAAGATGAAAAGGTATGCGACGTGATCTCACCCCTAAAAAAACTAACTGTCTAGTGAGGGACACAGACACACAGCTAGTTACATTCAATGTGCTAAGTGCCTATAAGGAATATGCCCACATTCTCATAGGAACCCAGAAGGAATTATTAATTATGCTTAGTGGGACCGTCTCAGAGGGAATAACATAGTAGTCTGAATTTTCAGGAGTAACATCTTGGTCCAGGATGCTATAGCAAAAGACCACGAACTGGGTAAATTTTAAGCCCCAGAAATTTATTTCTCATGGTTCTGGAGGCTGGGAAGTCCAAGATCAAGGCACCAAGATGTTTGTCTGATGAGGGTTTATTTCCTGGTTCATAAATGGTGCCTTCTTACTGTGTCTTCACATGGTCGAAGAAGCAAGGCTCTCTCTGGGATCTCTTTTAAGGGCACTAACTTCAGAGCTCTTCCTTCATGTCTTGGTGATATAGTTTGGATATTTGTTTCCTCCAAATCTCATGTTGAAATGTGATCCCTGATGTTGGAAGTGGGGCCTGGTAGGAGGTGTTTGCATCATGGGAGTGGATCCTTATAAATGGCTTAGCCCCATCCCTTTGGTGATGACTGAGTTCACACAATATCTGGTTGTTCAGAAGTGTGTGGCACCTCCCTCCTCTCTCTTTTGCTCCTGCTCTCATGAGGTGACATGCTGCTCCTATTTCATCTTCCTCCATGAATAAAAACTCTTTGACGCCTCACCAGAAGCTGAGCAGATGCCAGCACCATGCCTGTGTACAGCCTGCAGAACCATAAGCCAATTAAACTTCTATTCTTTATGAATTACTCAGCCTCAGGTATTTTTTATACCAGCACAAGAACAGCCTAATACACCGAGTCTCTTCCCAAAGGCCCTGCCTCCTAATACCATCACCTTGAGACTTAGGATTTCAACACATGAATTTTGAAGGGACACAAGCATTCAGATCATAGCAAGTAAATAGCAATTTCTAGGCAGAGAAGAGAAAAACTGTGTGTATGCGTGCATGTGTGTGTTTATGTGTGAATACGTGTAGGGGTCAGGTGGGCAGAGGATGGGAGAAGAAGGTAGTTGAAGCAAGAATAGCAAAGAAGCTTCACATGGTATTGACATCACATGTCACACTTTGCTCTGAGCATACACGCTCTGCAGATATTTCTGCCCACAGCAGCAACCTGTGCTCTGACAGTAGAAGGACTGTCCTAAACTCCTCCTGGTGGATAAGCCACTGGCCAATAAGATTGAGTCTACAAATGGCCTTTTCTTCACTTGGACATACCTTGACATTTCTTACATTGTTACCACTAAACATTCCCTTCTAGTGAGCAGTAGGCTCCTGTTGTATGATGCAAATCCTGTATCTATGGAACTGCTATCTGAAGATAAAAAAAAAAAAGGAGTTGCAGATGACTCCTGCCGTCATGGAACTAAACCACAGTCTAGAAGAGGAGAGCAAGTTTATGTGGGCTACGCGTTACACTAAAGGTAAGAGTATTTCATGGTAGGAGAAGCTGTGCAAAAGAACAATATAGTGGTTTATCTAGAGTTAGATTACTAAGGGCCTTTAGAAGCTTATAAAAAAATTAGATATGATGAATATTGGAAAAGAGAGACGCTAACAGGTGTTTTAAGATGTTATGTCTGGCAGCAATATTATATCAGTCAGAATTGCAGAATCGCTGAAAGAAGTGGACGTTCAAGGGAAAGACCAGACTGCCCAGAGATGAGCATAAAGGAGTCACTCCAGCCTGAGATTGGAGGAGAAAAGGGAAACAATCTCACTAGTGTATAGAGCCCATGGATTGGAACCACAGGGTAGATGCAGCCCTGGCTAGAGCTGCCACTCAAGTGGAGAGAGAGGGAGAAATACCCTGCCAGCACCTTCTCTTCCCATCAAAACTCTAAACTTTTCTTTTTCAAAAGACAACACAAGGAAATAGAAGGGGTCTGAACAATGGTTCATGCCTGTAATCTCAGTGCTTTGGGAGACCAAGGCAGGAGGATCACTTGAGGCCAGGAGTTCAAGACCAGCCTGATTAACACAGTGAGATCCCATCTGTACAAGAAGTTGGAAAATGAATCAAGTATCAAATGCCCACCGATGATAGACTGCATAAAGAAAATGTGGTACATATACACTATGGAATACTATGCAGCCATAAAAAGGAACAATGCATTAGCTATTTATCCTGCAGGGACATAGATGTCCCTGGATGGAGCAGGGACATGGATGGAGCTGGAAGCCATTATCCTCAACAAACTAACACAAGAACAGAAACTAAACACTGCATGTTCTCACTTGTATGTGGGAACTGAACAATGAGAACACATGGACACAGGGAGGGGAACAGCACAAGGTGGGGCATGCTGTGGGGGCAGAGGGAGGAAGAACATCAGGATAAATACCTAATGCATGTGGGGCTTAATACTGAGATGATGGGTTGATAGGTGCAGCAAACCACCATGGCACATGTTTACCTATGTAACAAACCTGCATGTCCTGCACAGGTATCCTGAAACTTTATTAAATTAAGTTAAATTAAATTAAATTAAAAAGAAAATACCTACATTAAAGTCATCTAGACTTAGGGAAAAGGATTTGAAAATGCAACCAACTCTTGGTGAAATGTACAAATAAATCTTTGTTATGCTTTATTTCAAATAAATTATTTTCAAATTAAAAATTTTCACTGGGTATGGTAGTGCCTGCTTATAGTCCGACGTACTCAGGAAGTTGAGGCAGGAGGATCACATGAACCCAGGAGGTTGAGGCTGCAGTGAGCTATGATTGTACCACTGCACTCCAGCCTGGAAAACAGAGCAAGACCCTATCTCTGAAAAGAGAGAGAGAGACAGAGAGAGAGAGAAAAGAATATAGAAGGAGATGCCACAGATTGAAAGAACATATTTTTAAATCACATCTTTGATACAAGAATTGTGTTCAGAATGTGTAAGTAATTCTTACAGCTCATAATTAGAAGACAAATAGCCCAATTTAAAAATAGGCAAGAGATTTGAACAGACGTTTCACCAAAGAGGATATGCAAGAACATAAAAAGATGATCAGGATCATTAGGAAAATACAAAATAAAACTACAATGAAATACTACATCATATCCAGTAAGACAGCTGAAATAAAAAAGACAAACAAATACAAGTGTTGAAAGGAATGTAGAAAAATTGGAACCCCCAAATTTTCTGATGGAAATATAAAATGGAATATCCAATTTGCAAACAGCTTGGCCTTTTCTTAAAAAGACAAACACAGACTTACCACATGACCCAGCTATTCCACTCTTAGATAGGTACCCAAGAGAAATAAAAGTATGTCAACACAAAGACTTGTTGGTAAATGTTCATAGCACCATTATGTATAATAGTCAAAAGCTAGAAATGATACAGATGTCCATCAGCTGGTAAATCAATACACAAGTTGTGGTATATCCATACAATGGAATACTCAAAAAGAAACAATCACTGATACATGTTACAACATTGATGAGTCTCACTGCATTATGCTAGGTGAAAGAAGGTAGAATTGAAAGGCTCCTTACTGTATTATTTCATTTATATGACATTATGGAAAAGGCAAAGATACGGGAACAGATACCAGATTAGTGGTCCTCAAGTGCCAATGGCAGTAGGAGAGGATTGACTGCCAAGAAGCTGGAGGGAGCAAAGGGAGACTTTGGTGGTGGTGAAGATGATCTGCATCAAGTTTGCAGTGATGATTTCACAGCTGTTTGTCAAAGCTCATCCAACTCTACACTTAAATAAGTGTATTTTACCATACTTAAGTTACGCTTTAATAAACATGACTTTTAAAAATAAGCATTAAACTAGTGACAGGCAGACCAGCCAGGAGAACACTGCTGAGGGGGAGGCGCAGTGAAGAAAGGGAAGGGACTTGATGAGGAGAAGCCTGCCTAAGAAAAAGGAACACAAGAGAGAGGCTTTCTGGAAGCGCAAGAGTTTACAATTATAAATAAAGAAGGCAGAATGATAAAATACATGAGCAGATGTGACAATGAAACTCAAAGTAGCCACTCCATAAAGGAGAATAAACAGGAAGGTTCTGGTAAGTCTGACAAAAACAAGGGAGAAAAGCATTCATGCAATCACTCATACATCCATGCGTTGACTCACTCATGTGTCCACTCGTTCATGCATGATGCATGCATGCATTCAGTGTTTATTTTGTACTTAACAGTGGGAAGTAGCCAAGGGCAAATAAGAATATGGAGAGTTGAACCTTCTAGGAGCAGAGTTCCTGAGTGCAAAGCCCAACTTAAGATTGGTTTAATAGTTCCATGTTTACCTCATAGCAGTTCTCTCCCAGTTTTGTATTCCAAATGTTAAAGAGAAGTCCTTTCATCCCCAGGAACTAGGCCCATCCTAAAGTCAGGATAGATCCTGCTTGGCCAGAACCAGCCATGGAAATCCTAATCTCCTTCACCAGTGATTAACAAGAGATAAGAACATGTCTTAGTTCTCCACAGTGAAACAAAAAGGGCTTCACTTTTTGAATCAAAAGCCAGCTTAGGAAAATGCCTTTTGTGTCAGTTTCTTCCTTCCTGCTTGGATAGCTGGAATAAGAATATGTCATCTGGAGCTACATCAGGCATCTTATGACTGTAAGGTGACAAGTATGAAGAGAAAAAGCTAACTGGTCAAAGATCACAGAGAAAAAAGAATAAAAACGGCCTGGGTCCTTCATGACACAAACCATCTGTTGCACCAAAGGTAAAACCATCTATCCCCAAACTTTATGGAAGATAACAAAATTATAGCAGGACTCTGGCAGAGGATTCCAGTGGGAGTCATCTCTAGGTCCACTTATGAGGTCAGAACCCAGCAAGAGCTTACATGATTGTGCATGCAGTCCTCACCCCTGAGGCTCTTCAAAGAGGTGGAAAGAGGACAGAAGTTAGAAAGAGTATGTAGGAGGGAAAGATCCTGGGTTCCCGAGAAAAATGCCAATCCCTGAGATGGAAACTAGTGGGAAAATGACAGGTATTAGAGACAGAATAATAGATTAGTTCTGGTCTCTGGAGCAAATGGGTGACAATAAGAACTAAAAATCAGGGAAAAAAAAAAAAAGACAAATTGGGTCAGGAGAGATGGGAAGGGAGGCCTAACTGGTCGAAGTATTTTTTGCACCCATGCAGAATGAACCCAAAACATCCCAACCAGTTTATCTTGTGGTCACGAAGTCATCGAATGCAAACGAGAATGTGATTTACAATCACGTGATTTTCCATCCGTTTTAAAGAGTAGGCAGGGAGCTCTGAAATGGACAGATGGGGAATTAGGAGTTTGGATCTGTGCAAAGTCAGTAAGTCAAGGCTTTTCGAGAATAGCCACAGGGGTCATGCAGTTGAGCATCTGAGAGGTCTTTGATAGCCGGCTTGAGTTTCTGTTCAGAGTTGAGGTTTCCTTCATATAATCTTTCTCCTTCTTGTGCTCCTCATAAAACCAACATTTTCACAAGGCAGCCCTGCTAGTAATATCTCAGAAAAACTGGATTTTAGAAGGAAAGTAGAGAGATATTAGGAGATTTTAAATTTTGGTTTTATGAAACAATGGAACCTTTTAAGAAATAGATGTGCCATGTTGAGACTACATTGTCAGTATCTTGTTCTACCTATTTCTCATTTTCTGTGTTTTAAAAAAGTCAATAAAACTATGGTGGGGTGACTATCTTTTTTCTATTTCTTGCCTTATAGTTTGGTTGTAGACCCAACCCAACCCTGCCTGAATACAGATCTCCAGCCATTTCAACTCAGCTTTGTCCTATCACACAATTTTCCTTTTTACACTGTTCTAGCTCTGCCAGAGTTGACTAGAAATTGATGATCCTAAGTTTTCTTAACCAAAATCAAGGTAGTGGAGGTGAAGGTGAACTTAGTAGAAAAAACAGACCTTAATCAATGTTACAAAATGTGCATCTGGCCCTTGGTCTGCACTGCACTGGAAGTGTAATTTTGGAATAGTAGGTTAGCGTCCCCTGCATCACAGTTTTCTCACCTTTCAAAAGGAGTCATTCATTCCAATTCCACTTTCCAGGGTTATTGTGGGGATGAAACAACAGCGAATAGCATCAATGTTTTTGAATAAAAAGGAGAAAAATTCAAATGAGACTGCGTGCTTTCAGCACTGATGTTATAAAATTATAAAGAATTAATTTCCTTATTATTTTATTATATAATAAAATACAGAAACATAATGAAAACAATTTTAACAAATTGATCCCCTTGTTCAAACTTCCCTTTAAAGCCCAGAAATTTATCTTATCTAGTTTCTGTATTTATATGTAACAAAGAGCCAAATCAAAATGTAAATGCAAAATAATCATAAGTATTGTTTTATTAGGCATGTTTTTCTGACATGTTATTAGTTACATCATAGAAGACATTTCAGTCAGCATTTTATGCTCTTTACCTTGCAAAAATATGTTACCATACTAAAATTGAATTCTCACTCAAGATCCAGCATGGTAAAAATTATTTGACAAGAATAATGCTTTTCAATTGTTAGATAGATTTGTCCTATAGAATTTTTAGTGTTTTTAAATGAGCACTTTCATTGAAATTTAGCACTTCTGATTTTGTCAGGCCTTGTTCATTTTCACAAAATGAAGACTTATGTAACCACCCTACAAATAAGGAAATGAAATATTATCAGCCCCCCAAAACTCCCCTTGTGTCCCCCCAGCTACCTCCTCCTACTCCCCAAAGATAACAGCCAACCTGACTATTTTCACTACAGATTAACTTTGCCTCTAGTTAAACCTTATATGAATGGAATCACAGAGTCTGTGCTTTTTATTGCAACTGCAGTTTTCTCTCAATACTTGATTTGTGATATTCATTCACTTTGTGTGTAGTAAGAATTCATTTATCCATTTTCATTGCTATGTGGCATCCCATTGTATAAATACACAATTTATTCATTCTATTTTTCATGGAGATTTGGGGCTATTCGAATAGTACTGCTATGAATATTTTACACATGACATTTACTGCGCATATCTGCAATTCAGTAATGTATAAACTGAGAGTGCAATTTCTAGTCAAAGGGTATGTGTACATGTAACTTCAGTAAATACTCCTACACATTTTGTCAAAAATGATAGTACTGATTTACACTCCCACCACCGTGTAGGAAAGTGAGCATTCCTCAGTAACACTGACTAGTACTGTAAGTTTTGTTTGTCTTAGTCATTCTGGCAGATGAGTGATGCAATTCCCCTATTAATTTTAATTTGCATTTGCCTTACTCAGTTGACGTTGGGCATCTTTGCACCTGCTTATCGGCCAATTAAATAGCTTCTTTTTCTGACTGCCTGTTTAACATTTTTGCCCATTTTCCTATTTGGATGTCTGTCTTTTTTCTTAGTGATTTGTCGTGAGTCCCTTGTCACTCTCACTCTGTGACATGCACTTTCACCCACTTAATGGTGTCAGTGTGATAAACAGAAATTCTTCATTTTAATGTGATTCAATTCATCAGATTTTCTTAATGACTAATGCTTCTTGTGTCCTAGTTAAGGACCTTTGCCTAGCTCATGAAGGCAGTGAAAATTATCTTGTGTTATCCTCTAGAAGCTTTTTAATTTAACCTTTCACATGTAGATCTACAACCCACCTACATTTAATTTTTGCATATGGAGTGAGCTAGGGTTGAAATTCATTTTTTTTCAATGTGGCTGTCCTGATGAATGTTTAAAAATCATTCTTTTCCCACTGGATGTTTTTGTTTCTCTTTTTTTCCTTATCTTTTTTTTCTTTCTTGCCATTGATCTATTTTCCCAAAACCAGTTATACTAACTTAGCCGGTACCTTTGTACTGATATCACAGCTTCAAATCTGGTCATTTAAATCCTCCAACTTTGTTCTTGGAGATAAACAAGGCTCTTATTGATCCTCTGCATCTCTGCATACATTTTTAAATATCAGCTACTCAATTTCCACACACAAAAATATAAACTTGTAGTGATTCTCATTTAGACTTTATTGAATCAAAAGTTCAATTTAAGGAAAATTGCTACTTTTGTAATACTGAGTTTTGTAATTCATGTAAATTATTTATTTTCTTGTGTTTATTTTTCTTTTTTATGTTCTTTTTACTTTCCCACAAAAACATTTCATAGTTTGTCGCATAGAAGTCTTTCCTCTCTGCCTCAGCTCAAACATGTTTTACTGGCCTATATTCTAAATAACAAATCTGCCCTCCAGCTGTGTGATCCCCTAGTGATCACACATATATGACACGGTTAAATCAGATATTGTAATTTTCATTTTTTTTCTCTTTCTTGGTTTTGTTTGTTGGTATGCCTGGTACTGTTTATTAAATCCTAAACACTATGAAAAATCATGTAAAATTTCTGAATTATTTTATGTAATTTCGAAAAGGATTTTCTTTGTCTTCTTGAGGCAGATCCCTTAATCCAATCAGAAATTGAGCTGGTTTGAAATTGGATTTTAGTCTTACAAGGCTTTATCTAATTTCTGGCTTGCCCTTACTCCTGAAATATAGTACAATCAGCCCTTAGTAACCACGTATAATTGGTTCTAGGGCCCCAAGCAAATACCAAAATCCACAAATGCTCAGGTCCCTTTTGTAAAATAGTATAGTGTTTTCATATAACCCACACATATCCTCTTATATATATAATCATCTCTAGATTACTTATAATTTCTAATGCAATGTAAATGCTATGTAGTTGTTATAGCCTATTGTTTAGGAAATAATAATAAGAAAAAAAAGTCAGTACATGTTCAATACAAACAACCACCTTTTTTTCTCCCCTGAATATTTTCAGTCCTAAATTGGTTTAATCCATAGACGCAGAACCCACCATTAGGGAGCGCTGACTGTACTTCACAGGTTTCAACTGGGTTAATAACTAGGCTCTTCTCCTTTGGCAGGCTTTGAACCACATTTTTTTCACTGCAGTATCATGAGATATCCAAGAATTCTGCATCAAGTTTTTGGCCTCTTAGCAACTGATTTCTACTCAGTTTATCTACCTTTCAGCAGGAACAATTTAATAATCAGCCAAAAACTTTATGAGAAAAGCAGCTCAGGGTGTTGGTCGCACTTCTCTCTGCTTCCCTTTCCTTTGGAATTTTGGCCCCTCAAGTCCTGGTTGCCTTAGCAGGGCTGAACATCAATGTTTGTTTCCCCGGGACCATGAGACTCACAAAAGCTCTGCTCAGAGTCTCTTCCTCTTTGCCACTGAGTTATTCCTGACTCACTTGCTCAGCCTCTTTGCCCAGGATATGGACAGGAAAAAGCCTTAGGGGAAAATCAGCATAGAATGGCAGGTTTCCCTTTCCTTCAGTGAGCAGCCTTTCTCTTTAAGATACTGAACCCTCAAATCTAGTCCATTTTAGTAAGTCTTTACTCAGATTGTGTGTGTGTGTGTGTGTGTGTGTGTGTGTGTGTGTGTGTGTGTGCATACTCTACTCAGCTTTTCGTTTTGTTATCGACAGCAGGATTTGTCCACCTCTAGCTAGTCCCTCAGAGCTGTTAGCTGAAGCACTGTCTGATAGATTCAAAAAGCAAAGAATAAAGGACTCATAATAACCTTTCTAGTAAATATCCTTTTTCGCCCCTTTAACATAACCTGAAAGAAGGAATGTGAAAAAAAATCTTGGAATTATCAAATTTCCCCGTAGAATTTCATGCCACGGATAATATTTCAGGCGTAAAATGTTTTCTGTTTTTAAAGTTTCTCCATATATTGGACTATAAATTCTTAAATTATCATATATATGGTAGTCCTTAGTGCTGGTTTCCAGATATTCTGGTTCTTCCTTCTTCAGGCACTTCCACCTTCTAGAGGATTCCCCATCCTGGCTCCTCTGTGGTGGGATACAACTTGCTCTGGCCAATGCATTGTGAGTATAAGTAAAATGCCTGTGTTAGCAATTATCTCATTGCTATAAAGAAATACCTGAGACTTGGTAATTGATAAAGAAAAGAGGTTTAATTGGCTCATGGTTCTGCAAGCTGTACAGGAAGCATAGCAGCTTCTGCTTCTGGGGAGGCCTCAGGAAACTTACAATCTTGGTGAAAGGCAGAGGGGCAGCAGGCATGTCTTACAGCCAGAGCAGGAGAAAGATAGAGGGCGGAGGTACTACACACTTTTAAACAACCAGAGCTCATGAGAACTCACTCACAAGAATAATACTAAAGGGATGGTGCTAAACCACTCATGAGAAACCACCCCCATGACCCAGTCACCTCCCACCCAGCCCCCACCTCTAGCATTGGGGATTACATTTCAACATGAGATTTGGGTGGGGACACAAATCCAAACTATATCAGTGCCCCATTGAGACCCCCAGAGTTATTTTCTTCTGCTGCTGTGACCATTACTGGTCTAAACTGTCCTGTATTTTAGGGTGAAAATGAGGACAACATGGAACAGAATTCCTTCCTAAGCCTCAGGAGATAAATAGCATAGGCAATAAATTAACCTTGTTTTAAATAATTGAAATCATGAGGTTGCTTGTTATTGCATCATAACACAGCTTATCCTGATTCATACATTAAAGATTGCAAGAAATATATAGAGTCCCATTTTATTGATAAACAAGGCTCAGATTCTTGCTCAGAAAAGCTCCTTGTGAACATGAACATGTCTTATTTATTTTTATTGGCCCTTCATCTAATATAGCTTAGCTAAACTATGCAATACAGAAGATGACTGAGGAATTTCTGAGACGACTGGATGAATGACCAAATAAATTCCTTTGTGTGAGTCCATATAAATAAGAGGACAGGAAGGCAGGATATTATGATCTCACAAGATAAATCTGGATTCAAATCCTGGTTCTAACATTATCTATGTGACCCTGAGCAAGTATCTGAATTTCTCCAAGTCTCAGCTTCCTGAACTGTAAAATGAGAAAAATAATATCTGCCTCTAAGGGTTGTTAGGAGAATTAAAAGAGATAACTTTGTGATGACATTAGCCTACATTCTGGCACAGACTAATACTGAAAAATGGCAGGCATTATCATGATCCCTCAAAAACTAGTAGGAAGAAAGAAAAGTATAGGAATCAATGTAGGTGGGGGATGTCAATATTTAATAAGTGACTCGTAACTTTTCTCTAGATTTTTATCAAAGTCAAAGAAAAGGAATCTGGAGAACAAAACAAAGCTAGTTTCCAGAAAAATTAATGGAAGGCAAAAATAACTGAATCCATTAATCCATTCAAGAAACTATGAAATTAAAATATGAGGTGTGAATATGTACATATGTGTATTATATATATACATATATCTACATATATACACATATATACATATATACACACATATATATAGGAGATGTATTTGAAATTTGAGACATGAGATGGATGGATAAGCAGGTAAACAGATACATACTAGTTAGATATTAAGTGTAAGGGTTATATTAAAATATATTGGCAAAGCTGTCTTGAATAGAATCACTTTAGTGCAAATGAGAAGAGTTTCTAAGAAGAGAATGATTATTACTTGGACATGGAGTCATTAAAAGGAAAAGACTAGCAGCCTGGAAAAATGTACATCATTTATGCATGCCAATGATGACACAAAACTTCCGAAGTTTCATTTTAAGAACTCCAGGCTATAAGCAAAATACTTCTGATCACTAATGTTACAAAGATTTTCCAGAAAAGCCATGTTTGAGCTTCAGAGGAGTGGGTAATAAGATGCTAATGCAGTCTCTACATCTTAAGGCTTGAATGGGGTGGACATCCAATATGGCGCACTCACAAAGCTGGCAGCTGATGCTGTCATCTGGGAGCATAGATGGGCTTGTCGACTAGGCCTACACATGGCCTCAGCATGACGGCCTGATTCAGAGGTCAAAGCCCAAGCAAAAGGTGCCAGTCCTCTTAAAGACTAAGTCCAGAATGGCATAGCATCACTTTCACCAAACTCCATTGGTCAAAGTAGCCCCAGGCCAGCTAAGATTCAAGTGGAAGAGAAATAGGATAGTGTCTTAGTGCATTTTGTGTTGCTATAAAGGTATACCTGAGGCTGGGTAATTTATCAAGAAAAAGGTTTTACTTGGGTCACAATTCTGGCTGGCTGGAAAGTTCAAGATCGGGCATCTGCAACTGGTGAGGGCCTCAGGCTTCTTCTACTCATGGGTCAAGGTGAAGGAGAGCAGTTGTGTGCAGAGATCACATGGCAAGAGGAGAAGAAGAATGGTGGAGAGGCATCAGGTTCTTTTTACAAGCAGCTCTTGAGGGAACTAATAAAGTGAGGACTCACTCACCCCTGAAGAAAGAGGGTATTAATCTATTCATGAAGGATCTGCCTTCACGATGCAAACATCTCCTATTAGGCCCCACTGCAACCGACACTGGAGATTGAATTTCAACATGAGATTTGAGGGGAATCATTTCCAAACCATAGCAGACAACCATCAAAAGACTGTCAGATAATTTGCATCCATCTTTATTGTGCCACACTCTAGTACATAGATGTCACTATGCAAATATCTTTCTAATGAGTGGGTGATTAAGTACTTGGCCACCTTATGCTGTTCCTGACAAGGATGTTTTCTTTTCCTCTACCTTTGAATATATCAATTTTCTACGTGTTCCAAAATTTTTAATTCTTCTCTTCCACTTTCCACTGTTACTTGGAAACATTGTTACTATCTTCCTTCCTTTTCCTCCTTCTTATCAATTTCTTCCTTTTCCTCTCCCTTTCTCTATCCTGCTCTCCCCAACACACACACACTGATATGGTCTGGCTCTGCGTCCCCACCCAAATCTCATCTTCAATTTTTTTTTTTTTTTTTTGAGCAGAGTCTCACTCTGTTGCCCAGGCTGGAGCCATCTTGGCACACTGCAACATCCACCTCCCAGCTTCAAGCGACTCTTGTGCCTCAGCCTCCCAGGTAGCTGGGACCACAGGCATGCACCACCATACTGAGCTAATTTTTGTATTTTTAGTAGAGACGGGGTTTTGCCATGTTGGCCAGGCTGGTCTCAAACTCCTGAGCTCAGGTGATACACCTGCCTCAGCCTCCCAAAGTGCTGGGATTACAGGCATGAGCCCCAATGCGCAGACTCATCTTGAATTTTAATACGAATTGTAGTGCCCTAGTGTTGGGGAAGCGACCTTGTGGGAGGCGATTGGATCATGGGGGCAGTTCCCCCATACTGTTCTTGTGATAGTGAGTGAGTCTCACGAGGTCTGATGGTTTTATAAGGGGTTTTCCTGCCCTTTGCTCTGCATTTCTTTCTCCTGCTACCTGGTGAAGAAGGACGTATTTGCTCCCCTTCCACCATTATTGTAAGTCTCCTGAGGCCTCCCCAGCCATGCAGAACTGTGAGTCAATTAAACCTCGTTCCTTTATAAATTACCCAGTCTTGGGTATTTCTTCATAGCAGAGTGAAAACAAACTAATACACACACACATCTCCCATGACATGGGACAATGGCAGTAATAAGACAGAGCTGGAGACTCAGGCCCACATGGCTGGCGTAGATGCTTCTGGTAAGTCATGTGTTTGCAAGTTGGCAATACCCCGTTTGAAGCTTGGAAGCAAAAAGAAAGAAAACAGCAGATGTATATTTTTCTTCATTGTACAAATTTGTGGTTTCAAGTCTACACTTTACAAAATATGATTTTCCTTTTTCAAATAAAAAAAGACGGAAAGATCTATAAATCACGGAGGCATCACTGAGTAACATCTTGATGATTTAAGTGTAAATGCATAAGAAACATATGGATTCCATTTCATACAAAGAACACGCATTGGGAGTGAGTGGGGGAAGCATCTGGCAAATCATGTTTCTGGTTTGGGAGAATTCACAGAATTGGGAGGTGTAGTTCAGGACATGAGCAGCCCAAATGCCAAGTGTGGGCTGAGTTCATTTCAACCTGATGCCAAGGCAAAGCTGGAGTTTTCATTCACGTTCACATACACCTCACTTAGGTCTTTTTTTCTTTTTTCTTCACATTATAGACTTGGCAAAATTTAAAGATTCCTTCCACTTTGGATTCATATGAGCTCTAGATCCTGGCATGAGGAAAGTAATCTAATACAAAATGACATAAAGTTTGGGAAAAATGACAATTTGATCTCATGTTCACTTTAATATGGAAAGGTTGAATAACATTCCATTGCAATTCATTCCAGTTTTCATCTTCTCAATGAAAGACGAGGGGCTGCTGAAGAGAGGTAAGCCCGAAAGATTCTAGCATCTATGGGTGGGGTGAGGTGGGGAAGGGGTTCTCCTGGAGTTGTGAGCAGCCCTGCAAAGATTCAAGAATGCAGAACAGTTTGCATTGACATGACCGTCTACCTTTCCTCCCTTTTGGTGACTAACAATTCACAAGAAGTGCTTAAAAAGAACAGAACTACTTTGCTCTGTATTAGACATCAAGCATTTGAGAAACAATGATCACTAAGTCTAACCAGAACTATAGATGGGGGGAAGAGAAGGAAGGCTGGTAGAAAGACAATCAGAGATGCTATGCACGTGTAAGGGTGTCAATTCCATCCCCAGGTAGGACGACAAATTTGAAAGTTTGTTTCTGCCTGTTGATCTACACAGACCCCAGCAGTGATCTGTAAATGGAATGAAGACCATCTGCATTGATTTGCACTCTTAAGTGTATTGTGCTTTCTGCGCCTCTCATTATCCTAACTCTGGCCATTCTCACAGGGATTCTTCAACTGCCCAGGGCCTGACTTCCACCTCCAATAGCAGAGCTGCACAAAATAGCAGAGCTCTCCTCTGAGAAGGCAAGTCTGATCATGCCACTCTCCAGATCAACAGCCTTTGGTGGCTCCCCAGTGCTCTCAAACTAAGGCCTGACTTCTGCAACATCTCAGAGGAGGCACAGGATAGTCAGCACCCAAGCACAGCCCTCTGGCCACATCTCTTCACGCCCATAACCTTCACATTCTATTTTCTACCCATCAGGAATTTATTTCAGCTTCTTAAGCTCATGGGGGTTTGTTGTTGTTGTTGTTGCTGTTGTTGTTGTTTTACTGTAGGCTTCCTCTCTGCCTGGGATGCTCCTCCTTCCCCTGCCTCCCCACTTTCTCTGGCTCTCACCTATCTTTCTCCAGATCTGGGGAATTTATCCCAGATTCTTTGGGCTGACAATTGAAGTCTTTCTGCATGTTCTTTCGACAGCCTTTACTCACTTAGAGATGCTGTGACCTCCCCTGTGATTTGGTCCAACTGAAGACTCCTTGCTGACAGAAGCAAGGCGTCCACTCTCATGTCTCCAGCACACATAGCACCATGCTTGGCACTTATTAGGTGCTCAGAAACAAGTCTGAATTTAAACCCCATTATGCACTGCAGTGTGCAGGTGTGACAACTTTGTGTGTCAGCTTGGCTAGACTACTGTGCCTAGTTGTTTGGTCAAACACCAGTATAGATGTTGCTGTGAAGAAGGTATCGTATAGATGCAATTAACATTTACAATCAGTAGACTTTAAGTAAAGTAGATTATCCTCCATAATATGGGTGGGTGCCAATCTCTTCTAAGATGAAGGCCTTAGGAGAGAAGCCTGAGGATCCCAAAGGGGAAGAAATTCTCCTTTAGACTATACACCTTAGAAGCCCTGCTTGAGTTTCCATCCTGCTGCATTGTAGAGTTGGACTCAAGACCGCAACCTCAATTCCCACCTGAATTTACAGCCTCGGAGCTGGACCTACAGACTTCAGACCTGCCAGGTCCACAAGACAGAGTGTTAGTTGTGGGTCCGACAAGTCTATAGATACCTAGTCATATATGGTCTAACGAGAGGGATACTTTCCAAGGAATGTGTCATTAGGTGATTTTGTCATCACACTAACACCACAAAGTGTTGTAGATGGCATAGCCTGTGACATACTTATGCTAGATGATCTATTGCTCCTGGGGGACAAAACTGTACAGCATGTTATACTACCGAATACTAGAGGCAGTTGCAACACAATGATAAGTATTTAATCCCAGCACTTTGGGAGGCCGAGGTGGGTGGATCACGAGGTCAGGAAATCAAGACCATCCTGGCTAACCTGGTGAAACCCCGTCTCTATTAAAAATACCAAAAAAAAAAATTAGCCGGACATGGTGGCGGGCGCCTATAGTCCCAGCTACTCAGGAGGCTGAGGCAGGAGAATCACTTGAACGTGGGAGGCAGAGGTTACAGTGAGCCGAGATCACACCACTGCACTCCAGCCTGGGCAACAGAGCGAGACTCTGTCTCAAAAAAAAAAAAAAAAGGGAAAAAAGGGTACACCTGTATGGGGCAATTACTATGAATGGTGCTAGTAGGACTGGCAGTTCCTCTGCGTCAATCAGTGAGTGGTGAGTTAAGGGGAAGGCCTAGGACATTACTGTGCAATACTGCAGACTTTACAAATACTGTGCACTTGGGCTATACTACAGTTATTAAACATATTTGTTTACACCAGCATCACCACAAACACGTGAGCAATGCATTCTGCTATGATGCTACAATGGCCATGGTGTCACTAGATGATAGAAATTTTTCAGCTCCACTGTAATGTTATGGGGCCACTGCCGTATGAGATGCATCATTGACCAAACTGTCATTTCAATGATGCATTGCTTTCTGTGTATGTGATTTTCTTATGGTTCTGTTTCTCTGAAGAACTCTAGTATAGTTAGAAAGGTAACATCACCAATTTCTATTCTGACTCTCTATTCTTTTTTTTTTTTTTTGAGACAGAATCTCGCTCTTTTGCCCAGGCCGGAGTGCAGTGGCGCTATCTTGGCTCACTGCAAGCTCCGCCTCCCGGATTCACGCCATTTTCCTGCCTCACCCTCCTGAGTAGCTGGGACTACAGGTGCCCGCCACCGCACCCGGCTAATTTTTTGTATTTTTTTAGTAGAGACAGGGTTTCACCGTGTTAGCCAAGATGGTCTCGATCTCCTGAACTCGTGATCCGCCAGCCTCAGCCTTCCCAAAGTGCTGGGATTACAGGCATGAGCCACCGTGCCCAGCCGACTCTCTGTTCTTTCCATGAAACTCAAAACTCATCTCCTCCAGTTTGGCAATGCCTTCTAGCCCAGAGTAGATGCCCAGTCCCAAGGCTATGCCATGCCAAGACATGGGCTGGGAAAGTGAGGCCCAGGTCTTCAGTAACCTTCTATTTCCAGGCAGGAACCTGCTGAGGGGCCATTCACCCCACCTGACCCTACATCTTCTTTGCCACACACGTGAGTGGTCCCATCTGCTAGGCCCCTTTAGGCCTGGATTTATCTCCCTCAACTACCTTGATGCCCCTCTGGAGCTGACAGATGTCATTCTGCTGTATAAAGAACTAAGAAGCACTCAGAGACCTGTCTACCTTTGTAACCCAAACAGCCCCACGTGTAAGCTCTTTCTTCCTTTCTGGAGCTTTATCCAGGAAAGAAGGCCCTGCCCAAGGTCTATACCCAGGAGGGCTCAGCAGCGTTTCCCTGGGACACATCAACTTCTAGGTTTCCCACTCTCTAATGGGTTGAATAGTGGGCACGAAAAAGATATGTTTGCGTCCTAAGCCCCAGAACCCGTGAATGTGACCTTATTTGGGAAAAGGGTCTTTGCAGATATCACTATGTTAAGGACCTCTAGATGAGATCATTGTGGATTATCCAGGGGGCCCCTAAATCCAATGACAAGTGTCCTAGGTAAGAGGAAAAGGGACAGACCCAGAGGAGAAGGTCACATGAAGAGGCAGAGATTGGAGTGATGCAGCCACAAGCCAAGGGATACTTGGAGCCACCGGAGCCTGGAAGAGGGAAGAAGCCTTCTCCCCTTGAGCCTTTTAGGAGGGAACAGCTCTGCCAACACCTTGACTTCAGATGTCTGGCCTCCAGGACTATGAGGGAGTAAATATCTGTTGTTGTGAGCAACCAAGTTTGTGTAATTTGTCACCGTACCTACAGGAAATGAAGACACCCCCGATTGCCTTCCCTTTTAAGGGATTCTTTAGTAGTCAGGATGAGGCATGGTAGGCTACCCTTACTCATCATAAAATTCCCCTCATCTAATGCCTATGCCAGGAGTCTTTTCTATTCCCCCTTTGTACTAGGGTCCTGGTACTCAGGATATCAGTAAGAAACTAGCTGATGAAACAGGAGGGGGATGAATATGGAAGGTGAAAAACATTACACCAGGGAAATCCCTTTCAAGTGATCTTTCCTGAAAACATTAAGAAAAAGACTATTTTCTCTAAAATTGTCCTGAATTCTCACTTGGAGGGTAAGAACACAGTCCAATAGACACATGACTTAGGACTTCATCGCAAACGCTGCTTTTTAAAAGACGGAAGTCAATCCATCCCCATTCTTGCATTTGCTTTTATAAGCATACAACCATCTTTGCTAGATTTCTCTAATGTGGGAATTCAACCCTCTGTGACCAAAAGAATTCCCATTCACTAGGAAATGATTTCCGGAGTGAAACTTCTTTGGCCCAGCAGTGCTTCCTGACTATTACTTGTCATCACTATGCATCTGAGACTCCGACTTATCTCTCAGTTCCATAGGTTTTCCTGGATGCCTTTCCCCAAGAACAGGGAAACTGCCAGGCCTTGAAAATCTCCAAGGCTCTGCATGCTATGCTGACCCCAGAGCCTTTCTGCTGAGTAAAGTTATAAATTACATGTCACTGTCATCGTACAATGATTCTGTCCTGGCTTTGCCATCATGCAGACCTGGGTTCAAATTCTATCTTTGTTTTAATGGCTGTGTGTCTTGTAGCAAATTATTTAAACTCTTGGAGCCTCAATTTCTTTCTCTTTACCTAAAGTAAGAGAGTTATGATATGAAAAGGAATTAGTACTAATTGTGTCATCTCTTCTCTAAGATTTTTTTACTTGTTCCTAAACTGATTCTTTACCAACCATACTAGAATATTAGGTAGCTATTAACCATAGTGCTCTATACGAATGCTTAATAATAAGGAAAAGGTCTGTGTGGTATTACTACATGAAAAAAGATACTAAGCAGTATGTGCAATATGATTTAAATTTACATCTAAAAAAAGAAAGAATCTATAGAAATTATTGCATAAAAACTTACAGAGGAATAGAAGACATATACTGAAACAAATAGTAGTCATCTCTAATTGGTGGTATTTTGTGTGTTGTAAATGTGTCTTTTTCTTTATATTTTTCAAATTTGATGTATTATAATCAGAAAAAATTCTGAATCTAAAATAAAAGTTAAAAAAAGAAAGAAAAACACATTTTGTGCAACTTTGGATAAGTCACTTAGCCGGTGTGCTTATTAGAAAATAAGAGCTTTTCACTATCAAAGGACTATATATATGTGTGTGTGTGTGTGTGTGTGTGTCTGTGTGTGTGTGCATGTGTCATTGGGCTACAAGGGAAGTTTTAGCAACAAGTAAAAGCTCAATTGCTCTAAGAATGCTGTTTGCTGTGTACCTGTGAGGGGGTGCATATGTGTAGCTGTGACTACTAATCTACTAATGCAGTCAGGGCGTGGACTTCATGGGCATGGACCTTGCAAGGGCCTGCAGGTCTCTTGCACTCAAAAGGGCCTTGAGCTTGGTTCAATGTGTTTTGGCCACCATCTTGAAATTCTCAATAAGTTTTGGACCAGGAACCCACATCTTTGTTCTATACAAAACCTCAAAAATGATATAGCTTGTCCTGAGTGTAGGTGACTGTGTGCATGTGCGAGTGTATGAGGTCTTGTGTATATTTTAAGAAATTCAATGCAGTGAGAATGATGGATGCTAGATGAGGGAAAGAAGTGTGTGCAAACATGGCCAAGCCCGGAAGAAGCTAAGGCAGAAATGAAGTCAGAGTCTACTGGGAACTGACCAAGTGGGAATGGTAGTTGATTTCCTTTTGAAATATATCATAAATATATATACTTAAACATATCTTATATATAATTTTTGAAATATATAATTTTCTTGCAAACAAAACCAATTAATTCTACAGATTAAACTGTACTTTGTTTAAGGGACTTTCTCCTCTTTCTCCTTGGTTCATATTAAACATTTGAGAATTTGTTGTCACTTGAGATAAGATTCTAACTGAAATGGAAGAAAGCTCTATAAAAATAAAAGGGCTTGTTCTAAATGAATCAGTTGGCTCTATGAGGGAAAAGTATTAGCTAGAATACTTTTCTCCTCTTTCTCCTTGGTTCATATTAAACATTTGAGAATTTGTTCTCACTTTAGATAAGATTCTAACTGAAATGGAAGAAAGCTCTATAAAAATAAAAAGGCTTCTTCTAAATGAATCCATTGGCTCTATGAGGGAAAAGATTAGCTAGAAAGACACAGAGTTAAATTGTCCATAGGATCCATTTCTGCCACTGAAGTCCTTAACATGATCTATTAACCCGGAGATAAAAGATATCTCAGGGATTTATGTAAGACTTGGCCAGATGCCCCCGGCTTTGCTCATCCTGACACTGAAGGCTAAGGTAATGAGGCGGGATGATAGAGGATGGGTAATCGTGGTTGGCTGCAGGGACTTCATTTCAGTGAATGTGATTGCCTATTTTGAAGTTGTATTTACCATACTGTCTGGGACTTTGGGGTGATGTCATCTTATCTCTGGGAGGAAGCCGGTTGCTGCCTGTTTCTGAATTAATCAGTTCCTTTCTTAGAGAAGTACCAGATTTTACACCAACTAATTGAAAAGCCAAACATTTGAAATCAGGGACACCACCCCAAGAATTACTCAATCTCTTTTTGGACCAAAGAATCCTTTTCTTATGTGTTCTTTTATAAGTGCTACAGATTTATTTTTTAATCATAGTAGCTAATTTTTAATTACGGAAAAATAATATGAAACATAGAAAACTTTTTGACACCCCTGTGTTTGTGTTTTTCAAACTGCCTCAGCATTCCAGGAGTTATTTTAAATATTGGATACAATGTGCTCTATTATTTGACATTTACATCCTTTGTTACTTTTAGAAATTGGGCACATCCAAGCTCACAGCTAAAAATGGGAATTTACAAAAATAACGGGTAGGTGTGTTGTTATTTAATGCTTAACTTTGCTCCTTGCTCTCTACAGAAAAGACGCCCATGTCTATATTAAGCAGATAAACTTTTTTTTTTATTATACTTTAAGTTTTAGGGTACATGTGCACAACGTGCAGGTTTGTTACATATGTATACATGTGCCATGATGGTGTGCTGCATCCATTAACTCGTCATTTAGCATTAGGTGTATCTCCTAATGCTATCCCCCCCCACTCCCCCCACCACACAACAGTCCCCCATGTGTGATGTTCCCCTTCCTGTGTCCATGTGTTCTCATTGTTCAATTCACACCTATGAGTGAGAACATGTGGTGTTGGTTTTTTGTCTTTGTGATAGTTTGCTGAGAATGATGGTTTCCAGCTTCATCCATGTCCCTACAAAGGACATGAACTCACCCTTTTTATGGCTGCATAGTATTCCATGGTGTATATGTGCCACATTTTCTTAATCCAGTCTATCATTGTTGGACATTTGGGTTGGTTCCAAGTCTTTGCTATTGTGAATAGTGCCGCAATAAACATACGTGTGCATGTGTCTTTATAGCAGCAATGATTTATAATCCTTTGGGTATATACCCAGTAATGGGATGGCTGGGTCAAATGGTATTTCTAGTTCTAGATCCCTGAGGAATCGCCACACCAACTTCCGCAATGATTGAACTAGTTTACGGTCACACCAACAGTGTAGAAGTGTTCCTATTTCTCCACATCCTCTCCAGCACCTGTTGTTTCCTAACTTTTTAATGATCGCCATTCTAACTGGTGTGAGATGGTATCTCATTGTGGTTTTGATTTGCATTTCTCTGATGGCCAGTGATGATGAGCATTTTTTCATGTGTCTTTTGGCTTCATAAATGTCTTCTTTTGAGAAGTGTCTGTTCATATCTTTTGCCCACTTTTAGCCCTTTGTCAGATGAGTAGATTGCAAAAATTTTCTCCCATTCTGTAGGTTGCCTGTTCACTCTGACGGTAGTTTCTTTTGCTGTGCAGAAGCTCTGTAGTTTAATTAGATCCCATTTGTCAATTTTGGCTTTTGTTGCCATTGCTTTTGGTGTTTTAGACATGAAGTCCTTGCCCATGCCTATGTCCTGAATGGTATTGCCTAGGTTTTCTTCTAGGGTTTTTATGGTTTTAGGTCTGACATGTAAGTCTTTAATCCATCTTGAATTAATTTTTGTATAAGGTGTAAGGAAGGGATCCAGTTTCAGCTTTCTACATATGGCTAGCCAGTTTTACCAGCAGATAAACTTTTAATGTTATAACTTTTATTCAAATTTCATACTTACAAATGCTAATTTCATGCCCTGGCATGGTGCAGAGGTTAAAAATCTTTTCTCCCTTGTAGGTGAAATGTATCAACCAATTATCCTTCTTATCATGAAGAGTTCAGTAATTCCAAATTCCGAAATTTAAGAAGCTTAGGATAGGTCACTAATTTTCTTTAGCTAAAAAGTATAAAATAAGCACAGTGTGTTTATCTAGGACAGTGGTTTTTACACTACAAATACAGTTATAATTTTCTTAAAACTAGATATAGGTATGTTCTAAAAGGTTACACTCAAAAGTCAAAATGGTTTTTTTGATCTATTGGTAGAGGTGATTTCTTTTATTTGATTTTCCTTGCTATGTTACCAGGTTCCATATGCTCAAAATGGTTGAGACATTGCTCATATTTTCTGGATTTTTTTAAAGGCTCAAGCAGTCAGATTCCACCACATCTTGTACTCTTTAAGAAGACTGGAAAATGCAAAGTGCCATTTAGCCAGTTTGCACACATTCCAAAAATAAACCAGGTAAATTTCCTGGTATAGTTCCAAGTGTATTAGACTTTCTATTGCTGCTGTAACAAATAGCCACAAACTTAGTGGCTTAAAACAAAACAAATTTATTCTCTTATGGTTCTACAGATTAGAAATTTGACATGAATCTCATGGGGCTAACGTCAAGGGGTCAGCAGGGCTGCATTCCTTTCCAAAGACTCTAAGGCAGCATCCATTTTCTTGCCTTTTTCAGCTTTTAGAAGCTGCCCGCATTATTTTGCTTGTGGACTCCTCCTCCATCTTCAAAGCCAGCAAAGGGTGGTTGAGTCTTTCTCATGTCATGCCCTCTGAAACTGATGCTTCTGTCTCTCGAGTCCACTTTTAAGGATGCTTGTGATTACATTGGACCCATCCAGAGAGTCCAAGCCAATCTCCCCATTTCAAGGTTCTTATCACATCCATGAAGCTCTTTTGCCATGCAAGGCTACTTACTCACAGAATGGCCACTGGTGGTTACCATCCAGTTTAAGTCTTCCTTCTTCCAATACCTTGTATGAGTTTGACCTCAGTCCATCCAATTCAGAACTTGACTATAAGTTATTTGTTCTAATTCACCATATAGCTACTATTTTATTGAGCTTTGGGAATGTTAAGGATGTATTTGATCTCTTCACTGTATCGCTAGTTCACATGAGACAAATGGACTGTCAGTCTTTGCCCATAACTTCAGTGCCCAGCAGGGGAGTCCCAAGGATCATCTCCAAGCCCTTCCGTGCCATGTTAATGAGGAGCCAAGAAGGGAGGCTCATTCCTTCCTGCTCTGCTTAAAAAGCATCCGTTAGATCTCTGCCTATTTTAATAAGAAAACAAATAAAAGGAAATTCCCTCAATTCACTTTTAAAAGTTCTTAAATCTATTTGAGAAGTGAAAATCTCTTCTCTCCTCCAATATTCAAACCAATTCCTTGAAAGGTGATGGTTGGAGATCAGGAAAGTTGTTTTCTACCCTCTGAGGGTCTTAACCCTCATCTATAAACAGGTCTGCACTGAAAACCACAGAGAGAGAAATGTCCACAAGTGAGCAAAATCATCCCATGGTTTAGGCTAGATAAACCTCACCAAAAAGGTGGCCTTTCAAAAGTGATGCTATATTTGCACAACAAAGATCTGAGTTCTGTAGGTGTCCAAAGAACCCCATCAAAAGAAGGAGTCAAGCATGTATCTACTGTCTGTGTTTCTCTCCCAACAGGTCAACCCTTCTTCCCTACCTAATCCCCTTGCTTTTCTCTGCACAACCATTAGAAGCTTATAATAGAAATAGTTTTGTCTGTATGTAGTGGAAAACACCAGTTTAAACAGGATGTTGGAGATCACAACAGCTGACCCAGAACACAGGCCAGAGCAGACATGAAAGCACGAGCGTTTCATTCACAAAGGTTTTCTGGGACCAGCTCTTTCTCAGCCTAAACAGAGTCACGCACAGGCTGGCCCCGATGCTCTTACACTGCTTCCAGAGTGGAGGCGATTGCTTTGAAAGCTCTGCAGAGCTGCAGCCCCCGTGGATGGCAGCCATGAGCAGGACTGGGAGCAATTAGGAGTTGAAGGGCTTGTTCCTCTCCAAAGTGAGCACTTCTGCCAGCGACTCCCCTTGAAGAGCATGAGGGAGGGAGCACAGGCGTCCCACGCCTACTTGTTTTCTTTCCTTTCAGTGGGACAGTTTCAACTGATTTTGATTACCCTGGCGCCAAATAAATGAAAACATTTCATAGACATATAATCATCCATCACTGTGAAGAAAGGAAAAATGTTTCATGTTCAGTATGTTTATAAATATACTTAATGAAAAAAGGACAGTGCTGTCTTTCCTACCACCACACTGCTGCTGCTGTTGGCCAGATAGTCCTGCTTTCGGATCACCCCAGATCCCCCGCCAACCTGGCCTCAGCCATTCTGCTCCGATAGCCTGATGGCACCCAAGTCGGTCAAGAGGAAAGGCCTGCCCCTCCAAGGCCAGCTTCTAATCTCTAGCCCCTTTCCTAAGCAAGATGAGACAGCGTGCAGAGCCAGGAAAAAGGTATGTGGCTTGCAAATTAGAAAAGCAAAAGCCAACCATTTTTTCCAGCTGACTTAAGGCAGGGCAAGTGAAACAGCACCATTTCAAAGGATTAACAGTTGCATGTGCAGAATCAGCACAATCCTCACCTGGAGTTTTAGTTTTTATGTTTTTATTCACATATTTATATATACATATATATACACACACATACACACACACAGAGAGAATTCTAGTCATATGAATTTATAAATATATAGGAATTTTACTCATACATACATAGAGAGAGAAAAAAGAGAGAGAGAGAGAGAGAGAGAGTCTCACTGTCTCACCCAGGTAGAGTGCAGCTGGTATAATCAGCTCACTGCAGTCTCCACCTCCTGGGCTCAAACAATCCTCCTGCCTTAGCCTCCCAACTACCTAGGACCACAGGTACACACCATCATGCCAAGCTAAATTTTAAATGTTTTTGTAGAGGTGAGGGGCTCACTTTATTGCCCAGATTGGTCTCCAACTCCTGGCTCAAGCAATTCTCCCTCCTTGATTTCCCAAAGTATTGGGATTACAGGTATGAGTCTGTATCCCAATGTACATGCACTTGGTGAGGGTTTGGTTTTAAATGAATGCCACGCGGAGTTTCATATAGCATGTGGGTTCTTAGCACCAAGAAAGACCTATGTTGTTGGTCTGAGTATCCCATTTGTGTACATACAATGTGCAATGGCATTGAAGGTAATTTTGAGTTTGGGATTTACACTTGGAATGATAAATCTTTTGAAGAATAAAATCTGAAGCAACAAATTCTCTCTGATGTCTTTCTTGTCCTGGCTAGGTCTTTTAATTTTAGATCCCACATGTTCGTGGACATAGTAAATGCCCACAGATCTGTCTCAGAGGCATCAGTTGATGACTAATAGTATACATAGTCAAACAGTGTGGGCTGTCTCCTACACATATTTAATTATTTGGGTCTCTTTTTTCCTAAATGTTATTTCTCACAATGCGTTAAATATTTGCATTTGCATTTGACTCATAAGCAGAGCCAGACCACTGGAGTTTGCAAGAAACTCTTTACAAGCCATTTATGCAAAAGACATCTCCATTTTAATCACAGAGCACCACAAGAGTGGGAAAATGCGTCCATTCTAGTACTCCAGATTGCACTCTTTTCAATGTCATAGGAGCCTATTTCTCGCTTCCACAGGGCAGGGAAAGCAGCCCAGGCAGCATAAAGGGGGAAGGCCCCAAAGCACTGTGATGTCACAAAACCTGGAAGAGGAGAACCTGGGACTATATTTGCTTTAAGAGCATGTTAATCCTACAAGCAGAAATAAATGCAGAAATCCAGATTTTCAGTGTGCCACCTTCCTCTGGTATAGGAGTCACCTAGAGCGGGAATGTCTGTTCTTTCAAAAGGTGGTGTCACAGCAGCACATTTAAAACCTCTTCATATTTACAACAGGCTTCTGTGATGTCTTGCAGTCCTGCACCACTATGTACAATCTTCTCTGACTCTCAGGATGCAATTTTCAGACCCAATCTCAGAGTGGAGTGAAAGAAATGTTTTTCATTGGGATTTACACATTCTCTGCGGATGCTATTCAGAATCTGTCAAATTAGTGGAATTGCAGGCAGGCTCCCCAGACTCAAATGAAATAACAGCAGTGATAGTTCACAGATGCTTTTTTATGATTTACAAAGCAATTCAATGTGCATTGTCCCATTGAATTCTCATGGCCATCCTAGGGAGGTGAGAAGTTGTGATTAAGGACATGACATGACTGCTTCATGGTCAAGCAGCCGTGAAAACAGTGGGAACTCTAAGCCAACCAATGCCAGCCCCTCCTACTTTCCACTCCACAACGCCACTTCTCGTGCCTACAGTAAGGAAATGAGGGATAATCTAAGGCCACCCGGTGAGGTTTGGTCGTCATTATTTATTTATTCTACTTGTGGCAGGTTGATTCCAAAATTAACCCCAACTCTTCAGCCCTCCTTGTACACACACCCTTTGTAATGTGAGTTTGAATCTCTTCCAGTTAAGAGACAAAGTCTATTTCCCACCCTTTGAATCAGGGCTGGCCTTATGTCTTGCTTTGGCCAATAGGATGTAGTTGATATAGCAATGTGCCAGTTCCAAGCTTTAAGACCTGCAGAGGCTGTACACATTTCTGCTTACTTTCTCTGTCACTTCCATGTGAACCTGACTGTGCTAGCATCCTGGAGGATGAGAGACCACATGGAGGTTAGTCCAGGTGTCCCAGCTGAGGCTGTCCTAAGCTAGCTGGCCCCAGCATGTGAGAGAGCCCAGCCAATATCAACAGAACTGCTCACCCACCTTCAGCTGACCACAGATGCATGAGTGAGCTCTGCTGAGACCAGAAAATTTGCCCAGCTGAGGCATAAGGTGTGAACAATAATAAACATTCATTGTTGAATGCACGTAGGTTTTTGGGATGTTTGTTCTGCGGCATGATTGTAGCAATAGATAACTGATACACCACTTCAACAAAAACGTGTTGGGCTCCCACAGCTTTCCAATTTCGAAAGGCACCAGAGCAATGAATTAGATATCCCCTTTAACCTCCAAATTTTACAATCTGTCAGGGAAGATAAGACTATAGCTATATAGTCTCGGGTAGTACACAATATTAATTTCATGAGTGATAAAAAGTGCTCAGAGTATTTTGAGAAAGGAAAGATTTATTGATCATTTTGAATTACTGCACAATCTAGAACTGCTAACTCACACCCTCTCTCATTGAATAAAATCTAAAATAACCTAACTGTATTCTGATTTTTATAAAGACATGAACAAAAGTAGGCCTGGACATGGTCAACTTATATTATCCCTCCACAATAATTTTAAATCTCCAAAAGAAATGTATGGCCCCTTTGTAGTATAATTGAACACCTTATAAACAATGTAAATCATGGAGACAAGAAAGACAAGAAAATTTGGAAGCCACCTCCTACAAACCCTCTGAACTTTAGAGAAAATATTTCTATTAATCTGAAGCAAATGATCCTTGTGTTCATCTACAAAGCATGTGAAATTTGAATTCCTATTAAAACAAATCTCTTCTTTCCTGATTGACTCTTGGATTAAGAATAAAAACAAAAAGGAAAGGTAAAGAATAGCTTGGGCACTATTAGGACATGGTGACTTGTGCAAAATTTGGAGCCAGCCTGCCTAGGTTTGAAGCCATGGCTCCCACACTTTCTATCTATGTGGACTTGGAAATTATCTCCCATCTTTTTTTTTTTTTTTTTGAGACAGAGTCTCATTCTGTCACCCAGGCTGGAGTGCGGTGGCACAATATCGGTTCACTGCAACCTCCGCCTCCTGGGTTCAAGCCAGTTCTCCTGTCTCAGCCTCCCGAGTAGCCAGGATTACAGGCGCGTGCCACCACACCTGGCTGATTTTTGTATTTTTAGTAGAGACGGGATTTCACCATGTTGGCCAGGATGGTCTTGAACTCCTAACCTCAGGTGATCCACCCACCTCGGCCTCCCAAAGTGCTGGGGTTACAGGCGTGAGCCACTGCACCTGGCCTATCTGGCCTCTCTGTGCTATGGTTTTCTCATCTGCAATGAGAAGGAGGATGAAAATGGGGTTACGAAAATTAAATCAGGTAATCCATGTAGGGTGCTTAGCAACAGAGTCAATCTATGGCAGCTAATATATAATTAGCAAACTCTTAATACATTTCATAGTTGAAGACATCAACATTAAATATTTTTCTGTCTTTTATTAATTTTTAGTTTTCTTTTTTAAAACAGCAGTATTTTATAAGTTATCTTTGATAACTTATAAAAATAAGTAAGATTATTATTTTCCTTTTCATATACAAAATCTTTCCAAGTGAAAATATGATCACTAGAGGAAGAGAAAACATTTCCTGTTACTATTATTTTGTATCTGTTTTAAAGACTATTCTCTTACTTTGGCTGAAATGCAAAACTTGATTTGTCCATGTCTACAAGAAATATTGGGTTTATTTGTTCAAGAGCTTAGATCTACTAAAAGATTTGAGAACTTATTAAAAGAGGAGTCATTTGGCAATTAGTAAGATCTGTAATATACCCAAGATGCTGGAAAAAGTGATAACGTGCTCAAAGTTAAGTAAATTTTACTCCCGTATCCCAGCCCCCAGTGCATATAAAATCTCAAGCATGAGTGAATGACAAGGGGAAAAATAACAGAAGACTGAAGTTATTATCTAGAAAATTCTGGCCAGAAATGGACATAAATCAAAAATATATTTACAGTGTTTATCATCTGGATATTTCTTGAAAAAATAAAAAAATTACAGCGAAAACTCACCAACAAAGTCACAGGGTGTCAAAATCTGGAGAGATTTGCTTAAGCTAGATATCTGCCCCAAAGAGAAAACAACTACTGAGGTTTAAATAGCCAAATAAGGGGCAACTAACATTATGAAGATAGTGAGGACAGTCAATGAGAGATTAATTTAAATAAATACACATGTTTAGCCTGGAAAGTCAAGGTGCAAAAGATCTGATTTACATTTTAACGCTTATGAAGACTACAAATTAGAGTAACCACTAAGTCAATGCTAACTCATAAAATATTGGTAGCTAGGGGGAAGGGCTTGAAGTTTAAACAGAGTGGTACAAGTAGGACACAATTTTACTTTGCCCAGCAAATAAGTGTCTAGAACTTTATGTGTCCTAAAACAGATTTTTGCATTCTTGATAAACATGCTGGGGACAGGAACCCTGTTTTTCGCATTTCTGAACCACCTACCTGCTTCCCCCAGAACCAAGACCCAAATCCAATATAAACTAGTTACTAACAGAAGGTCTGTTAAATAAGTGAACAAGTAAAAGGATGGTGAACCTAGATGAATGCATGGGTAGTGGATCCATAGTAATTTACTAAGGAAACAAAAATTATTTGGGATGTAAGCCGTACTTTTTTTTTTTTTTTTTTTTCTGAGACAGACTCTCACTCTGTCACCCTGGCTAGAGTATGGTGGTGCTATCTCAGCTCACTGCAACCTCTGCCTCCCGGGTTCAAGCAATCCTCCTGCCTCAGCCTGCTGAGTAGCTAGGATTACAGGTGTGTGCCACCACACCCAGCTAATTTTTGTATTTTTAGTAGAGACGGGGTTTCACCACGTTGGCCAGGCTGATCTTGAACTCCTGACCTCGTGATCCGCCTGGCTCAGCCTCCCAAAGTGCTGGGATTACAGGCTTGATCCACCGCACCCGGCCAAACCTTACTTTTTAATACATGAACATCTACTCTTCCTGTAATAACCAACTAGCAAAAAAGCAATACTGGCATCAAATAAAGATAAAACAATGGGTTAGGTGGTCATTGGCTGGGGTCGCTGTATCAGTCAGGATGGGCTAGGTTAAGGCCACAAACTACCCGATCTCAGTAGTTTACAATCACAGAGATTGATGTCTTCCTCAGTTGGTTGATTGCCGGCTTCAGGTGAGTGGTGTCAAGACATTGCTAGTCTCATGACAGGAAGATAAGCAAAAGATACAGAAGGTATGATGGCGAGCCACAGTGGGGCACAGAGAATATTTTGAATAGTAGCTCAGTCCCACTACCTGTTCAAAGAAAAACTTTAGACAAGTTCAATTTAACAGAATGTAGGAACAAAGAACGACTCATGAATCAGGCAGCACCCACCCCCCTGCCCCACCCCCAAACCAGAATAGATTCAGAGCAACCCCAGGACTGCTGCATGGATAATATTTACAGACAGAAAAAAAAAAAGTGACAAGAATGGAAGTGGGTACAGAAACAGCTGAATTGGTGATAGCTCAGTGGTCACCTTCTAGGAACACAGGTTGAACAGTTGGTCCCCATGATTGGCTGAAACTCAGCTACTCAGATTGGCTGAGACTTGGCTACTTGTTACAATCGTAGGCTACTGTCTGTTTAACCATCAAGTTAGGTTACAGTTCGCTACGCATGGAGAAACTGTTAGGCCAACCTTAAAATATGGATGGAGGCAGCTTTAGGCCAAACTTAATTCAATTTAACATACCCAAGATGATAATTCTAATTTTCAGTTAGGTGATGGCAAACATGCTTCCTACATGTTCCTATAGATAGCCCATATCATTGTTGTTCTAACAATTTTTAAAGAATTATTTAAAGAAACCATGTTCTTGATGTTTGGGGATCAAAGTAGAAAGTGACAAAAACAACTTCCTAAGTCATTTACTATCTGCAGGAGGGAGCATGAATAAAAATCATGTCTACCTGGTCTTTCCCTAATAGGTTTGGGGTAATGTTTCTTCCCTTTCATCATCATTTACGCAAAATGTCACATGGCACATTCATTCATGTTAAACAGCAACACAACATCACCACCAAATAAGAGCTAATATGTACTTGGTAGTTAATATGTACCAAGAATTTTTCTAAGTGCTTCACAGGCATTAACCAATTTAATCCTCACAATGACCCTATGGGGTAAGGAATATTATTTCCACTTCACCGAGACCTTATGAAGGACTTAATCGTATTATTTCCATTCAACAAGTGAAAGAAAGGAGGCACAGATAGATTAGGTAGATGGCTCAAGGACACATAGCTAGTAGGTGGCTGAACTGGGATTATAAGCCCAGGTAGCTCCAAGTTCATGTTCACAACCTCATTCTAAATTGTCTTGCTCAGTAAAATGGTGTCCAATACATAGAATGTGGTCAAGAAATGCTTGTTGAATGACTGAAGAACTCAGCCCCAAAGGTATGAAATGGTGGTGTGTTTTTGAATGTCTCTCCCTATCTTCACCCTTAATCTCCACTTTCTAATGTTCCTTTGGGATTTTTCTGCCAAAGCCATACTTGGGGGGGATGGGGGGGAAGAGAGAGAGGTCTAATTTTCCTTTCAACAATTTTGCAATTAAATGTTTCACAGATGACAACAAAACTAGTTATGTCCCTCCTCTTTCTCTGCACTAGTTTTCCCAGCACTATACATAACCTGTATCAGTTGTTTACTCAAAATAAATCAGGAGAGAACCTTCTTAAGAAAAGTTCCACGTCTTTGGCAGTATTGAAATCAGCTGTCCCAGGACAGAAGTGGGAGGGAGTCCTAGACCCAGATCTGGGACTCCCATCCCCATGAAGAAAGTCAGAAGCCAGCAGCCGCCCATCCTTGGGTGTTTTGTTGTTTGAGCGTTTGCTGCCTGTCCATGGTGGTTGGTAATTGCTGGATTCATTGTATGCATTTGGTCTCTCGGGTGTATTTCCTAAACCAACATAAAAAGAAAATGATAAGGGCAAGCGCGTGGAGGTGTTTATGTTTTCAGCTCCAGCCAATTACTTGAGACCTAAAACAACAGTTAGTGCAGATGGAAGGGTGCGGATTATGACGCGGACTACAATGGAAACCCAAACCTTCTCTTGCAGAGCGAGCCTGGCACCCAGCTGTCGTCCACTTGCATTTAGTGTAGCTACCACCCAGCAATTAACGCGCCTGGGCTCTCCTTTGGAAACGGAGCAGAGAAGAACAATACCACAGCGAGTTCACCTGGACCCAAAAGCAGGTGAGTCCTGCATGGAGAAAAGAAGGTAAATGATCCCTTTTGCCATTGTTTCTTACTGGTGGGCAAACCATTAGCAGGGTGAGCCTGGTATTTGACACTTCTCCAGGTCCTTGAAAAGGATGCAAGAAAAAAGGAAAAAAAAAATCCACAGCAGCCTGCAGTGATTGAAGTTCAATGGCGTACTCTATTATCTTCTCCTGTATGTTTAAATAAACCCCCAAAGCTTTCTGTTTCTTAGGTGATATGTGTCCACATGCATATCTCACATCTTGGCTGTCAACAGGGATTGCCAGGTTAAATGAGTTTAAGTAAATGAATTAAATTTGCCCAGTTAAATTTGAATTACAAACAAGCAATGAATAATTCTTTACTATACCCGTATCCCATGCTGTATTTGGGACATGCTAAAAACTCATTCATTGTTTCTCAAAACTTCAGAGTTAAAAATACATGCTTTTTTTTGTTTGTTTTTCTGTTTTCTTTTGTTTTGTTTTGCTAAGTCTGGCAAGCCTACCCTCAGTACATCAGAGAAATATGTCCTTGGTAGGGATAAACTTGAAATTCAAAGGGAGCGATGGGCCAAAAATATGTTTCTCCATTAAGGTGAGGGTTTGAAGTACAGTAGAATCACCTGATTGTTCCAAATGTTTTCAGTCCACTCAAAAAGAGAGGCTAAGCTAAAGCTCCCTAGATTGGATAAGTGATAGGAATAAAAATGGAAGTCTTGGAGTTAAAAAGTGTGTATGTTGTATATATTAATAGGTGAAGGGTTCTGACTCTAACAGAATTCATGGTTGAGTCTGCTTCTCACTACCTTCAGAAACAGGTCCTAGTTAGTCCATGATCCACACTGTCCTGAATACAGCAGAACACAGAGACATAGTTGTCATCCCCGAGTCATGACTCCATCTCTTATTTTGAATTTCCTTTAGCTTCTCTGAAAAGGGTGCACTGTGAGCTACACAATTCCAAGCAGGATGAAACTATTTTATCAGCATGATTTCCTGGTTTCATCTGAATTACCTGGGAGACAGAAACCTAGAAGGCTGTTGTTGAACACTTGAGTAGATTCAAGGAAAAGATAGGTGGTGTGTGGGATTAAATACGAGTGGCAATATATTTATAACTCAGGCATCAGACAAGATAATCTCTGCATATTAAGATGCTGCAGAAAAAGGATTAATCATTTAACTTATCATTAAATCAGTTATCTCCTCTAGATCTGCCCTCTGTGTGGTTGACTAACTACAGGAACGGGGAATACCCAAAGATATGTTAGGGCTTGCCCAAACATTCGTGCCAAGTGAGGCCAGAGTTTAAAGTGAAATCAATATCCTGGACTAAAGCGTGTGTGTGTGTGTGTGTGTGTGTGTGTGTGTGTGTGTACGTGTGTTTGTGTTCGTGTATGTGTATTTGTGTGTGTGTTTGTGTTTGTGTGTATGTATGTGTGTTTGTGTGTGTATGTGTTTATGTGTGTGTCTGAGTTTGTGGGTCTGTAGAGTTTTTGCAGTCAACCCTAATAATAGTAATTTATGTTCTAGAAAAAAATGATTTTAAGTTTTATTTTTCTCAATTAAGACACAACTCTACATTCCTCTATAAGTAGACAACAGGTATAGAGTGCCACGGAGAATGCAGCTAAATCAGAAACTTTCTGAAGAATCATTTTGCTGGACAGTCTTCTAATTGCTTCCTCTAATTATCATAAAAATAATAAAGATTTAGTAATGCCAATGAGTTAAGAAGTATTATATTAACTGTGTTGCATACTGAATTAAACAAGCCTTCTTGAGGGTCTCACGACAAAAGATAGACTACACTAACCCAATCACCTAAAGCCAAGAGCCAGATCTTGGCCATATCTATATCCAACTGTCCAACCCAGCATTGATAAGGGGAAGGGGATGAATAATAATTAATAAATAAATCCACTGCTACTCACCCAGAAGACGTACAGACCATTATGTAGACCATTATATAAGAGTCTCATCATGGATATAAACAGTTATTTTAAACACAAAGAATTCTAATCATAAAAGCCACTTAATTTTTTTATTGTGGTAAAATATACATAATATTTATGATTTTAACTATTCATTAGTGTGCAATTCTGTGCCATTAATTACATTCACTTTGTTAAGCGACTGTCACTGCTATCCATCTCCAGAATTTTATCTTTCCAATCCGAAACTCTATGCTTATCCAACAATGGTTTGCCTTTCCCTCATCCTGTCAGCCCCTGGTAGCCTCTATTCCACCTTCTGTCTCTATGAATTTGTCTATTTTGGCTACCTTATGTAAGTAGAATCATACAATATTTGTCCTTCTGTGTCTGGATGATTTCACTAAATATAATGCTTTTAAGGTCTGCCCGTGTTGTAGAGCACATCACAATTTCACTTCTTCTTAGGGCAGAGTAATATTTCACTTTACACACACGCCACATTTTTTCTATCCATTCATCTGTTCGACTCAATGGACACATTGTGTTGTTTCCACTTTTTGAAAACTCACTTGATTTTTGTCTTCCACTGTTCTTTTAAATATATTCAATGTGGGCGATCCTTTCTCTGCCTCTCACTTAGATAAGAAAAGTCCTATGGTCACTCTAAATCACAGAATCTCAAATCATCAAAACTGAAAACTTGATTTGACTCCCATAGCCACAGTTGCAGCCTACTGGGATGACTGCTTGGTTGGGTTAATGGCATGTGGCCAAGCTCCTTTCTTCCAGCAGCCTAGATTCCTCCATCCACCCTTACTCCTTGCTAACCAAGACATCTCACTTTGCCATGCTGGGGAGGGTGAAGGGAGACAGGGAGGAGGATGGGGAGGCTGCTTGTCTGCTGCTAGTATCAGATGGCTCGGCTCTCTCTGGACCTCATAGATGTTTATTGCCAATTGCATCTGCCCTGTGTACGCTCATGGGTTCCACGTTGATTGGCACTCCCGTTAGGGTCCTTCTGCTGAAACTGCCCATACAGAAGCTGTACCCTCTCTAGGCTATCGGCCCCTCCTCCCTTCCTTCTTGGCTGCTGCTCCCAGTGGTCTATATCATAACCTCTTTGGGCTAAAATCTCCTTGCCTGAAAAGTCCACCTTCTTAGGCAAAATCCATTTTAAAACAATGCCTAGCCAACATCTCGTTTAGGGATTCCATATTCAAGGATTCCTAAAGGGGCATGTGGGAAGTTCCTAACGCTATCCCTGTCTATCCTACTTTACAAGAGGCCACTTCCACTCTCCCAGGGGATGAGTCAGGCCTCAACTGATGGACACATGCTCCTTGCATGATCTGATTCAAGCCCCTCTTGCTAGATTTCATGTGACAGACAGGCTCCCCTCTATGCTTTGGTCACTGAGGTCGGAGAAGACACGTGGATCAGTTACATTTCAATCACTCTCTTCAAAGACTTCCTTCTTCAGTGCCCACTCTTGACCTTTTTATATCTTCCCTGAGGATCAGGTGTCCAAATAGTTCTTGAACACTCTTTGGAAATCCCTGGACACCTCACTCTGTTATTCCATATTCATCGTATCTTAATAGCACAAGTGGCCACAGCATCCTCCCAAGACTCATCACCTACAGCTGCTGTGAACTGTCCTTCTTTTTGAAGGATCATCCCTATTTACCCCACAACAGCCCATCTCGAACATGCTTTCAAAATCTAGCTGTTGGAAGTCCTAGCCAAAGCAATCAGGCAAAAGAAAGAAGGCATCGAAATAGGAAAAGAAGAAGAAAAACTATCTCTCATATGATTTTATATAGAGAAACCTTTAAGACTCTGCCAAAAGACTACTAACTGATAGACAATTTTAGTAAGGTTTTAGGATACAAAACCAGTGTACAAAAATCAGTAGCATATCTATACATCAATAATGTCCAGGCTAACAGTAAAATCAGGAACACAATCCCATGTGCAATAGCCACAAAGGAAATGAAACACCTAGGAATACAGCTAACCAAGGAGGTGAAAGATCTGTACTAGGAGAACTTCAAAATACCACTGAAAACAAATCAGAGATGACACAAATAAATGGAAAAACGTTCCATGCTCATGGGTTGGAAGAGTCAATATTGTTAAAATGGCCATATTGCCCAAAGAAATTTACAGCACTATTCCAATCGAACTAGCAATGTCATTCTTAACAGAATTAGAGAAAACTATTCTAAAATTTATATAGAACCATAAAGGAGCCCAAATAACCAAAGCAATCCTAAGGAAAAAGAAGAAAGCCAGAGACATCACACTATCCAACTTCAAGTTGGGTATAGCCTTCAGTATAAGGCTATAGTAACCAAAACATCATGGTACTGGTACAAAAACAGACATGTAGACCAATGGAACAGAATAAAAAACTCAGAAATAAAGCTGCACACTTGCAACCATCTGATACTTGACAAAGCCAACAGAAGTAAGCAATGGGGAAGGACTCCCTATTCAATGAATGATGCTGGGATTTCTGGCTAGCCATATGCAGAAGAATGAAACTGGACCTTTAGCTCTCACCATATACAAAAACTAACTCAAGATGGGGTAAAGATTTAAATGTAAGATATCGAACTATAAAAATCCTAGAAGAAAACCTAAGAAACACCCTTCTCAGCATTGGTCTTGGCATAGAATTTTTGGCTAAGTCCCCAAAAGCAATTGAAACAAAAAAAAAATTGACAAGTGTGTCCTAATTAAACTAAAGAGCTTCTGCACAGCAAAAGAAACTATCAACAGATTAAACACACAACCTGCAGAATGGGAGAAATTATTTGCAAACTGTGCATCTGACAAAAGTCTAATACCCAGAATCTATAAGCAAATTAAACAAATCAACAATCAAAAAACAACCAATTAAAAAGTGAGCAAAGGACATAAACAGACACTACTCAAAAGAAGACATATCTGTGGCCAAGAAACATGTAAAAAAATTGCTCACCATAACTAATCATCAGAGAAATGCAAATCAAAACCACAATGAGATACCATCTCACGCTAGTCAGAATGGTTATTATTAAAAAGTCAAAAAACAACAGATGTTGGCGAGGCTGTGGGAAAAAGAGAATGCTTATAAACTATTGATAGGAATGCAAGTTAGGTCAGCCACTATGGAAAGCAGTTTGGAGATTTCTCAAAGAACTTGAAACAGAGCTACTATCATTATACCCGAAAAACACATGCACTCATATGTTCATCGCTGCACTTTTCACAACAGCAAAGACATGGAATCAACCTAGGTGCCCGTCAATGGTAGACTGGATAAAGAATCTATGGTACGCATACACCGTGGAATAGTACACAGCCATAAATGAATGAAATCATGTCCTTTATAGCAACATGGATAGAGCTAGAGGCCATAATGCTAAGTGAATTAATGCAGGAACAGAAAACTAAATACCACATGTTCTTGCTTACAAATGGAAGCTAAGTGCTGGGCACACATGGACATAAACTTGGGAATAATAGATACTGCAGACTACTAGAGAGGGAAAGGAGGTGGGCTGTGGGTTGAAAAACTGCATATTAGGTATTATGCTCACTACCTGGGTACAACACACCCGTGTAACAAATCTTCACATGTACCCTCTATACCTAAAATAAAATTTGAATTAAAAATAAGAATAAAAAAATTTTAGAAAAAAGCAGCAACAAGGAGTACTCAAAATCTTTCTTTACATGTAATTTATCTCTGTTCTATCAACTACATGCTATATTAATATTTTTGAATTAAATCGAAACAGAAAAGCCATATAATCAACATATATATTCGAACAACATCAGAAGAGTAATCATTAACTTCATATTAACTTTGTATTCAAGCAGAGGAGGAACTGCTTGTCTGCACGCCAGCAAAATTGGATGTCACCCTTCTGTTTAGTCTGATGAGGTGTCATGAAGGAACAGACCTCAAGTAACTCTTTCTTATCAAATCTGTTGACCTTTCCATAGTCTTTGTTTTTCATGCCTCTCTCTTTTCAGCATCTAACTCTGTTTCCCTTCCCTCCCTTGACACTTCTTCCTCCCTTGGCTTGCACTATGCTCCCTTTATCTTTGTCCTACTTCACTTGTCAGCCTTCCTCTGGCTCCTTTCTCCTCCCACTCCTTTCTTTTATTCATTCTCCACCTTCAGTTTTATATTCTCTTTCACTTTGCAAATTAACTGACTCAGTCTTACAGCCACAGCTGCAGCTCCATTCTGTTGCTTTCAGAATCTCTACCTCTTCTCCTGCAGGAACTATTGCCACAATAATTCAGTCTTACAAGCCACCCAAAAACTCTATGGCTTAAAACAACAATCCTGTATTATTGCTCGTGTTTCTATGAGAAAGCAAGGCAATCTGCTGGTCATGGCTGGGTTTGGCTGGCTAGTTCTTCTACATTGGGCTGGAGCTCACTTAAGTGGCCAGTGGTCAGCTAGCTATCAGCTGGTCTAGGATGGCCTCAGCTGGGAAGACTGGCTCTCTTCCATGTGTCTCACCTTCCCATACACCAGCCCAGCCAGCCCAAGCATATTCTGATGCGGAAGCACTTTTCCATTTTAAGCCTCTGGTTACAGTCAATTTTGTGACTGTTCCAAAGCAAGTCATAAGGCCAAGCTCAGGGTCAGGGTGGGATGAGACCACAGTTACAGGGCAAAGGGAAAGATTACAAGGAGGTCCAAAAAACTGAGGCTCTTAACGCAGTCAACTATCACAGTCCCATTGCTTTCCATTCCTGCTACCCACATCCTTAGTTAAGGAGCTTGTTACTCCATAGCTGAATACTACAACGTCTGGTTCCCCAGCCTCTAGTCCTAATAAAGCCTCATCCATCCATTTATCCATTAATTCATTTATCAAAAAGTTTCTGCATATCAAATACAGTGATAGATGCTGGAGATACAGTAATGAGCAAAAATAGCCAAGACCTCTGCTATCAAGAGTCAATAGATTAATCAAATAATCATAGATGCCACTACTGGATCAATTTTCCAAAGGTTCTGATTTCATCCCCTCACTTTCCTGAATTTTGGTGGCTCCCCATCATGCACAGAATAAAATCAAATTTGTCAGCCTGACCTTCAGGGTCCTCCTTTACTTGGCCCAAGTTCTGTATTTCCAGGCGGGTCCTTCTCTAGTCTCCTTCATCAGCTCCTCTTTCTCTGCCAGGTTGGTATCCTCACTTTCTTCCAAGCTGGGCCTATTTCTGATCTGCCTTCCACCTCATATCCCTTCCCCTTCTTTCTCCTCCCCCTGTTCTTTTGTCAGTCAAAACTGTACACGTCTATTACAGACAAAATGAAACTTGCATATGTGTCAAGGTCCAGCTCAGGACTCCATTATTTTGTGGCTACAAGTTTGTCAGCCACAAAACCCCTTCCTGACTCAGACACCACCCTCTGCCCAGCTCATGGTCTCTGCTTAGTTTCGTGAGCCATACCCAAGGTCAGGACAATAGCAAGGCAAGAGAGGCACCTAGGGTGCAAAATTTAAGGAAGCCCTCATCCTTCGGGTTGTGCAACACGGGGTCGACACTGAGAGTCAATGCCTCTTTAAATTTTGCATCCTGGGAGCCTCACTCACCTTACCCTAGTTTTAATCCTGGCCATACTTGTACTTCCAGTATTTGCTATTCATTCATTTCCTATGTGAATGGCTTATAAGACTGTAAACTTTCTTCTAAGTATAACCAACCAGGTTCGTCTTGTCCATGGCTAGAAAATACTCAGTGAAATAATTGAGTACTCAATAAATACTCAGTGAAATATATAAGGTTGCAGAGAAAGTGGGGTGTTCCTGATATTTGGTAAGGCCCAGGAAAAAGATCAGAAGAGATAAATAATGCAGTGATAAAGGAGAAACTGAATAATTCTACCTAAGATTAAGACAAGTAAATTTATGTTGCAATAATAATAGAATTATAGGAGGCCAGGCGCAGTGGCTCATGCCTCTAATCCCAGCAATTTGGAAAGCTGAGGCAGGTGGATAGCTTGAGGTCAGGAGTTCAAGACCAGTCTGGCCAACATGGTGAAACCCTGTCTCCACTAAAAATACAAAAAATTAGCTGGGTGTGGTGGCACATGCCTGTAATCCCAGCTACTCAGGAGGCTGAGGCAGGAGAATCACTTGAACCTGGGAGGTAAAGGTTGCGGTGAGCCAAGATCACACCACTACACTCCAGACTGAGTAACAGAGCAAGGCTCCATCTCAAAAAAAAAAAAAAAAAGAAAAAAAGAAAAAAAAGAATTATAGGATTACAGGAAGGCAATGTTGCTATGATCCTTGGAGCATGCTACACACTAATTATATAAAAGCATAAAAATCATGAGCCCAAGCAGGGTGTGGGGGGTCAGACCCAAATGTAAACTCTAATAGATAAGGAAATGGAGGAAGGGCTCTTAGAGTTAGGTTTTGAGGAGAAGATAAAGCTAAATACACACATACATACACATGTACATGTATACACATATACACGTGTGTGTGTGTGTGTGTGTGTATATACACACATAAATAGGTATGGCCATAGCCAGTATAGAGGGGTAGACAGAAGAGAGGTCCATCAATCATGGAAATGTGATTTAAAAGTAGCAGAAATTGGCAAGTGAGACAAATCAAAAGGATAATGATGGGATTCTTTGTTTAAAGACAAAAGCACCACAGGAATAGGTTAAAGATCACCTGCAAAATTTGACAGTGCATGCTCCATGAACTTCTGTTCATTGATAACAATACTAGTGCAGACATAAGAAATAAAATTTCCAAGTAGCTCAGAATTTCTTTAAGAGCCGCAGGTGATTTCTGAAACCCTCTAATGTCTGTTCAACATCATCTCTGAGTAACGTCTGAAGGGTCAGTTCACACACCATGCAGTCCATGTCAGTTCACACACCATGCAGTCCATGTGGGCAAAAGATAACATCCTTGAGACTCCATTTTCAATATAAAGTTAGAGAATTCTGAGCAATGCTAAAATGTGAAAAAAGCACAGGGAGACCAACTAAGAGTATTCCACAATAATCGAAGGCCTTTACAGCTCTGATGTGTCTGGCACACAAGTATCATTGCCCTGTGACTGTGGAAACCAGAAGAATACTCTTCCTTTTTACTCCCAATAATGCTTTAGTTCTGCTAATGCTTGCTAATTCTCCAAATTATCTTATCCTAGAAGGATTAGTATCTCGGATATAAGCCTTGTGTGTGAAACAGTATCTTCAATTAATATATATTTGATTTCATATGTGTGTATATACATATATATGCACACACAAACATTATACACACACACATATTATACTTGTTAGTGGGAATGCAAAACGGTACAACTGCTATGGACAACAATGTGAAGGTTCCTCAAAAATTAAAAATAAAACTACTATATGATCCAGGAATCCCACTTCTGGGTATTTATTCAAAAGAATTGAAATCAGTATCTCAAAGAGATATTTCTTTACACTCCCAAGTTCATTGCAGCACTATTCACAATAGGCAAAATGTGGAAAAAACCTAAATGTCCATTGGCAGATGAGTGGATAAAGAAAATATGGTTATATGCATATAGTGGAATTATTCAGCCTTAAAAAAGGAGGAAGTATAGTAATATGCAACAACATAGATGAACCCGGAGAACATTATGCTAAGTGAAATAAGCCAGCCACAGAAGGATACATACTGCATGATATTACTTAATATATGAAGTATCTAAAATAGTCAAAATCATGGAATTAGAAAGTAGAACAGAAGTTACCAGGAGAGGAGGGAGAAATCTGAAATTGCTCAGCTGGCATAGTTTTAATTAGGCATGTTGACTACGTTCTAGAGATGTGATGTACAGCATAATGCCTATATATATTTTTAACAGTACTGTATTATACACTTGAAAATTTAATAGGGTAGAGCTCATGTTAAATATTCTTACCAAAATAAATAAATAAATAAATAAATAAATAGTATACATGATATGTAATACATATATTATATGTGTAATATAACATCGTATATAATATACAATACATATATGTACATCCACATATATTTCAAGAGCCAGTGATGGCTTTATGTGATGGATCATTCACAATCAGCCCCAAATGCCTGAAAGATCATATCCTGGTAGTTGTAGTCACGTTAATGTGGGGCACAAGGTGATTTCTTCCTTCTGCTTTGAATAAACTAAACACTTGAGAAAGAAATGAAATCAGAACCAGAACATAGACAAGATCATTCTTCCTGCTCTCCTTCCAAAAATCCAGCCAGTTTCTATAGTGGCAAGAGGAAGGAAAGGGAATTTAGAGAGGAGGAAATTAAAATACACACCACTCAATTTTAAGTACAATATTTTGTTTCTCAGTTGGGTGGATATTTTTATTTGATTTGGACATTTTGAGGATCTGAAAGAATTTTAGCCTGAATCTGTACAGCTGAGTATTATTATTTCAAAAGAACATTTAATTCAAAAATTAAGTGGTCAATACTAAAGATCTCTGTAGCATCAACTACAGAGGGTATTTTCAACTCGATCCTACTGGGTCCTCTCAGTTAGGGCCCTAAAGTCATGCCTTTGTAATCCCTGGCAAGTGCAAATATTAAAATTCACATATTGGATGTTTCCATATTGAAATGTCAACCACAGATCTCTTTCTTATTCCATTCAAAACCACTTTGCATAGTCCAGTTACTGATCCTCACAGCACCCCAGTGAAAAAGGCAGTATTATGCTTTAGTTTCTAAATAGCCATGTGAAAGTTTGGTAATTTGCCTACCCCAGGGAAAAGAAGTAGCATTTCAATAAGAGTTCAAAGTTCCTGAATCCAGGTGCTTTGATCAGACTTGGGACATTAACCATTATTTGCCACATAAACTGAAGTATTGAATTGTATACTATCTAACCAACATGAATTCTGGCTTCTGTAACTCCAAGTCATTTTAGTTTCTTCATTTCCCTTTGCTTTCCCTGCCTGGATCTCGGGCTATAATTAGCGTCAGGTTGGAGGAACTGGCTGGAAAGTTCAGTACCAACCCGGAATGTTTTCCATCATTTGACCAAACCTCGAATGCTGAACATTTCTAACATTCAAAGAGGGTTTGTTTAAGTTTTCCAGTTTTACCCTCCTGGTTTCAAATGCCACCAGAAGCAGAACGGCCAAAACTCTGTAAGTAGAAGCTATTTTAAACAAGCTTTCTGGCCCAGAGCAGCCTGAAAGGACCCAGATGCGTCTGAGAGAAGTAGCCAAACCCCTGGGTGCCTGCACCAATGGAGCCTCTGGAACCTGGGAGGCTTGGCTGTTCCAAGGAAGCACAATTCAAGAGTGGGCCCTTTCTTTTGCAGCAAAGCAGGGCATGACCTCGGCAAGGCAGTGGCTGGAGAGCAGGGCCAGGCAACCCTCTGGGAGGGGGACAGCCCATGGCAGGACTGCAAGGCCACCTGCGACGCTGCCTGCCACGTGGACACGTGCTGTGTGTCTGGAAGAACTCACAGGATTAATGTGTTTCCAAACTGCACACTAGGTGAAAACTGAGAGTCTGGTGCCCCTAGAGGAAAAAGCCTTCTGTTTATATACACATGGCCACCAGCTAGGCAGATGGAGCACAGGGAGAGCCTCCCTACATTGTGTGTCAAACCTCAAACTGTAAACTTGACCCAAACACAGCACTTGAGATGAGAGGTCCGAGTGACAATCCAAGAAAATGCTACCTTGGAGGACATGAGCCTTGCCTCTTGTGGGTTTCTGCTGTCTAGAAACATCCAGGGCTTACAAAATTATGTCAGAGCAACAAAGCAGACAAGTTTCAGAAAGCTCGAAGGAAGAAAAAGACGTCTCAAAGAATGTAAACACCATGCTATTATTTCTTTACTAAATTCCAAGAGATGCAAGGCTTTCCTCAGCAATGCTTCTCAAACTTTAATGTGTATAGGAATCACCTGAGGAACTGTAAAAATACAGATTTTCGTTCAGTAGCCTGGGATACAGCCCACAGTGCAGTCTCAAAAAGCTCCTGGGTGCCATCAACACTGCTCATCCGCAGTCCGCAAGCAGAGGAGGAAGCAGTTGAAACTCTTTCATTTGAAATAATTCTCACTAGCTGCTCTTCACATCATTACATAACATTCAAGTGACAGGTTGGTTTCAATGTCTGCCTTTTTTCTTTCTTTTTTTCCTTTTAAAATCATATTTCCCCAACAATACCTCTTCATCTAGGAAAGGTTAAGAAGTAAATACTAAGGTGGGCGCAGTGGCTCACGTCTGTAATCCCAGCACCTTGGGAGGCTGAGGCGGGCGGATCACGAAGTCAGGAGATCGAGACCATCCTGGCTAACACGGTGAAACCCTGTCGCTACTAAAAATACAAAAAAATTAGCCGGGCGTGGTGACGGGCGCCTGTAGTCCCAGCTACTCGGGAGGCTGAGGCAGGAGAATGGCGTGAACCCAGGAGGCGGAGCTTGCAGTGAGCTTAGATTGCACCACTGCACTCCAGCCTGGGCGACAGAGCAAGACTCTGTCTCAAAAAAAATAAAGTCTTGAGTAGCTTAAATATGAATTGCACCTTTATCTAAAGATGTGAGAAGCTTGTGTGGAAGAGAGATGAGTCCTGTGTCATGAGTGTCCAGAAAAGAACATCTTTAACAGCTGGGCCTCTAGGGCTCCCTAGCTATCTCAAACCATTGGATTTGCCAAAAGCAGGTTATAGTCATCCCATGAAGCTTCGATGTCTACGTCCCAATTTAAAAATCATCCCTGACCTCATTGTCAGCATAGCATGGAAGTTTCTGTATAGGACATCTGTTAGAAAACAGATTTAGAAAATAAGGAAAATCCACGCTACATAGAGAAAATTCAGTAGCATTGTCCTCCTGGGATTTTAGACTCCATCCAATTTGGGTGGTCCATCTCTGCCTCCATTTTCTGGCCAGAGAATCTACTTTATAATAGACACGTGGAGTTCAGAGACAGCATGCGGCAATCATGTAATGAAGATCCCTAACAGAGGGTGCTTTAATTGGATTGGACTGCACGCAGAAGTCTATACATTAATTACAGGGTTATGCAGCTAAACATCTTTCAACCCTTGCTAGTATTTTCATAGGGCCATTAAAAAAGACACCTGAGCATTTTCTCCCCACCCCGCCCCCCACCCATGGTGGCATTTAGAAGCTGCAGCCAATCTGAGCGAGAATGAGAACTGTCATCCAATTCCTTGGCAAAGCCACAGTCCACTGCAGACTCTTGGGTACAATTCCCAAGCCAGAAACCCAGGGTCTGAGTCACTTGCAGGAACTAGGACAGAGGGTGTGGGTCAATACACAAACTTAAAGAATCCTAAACCGTTCTAGTTAAGATAGGATTAAGTATTTCTCCAGGCGGTTCATTGATGACAGACGTGCCCTTTTGTCTTGGGCTCCTAGGGAAGTGGTAAGGCCAAGTTCACCAGCAGCTGGCTGAGGCTTTACTTATTGTCATGACCTGGAGGGTGCCCAGAAAAGCTCCAACTGTTGCCTCACCAAGCTGCGAAGTTATGCTGCGGCTGCCGTGGCTGTTAACCCCGCCCAGGAAGGCCGTGCAGGGCCAATGTGCAGGCCTTTGTATTCTGCCCCCTGGTGCCCCGTTGAAACCTCAGTCCCGAAGATGACAGCGTATAGTGAGGCTTCAACGAGCCCCAGCCTTAAGAGTGTCTTTACACTCTAACCTGTCCTACAAAGACCCCACTGGAAGAGATAGATATCTGGCTAGAGCTAGGCCCAAAGAGAAAAGTTGAGAATTCAGGCCGTTAAATGCCACATCCAAACCCTCCTCCTAAGCATCTGGACACCTAAGGCTAAAAGCATCTGGGGAGTTTCTAAAATTAAATCTCCCAAGGATATTCTATATGGCCCCTTGAATTGCTAAGTCATTATTAAGTGTGAGTCGACTCTGCAGTGGCAGCTGCTCATTACAGCCCTCAGCTCTTACGGCCCTTCCAGGGAATATTAAGTGTGGGAGAGAAAAATGAACCTGGTTTGGGGTTCAACTCAGGCTTGACTTTATTAGGGAGGATAACAACACAGGCCCATTATGTTCATTATGTTCACAGGGGATTTGCACTGAGAAGCAATATGAAACACGCATCACATTTAAAGATTCACGAGCCTCATAAAAGAGATGCAGCATTATTATTCTTTTTTAGATGTTAGCAAAGTGTCAACGTGTGGCCAGCTAACTTCTCACAAGTGTAAGAGAAAGCGGTCTGTTGAGTTTCAATTCCTGCTTTAGTCAAAACAGGAGTAAGTAAAAATTGTGTCTGTTCCTTTTGAAAGACTTGTGCCATGGAAGCTACTATCATTGTGGATCTTTGTGTGTGTGAAATTAAGTGGATGAGGGAAAACCGAGGGAGTGTTGTGCGAGTTCAGCCTTTCTAAAGTGCCTGTGCTGGCCACTGCAGCTTAGAATCCAGGACTGGCATTTACAACCCATCATCACACAGGTTCTCTTGACCCTGTGTGTCGAAATTTCACGTGCACAGAGTGCTATGGCGGATGTAGGCAGAGCAGAGCAAAATGAATAAGATAGTAAATTAGGAAAATAAGCCTTTCTTCGTCTTGGAACTACAAAACAAAATGACATTTTCTTTGTCAGCAGGTAAAGCCAATGGGGCCGGAAAATGAAATATGTGTGACCACAGTGGTTTGCCCACTTACAAAATTATCCTATTTTTAGCAATTTCAAACAGGCATGTCTTTCTAAGGTAGAGGACGCGCTATATAATATTCATTAGTCAGCCCCAGGAGAAGTGTCTGCTCCTGGTTCCCCTTCTATTGTGACATCCTCATGTGCTCAAAGTGTAGTTTTACCTACAGGTGTAAATTAGCTTATTGATTTGAATTGAACTAGAGAAAGGCAATAGAGGGAGCCTTCCCAAGTGACAACACAAATAAACATCTGCAGAGTAACCACTGCTTTGTCCCAAATACAGAAATTCTCTTTGCTTTGTTTTCCTTTAGCTTCCTAATTTTTTTCTTTTTTGTGTGTGTGTGTGTGTGTGTGTGTGTGTGTAAGAGTGTACTATGATTTTATCTCTTTACTGAAAGAGATACATACTAAAGTTGTCCATTTGGGGGAATAAAACCGCATAATTTTGGTTTCATTAAAATAGTCTTTTTATTTCAAAAGTAAAATATTTTCCCTTTCCCAGGCTTTAAAATACCTGTGAGTTGCCAGCCCGTTGTAGGGGTCAGCCTCTCACCAAAATATTTCTTTTTATTTATTTTTCCCTTTTATAGTTTCACTTATGCCATGATAGACTTTACCAAGGACTTAACTCTCCCGGAGCTGATGCCTAGCATTTTAAATGATGGGCTCCACATCCTGTCGGAGCAGCGGCTTGATGCCAGCGTTGAATTACTATTGAATAAGCAGCAATGAAATCTTTATCAAAATAATCAGTAGTTCCAAAAACCACAAATAACAACAGGAGCCGAGTTGTACTAAATCAGCAAAGACCATTGAGATATAATAAGTGACTGAGTCACTTTTTTCTACATCCCCCCCCTCTTGCAAAGTCTACTCGGCTATTTTCTTGCACAGCCTGGGGGAGGGCAGGTGGAGGGAAGGAAGGGCATTGCTCAGAAAAGAAAAAAAAAAACTTGACATCACTTAAGTCACATGATCGGCAAGAACCAATTGAGATGGGCTGTGGAAAGGGGAACAGTTAAATTTGTAATTTGGGTTGTGTGAAAACTTCTTTGGGCCTCATAAACAACCACAGAACCACAAGTTGGGTAGCCTGGCAGTGTCAGAAGTCTGAACCCAGCATAGTGGTCAGCAGGCAGGACGAATCACACTGAATGCAAACCACAGGGTTTCGCAGCGTGGTGAGCATCACCAACCCACAGCCAAGGCGGCGCTGGCTTTTTTTTTTTTTTTTAATCTTTAACAATTTGAATATTTGTTTTTACAAAGGTGCATTTTTTAATAGGGCTTGGGGAGTCCCAGAGGTATCCAGCAGGGGGGAAAAGTAAGAGAGATGTAGGGCTAGAGGGGTGAGGCTGAAACAGTGACCTGTCTTGGTTTTCGCTCCGAAGGTAAAAGAAATCATTGAGTCCCCCGCCTTCAGAAGAGGGTGCATTTTCAGGAGGAAGCGATGGCTTCAGACAGCATATTTGAGTCATTTCCTTCGTACCCACAGTGCTTCATGAGAGGTGAGTACATGCTGGTCTTGTAATATCTACTTTGCCTGTAATGAAATGGCAGCTTGTCTCACCTCGGTGCAGAGGTGCCTCGGTGCCTGCCGGTTCTCTGTCTTGTTTGTGGGAGGAATTGAAACTGAGGCATATGATTACAAGTCTATTGGATTACTTACTCATCAGATGGAAGCTCTTCAGAACTGTTTTAATAAATACTTAGCTATGCTGTTGGAGTGTTCAGTCCGTGCGTGAGAACTTTGTCAAGTGCGAGTAAGTTGCGCTGGTCTTGTTTAAAGGCTTAGAGATTATGAAGCTTGCACGAAGTTCCCTGGGTTTTATTTTGTTGTCCCTTGCCCGGAATGACTGTGTCTGAGTTATCCTTAACTCGGCATGCTGTGTGGCCCAGAATGCAGCCTGCCCTGGGGCTTAGCAGGCACATGCACAGAGCCAGCCAGGAGGGCTGGTGCCAGTGTGGGGCAGGAGGCGGAGGCTCTCAGATAGCCTTGCACCAGCCTGGGGACTTCAGGGCCAAAGTGGCAAGGCAGCTGTCTCTATAAGGCAGAGAGTACAGGAGACTGACAGACTTGGTTAGGTTAAAATCATCAGCATGGGGCTGTGCTGTGTTTTTCCTTGTAGCCTCAATGCAAAGAGACAACCGGCATCTTTCAAGAGAGAAAGGAAGCAAATTGTGGCATACCGAGGTCTCTCTTGAAAAGGGCAATAAAGAAGTTTTCTAAGTTAAGCATTCTTGCAGCTTAAGTCGTTAGATTACAGGCTTATGAATAGGAACAGCCAGGGTGGAAAACCCGTCTCCATTTTTGAAACCAGCCTCTTGAAATGGACAAAGCTGTGGTTGAGCTGTGAGTGTGTGAGTATGTGTGTGCATGTGCGTTTTGTGTATCCTTCGTGGTAAAAGAGGGCTGTGCTTAAACAAACAAAAATAATAACGTAAAATGTCACGAAGGCACTGCTGTGTGCGTCGGGGCATGCACTCTGACCAGTGCCTGCAAAGTGTATCTTGATGATTTGGCAAAGCTGAGATGGAGTGGGCTGGGATGGGAGAAAAATTAATTTTCTGGCTACAAACTCTCTTGAGCACCCAAATAGTATCTGTGACTCATTATTTATTCATACAGCTAAGTGAGCAGGGGAATGCAGAGGGCTTGCCGGCCACTTTATCACAGCAAATGCTATTGTGAATGCACAGGGCTGTATGTTTCCGGGTCCCTGAAATTAAAAAACTTGATGACAGAGAGAGAGAGAGAGAGAGTGTGTGTGTGTGTGTCGGAGATGGCAAGAGAGAAGTTAAAGAGAAAGAGAAGAAAGCAAGTCATTAAACAAGCTCAAGTTTCAAATTAAAGAGGTTTCAAGTGTTTCTTTACTGGCAGCAGAGGGAATTTTAGTGAAGTTGAATCATGCAGACATGCATTAGTCACTAGTCTTGCAGCGTCGTTCGGTTGGTAACACAGAGACACCGGCCACTGGTAAAAAGCTGCAAACAGCTCCCTGGCTGCATTTCCTCTGGGCTGCTAACAAGCAGAGGAAGCAATATTTGTAGAATAACAGAAAAAAAGATCTTCCTGGCTTTACTCTGCTTTCAATACCCCCTCGGAACGTGTATTGTTTCCTATTTTATCAACTCAGGAAGGCAGATTCAGGAAATTTTTAAGCATTCCATTGAGCAATAGGTTGGATTTCAGTGTGCAGTGCTGGCCCCTGGGGCTCTCCTTACCGGCCAACAGCAAAGATGGTGAGGGACACACTGAGCTGTGCAGACATCAGGAAATAGCAGGAGTCTGGCTATCTCCCAGACAAGCCCAGGGCTCCTGTGCCCGATGGACACTCAGCTGACCTGCCCTAGGTTAGGAACAAGGGTCGGTTAGCTTTCACGGAGGCAGTGTAGGGAGGGCCTGAGCTTGCACCAAGACTCAAAAGGGCTAATCTGGAAAGGTTTTTCCATTCCTTCCTTTCAGTGAAAGGAACTCAGTGTTCTTTAGAATCTCTAATTTGGTAATATAATATTGAGATTTGATGTCAGAGGGCCAAGTGAAATCTTGGCAATTTCCTGGTTAATTTCATCCAAGTGATCCATCAACATAAAGGTTTAAATTGTCCAGGTTAACTGTCCACATCATTCCCTCAAGCCGGAGAGGTGGCAAAATATCATTTCTTTTGATACCGTTTGGTCATCATCTCAGAGCTTGATGCTAGAAGAATCGCCATCCCTGCCAACAAATGGCTCTCCCCCAGAGTTCTCAGCCTGTTGCCATAGCTGGGCCACTCGCAGTGGTCAATGCGGTCACTTCTGGCTGCCTATAATTTACAGCATGTGTTCCCTCCCCAACGGCAACTGTGAGCCGAAAGGGAAGACAGCATCTTTGTTTTCTTCCTGGGATGGTACTTTATCAGTCCATACAATTCTCACAGAAGGAAACCTGTAACTCATTTTTAGCCAGATACCCATGTGGAAATTGGGGGGAAAGTGAGGAGTGAAGCCAAGCAAACCATTGTTCCCTTCCTTGAGAGAGGCAAGCCGGAGTCTGAGAGACTGGCACATGAAATTGATGTGGTCTACCACAGAGAACTCGGGGCTTTTTCTATCACACCACACCAGGTTCCCACCGAATTTGCTTAGGAAAGAAGACAAGATGCGATTGAAATTCCCTGGAATTATCACATACGGTGTGCGATGTAAAATTCTTGCTGAACCCAAACTTGGGTTCCCTTGAAAAGTGCAGTGTGTCGGCAGAAAGAGCTGAGGTAGGTGTGGAGAGGAGAAGCCTCGGCATGTACATATTTTTGCAAAATGGCTCAGGTAGCCTTGTTCTTAGAAGTGGCTTAGTGGTCTATGCAAAGCCTGAACACTCACATGCCTCTGCGTTCCTAGAACCACAGGTAAAAAATCTCAGCGAGACCAACTCCCTGCTTGTCTTCTCAGCGGTTCAAGTTTACCCCACTGAAGCAGTCTTTCAAAGGGAATTGCCGAGTACAAAGCTGCATGTATAAAGTATGTTCTTCTCTAAGCATCAGCTTGCCGCTCTTTTCAGAGGAATATTTATTAAGACACTTCTTCTGGCTTGACTGAACACTTAAGATCTTAAGATCTTAAGACTTCAGGCTTAAGCCACAGAAATTTATTTTCGCACAGTTCTGGAGGGAGACTGGAGGTCTGAGATCAAGGTGTCTGCAAGGCTGGTTTCTGGTGAGGCCTCTCTCCTTGGTTTTGCAGACAGCTGCCTTCTCCCTGTTTCATCACATGGTTATCCTTCTGTGTGTATCTGTATCCTAATCTCTTCTTATAAGGATACCAATTGCATTGTATTGGGGCTAGCCTAATGACATCATTTTAAAACCCTATGTCCAAATAGAGTCAAATTATGAGCACCTTGGGGTTAGGACTTCAATATATTAATTCTAGGGAGACACAGTGCAGTCCCTAACAGTAGGTCTTAGCAAATCTGACTCACCCTGGCCCACAAGGAAACTGTGGGATGGGGCATCCTGGCTGCTCTCCTGGATGTTAAAGAATCAGACTGTAGTTCCTCCTTTGTGAGATGGAGTTTCACATCTGAAACTGCCCACACATTTTGAAACTACAAAAAAAAAAAAAGGTGTGATAAAACTATCTAAACTCACAATCATGCCTTTGCCATTTAGACTTTTTGCACGCTAAGAAACTGTAGAAAATGACAAGTAATTTTGAAATGTTTAAGCGTTAAAAGAAGAAATGGCGGCCACCCCAAAGAAACCGCCTCTTGGCTCTGCTTTCTTGGGGAGGATTGTTTTTGTACTTCAGACTGACTTTACTAGTGGGGTTTAGGGGGCTGTAGGAGGCCCCACAGCTGCTCACACACCGAGTACAGGGGCATGGAGCAACCAGTAGTAGAAGCACCTTTGGAAACAGCAGCTGACCCGATTCTGAATGGCAAGGAGCCTTTCTGAGCTTTTGAAAGCAAATGAGTAGCTGAGACGTTCCTACATTCTCTCAAAATAGATCCGAAAGATGTGCTCAGAAAAGATGTAGCCCTTTACTGAGAAATGAAGCCTGGTGAGATGCTGGGACAGAGGAGGGCTGCAAGGCTGCTATGCATACACAGGCTTTAATAAGGAGCCCAAGGCCTAGAGAGAAGAGTCTGGAGGCATAAGAGCACCTGCTATTAGAGAAAGCAATGGCAGGAGGTCTGTGCAGGGAATGTGCTCAGATGACACAGTGATGGCCTTTTCTTTCTTTTCTTTTTTCTGGCTTTCATCAAATAGCATATAGAGCTTCTCTCTTGAGCCTTAGTTTCCTCATCTGCAGAGTAAGGATCGCAATAGTACCTGTTATTAAGGTAGCTGTGTGGACCGAATTAATCTGTGTAAGGTTCTTTGCCCAGCCGTATAAAGTAAGCAATAAATCTGAATGGTGGCTATCAATGTTCAGTTATCTAAGAAGGCAGCCAGTCAACCGCTGTCTGCTCTAGGGAGGGAGAGGTCACAATGCCCTGGAGGACGTTACGGGAGGCTTCCTGGAGAGAGGGACACAGGAGTTGGGGGGAGGGGAAGGTGGGAACAAAGAAAAGAAGGAAGAGTGGTCTAGGCCGAGAGTACAGCCTGGGCAAAGTTAGAGCTGCAGGATCCCACATGGGCATGGACAGCGGTGGGTAACTCAGTCCACCCTAAGGGCTTTTCAGCAGCAGGTCAGCCTTCCTTCCTTTGTGGAAAAAGAACAAGAGCCCTTTATGAAATTCAACTTAACAAGTTTTGATTTTAAATATGGAGGTTAGTTGGGGCACGATGTCTTGCTAAGTCTTTGATCTGAACACACAAGGACAACAGAGATGTCGCTCTTCATTGAGACTGCTGGTGTAGCTTTATTTTCTCCAAGGCTCTTCTTAAGGAAAAGGCCATTTTGCCTGTGTAACTTTGAGCAGGATCTCTGGGCCTCTGAGAGACTCCCATTTTCCCTGCTCCTTGGGAACATTTGTAATCATGTACTTTGTCAAGGCCCAGACATGAAGGTAGCTTTGATGGCTTGTCTTGTTGGAGGCAGCAGAGGAGGCCCACACAGGAAACTCAAGCAAATTTTCAGTTTCTCAGGTAACTTCCTAGTGACCTAGATGAGTCAATAGATGTCTTTGTGTCTCATTTGAGTTCTGCAAAATGGGCTAATAATATTCTAGACAAGCTTGCATCTAAATTACCAAGTTCCTGTTGGAAGTCTTTACATGCATCAGAAAGAGGTAGCATAAAACACATCACAAATCTTCTTAGCTTAACAACACAAAGCCACTTAAAAATATTTTATTTTCTGTTTAGAAAATAGTTCTCCCATCATTTCACAAATGCAAGATATTTTCCCTCATTTTCGCAATTGCTTTCTCCAACTCCCATTTTTCAAGAAATCTTCAGAAGCTACACTGGTGCCTGAACAGATATTAAAATGTTCAGAACACTTTTCCTGCAACTCTTGTTTCTCGGCCTCCCCTGCTCCTCCCCGTCAGATGCCACCAGTCCCCTTCTTTAGCCTTTTTGCTGAGCCTCCAGCCAAGCCAAAGAGGTATGTCTTTCTTGACCTCTTCCCCCTCAAAAAATATAATAACTAGGATGTCCTGGAGTGGTAAAAAGGGAGCATTTCCTTTAAGATCTTTGCTGACCATGAACACAATCAGGGAGTACTTTACGAGAACACAGGCTGGCTCCCGAAACAAAACAGGGCTCAAAACCTTCTGTCACCTTCAACATGCTGGGAGGATAAGCTCAGACACACTGCTCTCACTTGCACAGGCTTCGCTCTTTGTTGGGGAGACACGTCTTATACACTCTTGACTCTGAATCTCTCTCTTTCTCTCCCTCCCTCATCTTGCAATAACACTGAGTAATGATGCCAGAAAGGAGCCAAGGTGGAGGAATAAACACTAAATCCGAAACATGATGGAAATTATGTATTTTATTGCAATGACAGAAAGAGTAAAGCCCTTGCTCAGATTTACCCATGAAAATTATGTTTGGCTGCACGTAGAGAAAAGCTGACCACAGTGGCTTGAGCAGACGGGCACTGGTCTGTGGGGTGCACAGGAGTTCCAGAGTGAGCAGTCCAGGCTGATACTGTGGGGTGCAGGACACTCCTATGTTTCGGTCCCACCATGCTGAGGCCAGGGAGAGATGGCCTGCACCTCTGATCTGTCCAGGCAGAAAGGACATGGGAGGCCTCAACCCCTTCTTGTGGGTCCTGGTATTTTTATTCAGGAAGGGAAGCCCTTCTCTGCAAACTTTCGCTGACATATTGCTTAGGCCACAACTAGGTCACAGGCCTCTGGCTGGAGGGAACTGAGGACAATGGAATTGTCACTTTCCAGCCTGGAGAGTGGAGGGAAGCAGAGAGGAAGGTAGCTGGGAGCAGATGTCTCGTGAGCCCAGAGCCACATCTGCCAGACCTGGTGACAAAGACAGGCTGTGCTTTCCCAGCCATATCTTGTATCATTTGTTTTCTGTGCCAGCTGGGCTTTGGAAACAAATGCAGAGAAACTTTATGTTCTTCCTTCAGTCCCTCTTGGAAGTTGCAGATGGATGCCAAGGGTGAATATTTATTCTTGACCCATTGAAAGCAAACTGGACAGGAGACGGGATGAGGTGGGGAAGGGGCTGGTTAAATGGATCCAAGTTCACACCTATTTTCAGTGTCAAAGCCCCAAATCACACTTGAGCGTCTCCTCACGTTAGAATGAGCAATAGAAAACCAGACAGCACTGTATCTATGGGAATGTTGCTTGCATCAGAGCCACCACACCTTGCTGTGAGGTTGATCGATTTCTCGCAGCTGGAAATAGTTGCTTCCCACCCTCCATCTTCCTCACTCTTTTAAACTCTCAAAAATCACCCAGCCTCCCAAATTTGTTTTAATTTTTAGAGAATTCTTTTCTACAAAAGAGGGAAACCTTCTTTCAAATGGCCCTTCATAAATTTCCCTAAAGATGTTTTTATCTCTGATAGAAATATGAAAAACAGATAACCAGATAATTGCCCTCTATCTAGGCTTTAAACACTTATTCATACATTGAATTTCTGCAAGTTACAGATGATTTTTGCTTTGTAATTACTGGCCTGTCTATTTCCTCAGCTTGGATGCAAATCTTTCTCCCTGAGAAAGTCATTGCTTCATTAAAAAAAAAAAAGAAAGAAAAAGAAGAAGAAAGAAAGAAACGATGATTGAAAAGAAAGTTGTTATTCAGTTTTTCTCTTGAAATTAGAATTTTCTTTTTGTTTTGCTTTCATTTTGTTTTTCTGCAAGATCGGTGTTCATTTAGAGAATTGTTGATTTTGTATGCAGCACTGCCCTCCCATGCCATGGTCCATATGTGTCTATTTTTTGATGGACTTCTTTTTTTTTTTTTTTGAGACGGAGTCTCGCTCTGTCACCCAGGCTGGAGTGCAGTGGCGCGATCTTGGCTCACTGCAAGCTCCGCCTCCCGGGTTCACGCCATTCTCCTGCCTCAGCCTCTCCGAGTAGCTGGGACTACAGGCGCCCGCCACCACGCCCGGCTAATTTTTTGTATTTTTAGTAGAGACGGGGTTTCACCGTGGTCTCGATCTCCTGACCTCGTGATCCGCCCGCCTCGGCCTCCCAAAGTGCTGGGATTACAAGCGTGAGCCACCGCGCCCGGCCGATGGACTTCTTTTTAAACAGTGAGTTCCCCAAGACGTTTTTGGGGCCTCAAATGGGAAAGACCAGCACAAATAGAAATCTCAGTTTGCTAGTTGGGCTTGCTCAGTGGCTCTGCTGGTTTCAAGACTGATGCTGCTTTGCGTAAATGTGAAGTTCATGTTAAATTGATTCTAAATCAAATACTCAACGTATTCAGTCTTGAAACATGTCCATTGGGACACAGAACTATGTAGCTCTAACATTTTGCAAAGATTCTACTTTGCTTTCTTTGCCAACATCCAACTTTTACTCCTGGGTGTTAGAATACCCTCCGTAGAGACTGTGACTTCTCAAAAGAAACTTTGCTAGTCTTGAATGGAGAATGAAATAATAAGATTTGAGCAATAAATCAAATATAGCCTGAGAGCAACACCACAGAGCAGCCTCTGTCATCTCCTCTCCTTGGGAGGTACGTGGGTCTTGATCAGCTCTCATGTGCTTCTGAAAATGTGTAGGTTTTCATGTATATGTTTTTCATTGTTAGTAGATCCTAAAGAAAGACCCAAAAAATCTTGCACCAGTCAGCTTGCCACATGGGGGTTATGTTAAAAAGAGCAAACAGAAGTCAGAGCTCTGAACACACCGCAGGGTATTCCATAGTCACATTCCATCATGGGTTGGTGAGTTTTGTTTTGTTTTTGTTTTTGTTTTTTGATGGAGTCTAGCTCTGTCACCAGGCTGGAGTGCAGTGGCCCCATCTCAGCTCACTGCAATCTCCGCCTCCCAGGTTCAGCCATTCTCCTGCCTCAGCCTCCTGAGTAGCTGGGATTACAGGCGCGTGCCACCACGCCCAGCTAATTTTTGTATTTTTAGTAAAGACAGGGTTTCACCATGTTGGCCAGGATGGTTTCATTCTCCCGACCTCGTGATCTGCCCGCCTCAGCCTCCCAAAATGCTAGGATTACAGGTATGAGCCACTGCACCCGGCCCATCATGGGTGAGTTTTTTAAGGGAGACAAGAAATGTCAGAGTGGCACTCATTGCTCAAGAGAGAAGCACTTTCCCTTTTTCTGTGCAAAATTTTATAATATGTATAGCTATCAGTGTTTGTTTCTTATTACTGCCCTAGAATGTGCAAAAGAGAGTTTAGGTTAACTACGATACATTTGTTTGAGTGCCATTTTTCCCAGGAGCAGTTTTAACACCAACCACAGTTTGCTGCACTTTCTTACACAGCTTCTGTTTGCACTTTGAACTCCGTGCACTGAGCCCCTCATTCTACACCATCTGCAGGCTGCATCTGGGCAGCTTCATCCAGCTCGCTAACAGTCACAGCTGAACTTGACATTCACCCACTTTGAAAGTATAGAATTCATAAAATCTGAAACCACATATGTGTATAAAACCCATGCAAGAGTGGGGAGGAACTAAAAGGAGGAGAAAAAGTAGTTCTCCCCTTCAGGAGTGTTCTCTCTTATCCCAGCCCCTTTCATGTAATGAACGGGTGAAAATGAAATTATTTAGGCATTTACAGGTAGGAACAGAAACTCAGGCTCCTAGTTTATTATTATTTATTATTATTGAATCTACTGTTTTTAAAGATCAGAATGGCTTTTACTTCCAAAGTTCTAGAGGAGAAGAACAACGTTAAGCAATCTTAAACAAATATTAGCCCTGTGAAAGGTGCAGGGTCATATAAAGAAGTAGAAGTGCCGACAATGAAAATTCTATCCAACTGTCAATCATTCCATATCATTACTTCATTTTTCTTAATAAAGGCTGTGTCTCCCATATGCTTCCCTCCAGGTTGTATTCAAAACAAAGAAATAATTGTATTACAGATGTGAATAAATCTGTTTAAAAAATAAATGAATCACGAGACATATGAACTATGAGATATTGTTCTATATGATGCTTTGTAAGTTTTATGTGCTGTGTTATAGAGTTATATAGAGAGTTTGTATATATATATAGTTCTGTATAGTTTCAGTTGGCATCTAAAAATTATATAAGTATTTATTTTTAAAAAACTATAATTATAAATACTTTTACACTGCTAGAAAGGAAGAGCAGAATATTTCGCTGGAGTGATTTTTAGACATCTCTCTACCTTAGGGCACCAGAGAGGTTCACTTGCCCAGGGTTCCATAGCTGGTTGGTGCCAGAGTCCGAACGAGAAACCAGGTCTTCTCAGCTCCTGTCACCGACAGTTTTGCAAACACTGAATTTATGAGGTGGATTCCATTCAAGCATCCACATAACTAGCAGACACTTCTCTTAATCCTCCTCAATTCTCCTTTGCATTGCTCAGATACCACAATCCTTTGCAGGTTAAATCCCTTCACCTTGTGAACTCATTAGGCAGGGCAATGTATATGAATCCCTGAGTCCTTAAGAACATCCTTAGGCTGTGTTAGAAATGCAGTTGCCATAGGAGTAACCGGCCCCTGCTGTCCTTTGGATGTTCTCTCTTCCCCAAAATCCAGCACCACGTTGGTTAAGCACCCACCATGTGCCTGCCCACCTGGCTCCTTAGGCAATGTTACAATTAACCAGGTTGATTTCGATGAGGGTCTAGGGCAAAATTTGAACGACCACAACAGCCAATGTGCACATCCATGCAGAGGGTTCAGAGATGGCCTCTGCCAAGGCTGCCAGGCTTCAGCTCTGGAAGTGCTGGGAAGTGGTAGATCTTTGTACAAAAATTGGAACCCAAACTCTAATTCCCATCAGGGATACAGATGCTCACATCACTCCTGATTCGAAGCTCAGAAGTGGCCTCTCAGGAGAAATAAAGGTCTCTCTCTCTCTCTTTCTCTCTCTCTCTCTCTCTCTCACACACACACACACACACACACACACACACACACAGAGGCCAGCATTCAAAATTCCCATGCTTAGGGAATCCATTGGGACTTCTCCCCAGGATATACTGAATTCAAGGAAGCTTTCTCTAGGTGTAGCAGAAACTGCTGAAATGCTGAACATCAGCCATTTCCAGACTCTTGATCTTGCCACATATCAGTAAATATTGTTTCACATGCCCCACTATCTATGCGTGGTTATTTACTTATAAATTATATGCTGTACTCCTGTAATGATATAATTATAGTATGTGCATTATAAAATACATCCTCCAAATAGAAATTAAAATAAAATTTTAAAGGCACTAGTTGTTTTTCTACCCCTCCATGGACACCCCAGTTTGAATCAGAAAATTCCTAGATACCAGCAAATGTCATGTCTCTGCTCACCAGGACGTAGCTTCTCTCTACAGACCTTTATTTCTTTCCCTGGAGGCTTCAGTCCATGTTGAAGTGTAAACTCCACTCAGCTCCAGGAGGAATCGTGTTTTCTTTATCACCAGGGTCTTCTTCCACGAGTTGCCTTTGATAGGGAGGCCAGGAGGAAGATAGGCCCAAGCTCAGGGGTGGGGTCGGGGAGCAGGAAGCCTGTGGGCTTTAGAATCGGGGTGTTGGTTTCTCCCTGTCACCAGCATCCACCACCTGTGTGAACTTGAGCCATTTATCGAACCTCACAGAGCCCCAAGTTTCTTATCTGTAAACGGGGAATGAGCCCTAACTTGCATGGTTGTCAAGAGGATTTGAGATAATATGTATAAAGCAGTGGACACATAGAGGAAGTCAATAAGTACAAGGTAACTCTGAAAATGCCACCAAAGGAAGTATAGGGACAGGAAAGCCATCTCCGCCAACCTCAAGAGCGTGGCCCCAAAGCTGTTCCAGGAACTGGGCATGTATGAAGATAAAAAAAAAAAAGAAGCGTCTTCCTCTCTCATCATGTAGCAGTGCAGAAATGATCTTGGTGCTCTTTGGCAGAAGGCTGAGTTTATGAACATTAAAACTGATGGTAATAACAGCTAGCATTTATTGAGCATATGCTATGCGCAAGGCACTTGCACCGTTCCAAGCATTTTCTTGCCTTACTGTATTAAAATTTTGGCACAACCCTGTGAGTAGGTGCTCTCATTATTAATCCCACTTAATGAAGGGGAAGCATGGCCTGCCAAGGTTACGTGACCTGCTTGTGGTTAGGCTGCTGGGAAAGGTGGAGGTGGGGTCCAAACAGAGGCAGTTCCTGCAGCAGAGCCCACTGTCTGTCTGCCCGTGGAGGGGACAGGTCGGTGTTGAGAATATCTATTTGGCACATGAGGGAGCTTAGCCTTACAGAGTGAAAGCTTTGCCAAGGCCCCATGGACAAGGGGTGACGCTGTGGGGTGGCACCAAGCTGGGGCACTGGCCACCATCCTGGACTGCTTTTCTGACTCTGGATGCATTTGGTGGCTTTATGGCCCCACCATTGGTATCCAGACCTCTCCTGCCCATGTGTTTCTCCCATCAGAGCCGAGAGAGATGTTCAGGTGGTTCCCAGACAGCCCACAAGAAACACGCATTTAATCCAGGGGTGCTTAAACTTGTTCCCAAGACGATGGTGACGTGCTGGGGTGGGGAGAAACCACTGCTATGCCTTCTTCCTGACCGACCAGTTGTTTTCATTTATCAATCTGAAAATCCATCGAAGGTGCTATCGGGGTGACATAAATTAGGCACTTCCCGTGATGAACTTAAGGCAACACTTGCTCCCATTGTTGTGCAAGGCTGACCTTGCATTTACATGGGCTTGAGAGAGCACCACCTTGAATTTTGTGTCCCAGGTATATCTCTTGCCCTGTCCCAGTCTGGGCTGCGGAACATATGTACAGAAGAAACCACAGAATGATGTGCCCAGCAATGAGGGGCCTGCCACCTGAGTCCCTCCTTCGGGGTAGACCACCCCAACCCTGACTGACCCTGGCCGGGGTTTTCCATGAGGCTTGCCCCGAACACTTCTCATCCACTTATTCCTGAGGCCAAAATAAAAATCGTACCCAGAAGCAGTTGTTTCAGCTGTGACAGCAAGCAGTGGCCTCAGTCACTCATGTAACCAGGACCTCATACCACTAAGTGTCAGTGGCGTAACAAGAGTGATGCACACATGGCCGGGCGCGGTGGCTCACACTTGTAATCCCAGCACTTTGGGAGGCCGAGGCAGGCGGATCACGAGTTCAGCAGATCCAGACCACAGTGAAACCCCGTCTCTACTAAAAATACAAACAAAAATTAGCCGGGCGTGGTGGCGGGCGCCTGTAGTCCCAGCTACTCGGAGAGGCTGAGGCAAGAGAATGGTGGGAACCCGGGAGGCGGAGCTTGCAGTGAGCCGAGATTGCGCCACTGCACTCCAGCCTGGGCGACAGAGCGAGACTCCGTCTCAAAAAAAAAAAAAAAAAAAAAAAAGAGTGATGCACACACCTACTGGTTGGCCTTTGAGAATGGCCTTTCTGCAGAGACATTTGTCATTTCAAAAAGTCCATGTCACCAGTCCTCTGACATCATGACAATTCCTTTTGTCAAGAAGTTGGGGGGATTTTTCCCCTTTTTCCCCCTTCACCTTTATTGTATAAAAGGCATTTCTCCTCTGATTATTCTACAACAAGCTACTTCAGAGTCACAGAAAGTTCCTTCCCTTTCTAGAGGGGTTCGGCATGCTGAAGGATGCAATCATAAATGACTTTCTCCCCCCAAAGCCTGCTCACAGCCAGCCGTGTGAGTGCCCTGATGAATGGAAATGCAGGGGGCTGGCCAGCCTCTCACGGCTGCTGTGCAAACATCTTAATGGGACAAATTAAAAGATGTGCGAGCTAATTATTCTCAACAATAAACAATAAAATCATAAAGCTCCTTAGGAAAGGAACCTGCTTTTCTTATATAGAGTGTACAATTAACAGGAAAGTAAAAATTTCATGCTGTAAACTAGAGATTATATTCTGGGCATCCTTGTGATTTGTTGTGCTTCTTCAGGCTTATTTAGCACTTTCTGCACACACGCCAGGGCTCAGCGGCCCAGCTGCTCCCTGCTCCCTTTTCTGTCTTCCCTCGGGGATAGTGGCCTCCACTGTCACCTTCAGACCCAACTTGGGTTCTTCCTGAGGAGTCCTGGCCCCCAGACCCACAGCAGCCTCTGGGGAGGCCCACGGTTCCGACCCTTAACCCTCTCAGTTTAGGATCAAACACGTCATTTACACGGAAGCAGTTGGAATTGTTTTAAACAGCCATATCACATCTCTCTATTCCTCTTTTCAATCACAACCACGTGACCTGAAGGAGCAGAAAGCAGAGAGAGACCTGCAGTGAGCCTGGACAGCCCCCACCTGTGCCCCACATGGGTTCTCAATCTGGAGTCCCAGTCAAACCAGAGGGAGAGGGAGGAACCCTTAATGCCGTCCCGTGTCCTCCGCACTGTTGTCGTGAACAATTCTGGCTGACCCACTAAAGTTATGAGATGATGCCGTTTCATTGTGGCTTATGAATAATGAGAACAAATAACATTCACTCGCAATGGTGTCAGGCATGCTGCCTCCATCGTCTCTTTTAATCAAAAACCTTACGATATAGGCACAGCTACTGATTCCCACTGGCTAAAAATAAAAAATAAAATGAAGCGGGCCGGGCGCAGTGGCTCACGCTTGTAATCCCAGCACTTTGGGAGGCGGAGGCGGGCGGATCACGAGGTCAGGAGATCGAGACCACGGTGAAACCCCGTCTCTACTAAAAACACAAAAAAATTAGCCGGGTATGGTGGCGGGCGCCTGTAGTCCCAGCTACTCGGAGAGGCTGAGGCAGGAGAATGGCGTGAACCCGGGAGGCGGAGCTTGCAGTGAGCCGAGATTGCGCCACTGCACTCCAGCCTGGGCGACAGAGCGAGACTCCGTCTCAAAAAATAAAAATAAAAAACATAAAAAATAAAATAAAATGAAGCAAAAACCAGGTTACAAAAGCAGCCTAGGCCACATGGCTTGTGAGAGGCAGAACTCGGTTGGAGTCCAGATTCTCTTCGGCTTTCCCACTCCCATCTGGCCTCTCTGTGATGTGACGGGGTTGGGGGAGGGGAGTTTTACAGGTGCAGCCTGTGGGGTCTGAGAGCCTGTGTTCAAATGCCAGCTCTGTCCTTTCCTGCTGAGTCACCTTGAACAGGCTATTCACCCTTTCTCTTCCTCCCGTTTCCTCATCTATACAGTGTGACAATGATGATTACCCATGCAGCTGTTGCGAGCACTGAATCAGAAATACATAGAATGCTGCCCGATACATGGTCGCTATCATCACGGGCTTTTCCTTTCCACCCTGATTTGCATTTTAAATTAGACACTATTTGACTGGACTTTCCCATTTTCTTCCTTACACGCTACCCAAACCAAATCTAACAAGTGAACCCCAAGTGTGTTATCCCGGTGAGTGCACGTGGTCACTAATGCATCCTTGTACACTGGATCTGTTCACTCCTGGCAGCAAACGGCTGATGCTTGGGATGAGGTGGGGAGTATAACAGGAACAGACTCAGGCTGAATAGGGGTCTCAGCCCTGGCTGAAGTGCCATTGTACCCTGATCTTCCTCCTGTACATCTCTCTGGTAAATGAGAGAGCTAGTGGCTGGGATTACTCAGCTCCCATGGTCAAGGTGAAAGGCGTCATGCAGGCTGAGGATCTGCCCTCTGCTCACACCAGACAGGGTTTCCTGACCTCGCCACAGTTGACATTTGCAACTGAATCATTCTCTGTTGAGGGGACTGCCCTCTGTGCTGTAGGCTGCTAAGCAGCATCCCTGGCCCACACCCACTAGACACTAGTGACAACCCTTCCCTCCTCATGTTGCCACAACCAAATGTATCTCCAGACATTGCCAGATGACCCCTGAGGGGTAAAATCTGGAATGTTTTCTGGAGAACCACAGCTCCAGAAAGACCTTAGGAACCAAGGTACTGTTGCTGCTTCCCACAAAGAAATGAAATGATGTGGCGGGTTTGACCCTCTTTAGCATGTTTGCCTCCCGCACACCTAATTTGACCTCTACCCTACCCCAGCCTACTAATGCTGGCTACAGAAGTCCACAAAAACTGACAGTCAGTGTGGAAGGGCATGAAATTAAGACCATCAGCCATGTCCCCAACGTGAAGAGCAGAGAAGAAAAGGCAGCCATGACTCTGGCCTGCTGGCTCAACAAAGGCTTGCCATCTCTGTTATCTACACAGTGGAGACAATTACTCTCCCTAATTTTACAGATTGATGACTGGGCTATAGAGTGGCCAAGTATTTCATCCAAGGTCACACAGCTGGGAAATGGCAGGGCTGCACTCAATCCTAGTCTGGTTTTGAAGTCTGGGTGCCTGACTAATAAGCTGTGCATTTTTCAAGAGAAGGCCTTCTAGAGAGTTTGTGATTTTGGTACTCTTGTCCTGTGAAATAAACTTAAAATGAGTTATCTTGGTCTCTAGTTATAGATGACATAGGAAGTAGGATAATGATTTGGTAATCAAAGAGCCCTTAACTTTTTTAAAGTAATTGGAAGTAATAATAGTGCTGTAATTCTGAGTCCTTCCAGTACCTGATTTTGAATAACTCATTTTCCTTCTCTTTTCCTAGTGGGGATCATCAGTATTTCTTTGAAGACTTTAAAAATCTAGGAGGAAAGTAACCTAAAAGACAAGATAATGATATATTTCAAGGACCTATAGATAATACATTTAGTCAAAAGTTTCAGAAATCTCAATGCATAGTTTCATTTTTCTATGTGTTATTTTCAAATTCTCTCTGGGAGGTCACTTCTCCGTGCTTACTTGAACAACTTGAATTTCTCCCGAAATTTCTGGTAGTAGTCATTAAAGGCACCTGACAGGGCTGTTGTTCAGCAAGAGAAGTCATTGCACAGGTTATGAGAGTTGGGACATGTGTCTGCATGAGGTATCAGAGGGACAGAGAACAGGAATCCCACATGCCCATCACAGACATGGATGGACACACTCCATCTGCGTTTGCTCCCTGAAGCAGTAGTACTTTCAGGCTGACACTCTGATGACCATGTCTTCTAGGATGCCCATTGGGAGCTCATGCAAAGGATCACATGCTTCTTGCTCTGGTTTATTTGGTTTATGTATCCATGAAAGCTCTTACCAAAACTTAATTCCAGCTTTTCTGTTTATGAGTGTATTCTTTCAGAGACTCTGAGCAATTTGAGAGATGGCTCATATGTCACTTACCTCTCCAAACACAGAAACTGGCAGATTTTGGGCACTCAAGAAATGTTGGATGGATAGATGAATGGGCAAATGCATGGATGGACAGATAGTTGAATGAATGAGTGAATGAATGAGCCAGCAGATGGACAGATAGACAAATTGATGGATAGATAGAAGGATGAATGGAAATGAATGGATGGATAGGCAGGTAGATGGATAGATAGTTGAATGAATGGATGGATAGATGGATGGATGAATGATAGAGGGATGGATGGATGGATGGATGGACAGATAGATGGACCAATGGATGGATGGAGCTTCACCAGTCCTGTGCTTATGGCTTAAGTGTAAAAACCCCAATGGATATAACCAGAAGAGGCCACACTGATCTCCTCTCACATACAACCAAAGCAGGAAGCAAGTAACTGGGATTTCCACCCAAACTTGGTTCCCCTTAATTCCTGTGATCAGCTAAGGGTAAGTAAGAAGCTGTAAGTGGGAATATTAGAGCAGAGAGGAGCAGGCAATGTGGAGGTGGTTCCAGTTCTGTCCAGAGGTGCCAGGCTGGAAGTCATGTAGGTGTCCCTTGTGGGAAGCTGGACGAGTGTGCAAGGAGAAGCATGTGAGAAACACCACAGTCAAGCGACATCTTACTGCCCATGAGCTGATTGGCTCATGCTTTAAATTGAATACCTGTGTAGAAAACAAATGTCTATGACCAAGAGGATTCATAGTCACAGGACTGATCATAAAGTCTGGTCCATTTCCCATTGGGTTATTTATAGGACATCAATCAAAGAACAGAAAGGATGCCCTCTTTTCCACTTTATCAGCTTAAATAGACTTTCTTAATGGAAAAACTCAACTCTTATTTTTCCCCTTCAAAAAAGGTAACTAGTGGGATAACAGAAGAGGTTTGGTAAATAACTTACAGTAGATTCCATTCAGTTCTAAGTCTCACCTATTTCAGTGACACTTCAGGAAGCTCAGTGAGGGCAAGGATTGTCCCACTTATCCAGCCCATTGTTCTCAGTACCCTTTCTCCATATCTTTCTATTTAGGGGAAAATCTCCTTCAGTGAAATGTTGAGAGGTGATATGACATATGTGTGTTCCTTTTCCATTTCAAGGCTTGTGGCATCTGTCAAACAATCTGTAGGAGCTGGTGCTCCTGATCACCCCGATCATTCCCCAAAAGCACCTCTGTACCCAGTCACTTAGAAGCATCCATCTGTGCCCATAGCCACATCCACATCTAAGACAGATTCCATCTGTGTTGAGTTTCATTCTTTGTTCCATTCAGGAATGTTCCTTAGTGGATCCTCCACCAAAATAAATAACTTCTTTTTTAAAAATATTTTCATGGACAGATAAAAATGGTAGGTACTTTTAATGTACAGTCTTTTTAGATTTAACTTTTTAGGATTCCACATATAAATAAGATGATGCAGTGTTTGTCCTATGCCTGCCTTATTTTATTTAGTGTAATGTACTCCAGGTTCATCCATGTTGCTGCAAATGACAGGGTTTCTATCTTTTTTAAGGCTGAATAGTACTCCATTGTGTATATATTCATCACAGTTTCTTTATTCATTCATCTGTCGATGGACACTTAGGCTGATTCTTTATCTTGGCTATTATGAATAGTGCCACTATGAACATGACAGTGCAGATATCTCTTTGACATACTGACTTCATTTCCTTTGGATATATACCAAGAAATAAGATTTCTGGATCATAGGGTAGTCTATTTTTAATTTTGGGGGGAACCTCCATACAGTTTTCCATAATGGCTTCCCACCAAGAGTGTGCAAGAGCTGTGTTTCCCAACGACCTCACCAATACTTGTTATCTCTTGACTTTTTTTTTTTTGAGACGGAGCTTTGCTCTTGTTGCCCAGGCTGGAGTGCAATGGTACGATCTCGGCTCACCACAACCTCTGCCTCCTAGGTTCAAGCAATTCTCCTGCCTCAGCCTCCCGAGTAGCTGGGATTACAGGTGTGCACCACCATGCCCAGCTAATTTTGTATTTTTAGTAGAGACAGGATCTCTCCATGTTGGTCAGGCTGGTCTCAAACTCCTCACCTCAAGTGTTCTGCCTGCCATGGCCACCCAAAGTGCTGGGATTACAGGCGTGAGCCACCGTGCCCAGCCATCTCTTAACTTTTTGATAAAAGCTTTCCTAACAGGTGTGAGGTGATAGCTCACTATGGTTTTAATTTGCATGATGAGGAGTGATGTTGAGTATTTTTTATACTTACTGGACATGTGTGTACCTTCTTCTGAGAAATGCTTTTTTCAGGTCCTTTGCCCGGTTTTTAAATCACATTATTTATTTTCTTGCTATTGAGTTGTTTGAGTTCTTTATGTAGTTTGGAAATTAATACCTTATCAAATGCTATGATTTGCCAGTATTCTTTCCCTTTCTGTAGGTTGTGTCTTTATTCTGTTGAATGTTTCCTTTTCTGTGCATAAGCTTTTTATTTTGAAACCATCCCAGTTGTCTACTGTTGCTTTTGTTGCGTGTGCTTTGAGATCATATTCAAAAAAATCTTTGCCCAGACCAATGGCAAGAAGCTTCTCCCCTATGTTTTCTTCCAGTAGTTTTATAGTTTCAGGTTTTAGGTTTAAGTCTTTAATCCATTTTGAGCTGATTTAATGCCATCTTATCTTTGCAATTTTTATACTTTTCTTTAACATTTTATCTCCTGATTTCATTTGCCATGGGTCTATTTAGTCAATCTCCTTTTTCATTTATTTAGACCATATTTATTGATCTTGCCAGTTTAGTTTTTCCTCATTACTTTTCTCTTCTTCTCCATGCTTGTCACCTTAAAATATCTTACATCAGTGGTTTTCTTTTTGTTGTTGTTGTTGTTGTTGTTGTTTTTGAGACAGTCTCGCTCTGTCACCCAGGCTGGAGTGCAGTGGCACGATCTTGACTCACTGCAAGCTCCACCTCCTGGGTTCACACCATCCTTCTGCGTCAGCCTCCCGAGTGGCTGGGACTACAGGTGCACGCCACCACGCACGGCTAATTTTTTGTATTTTTAGTAGAAACGGGGTTTCACCGTGTTAGCCAGGATGGTCTTGATCTCCTAACCTCGTGATCTACCCGCCTCGGCCTCCCAAAGTGCTGGGATTACAGGCATGAGCCACCGCGCCCGGCCTCACCAGTGGTTTTTACCTGGAAGAAGGAGGCAGTGTGAGGAGGAAGGGGGTCATTTGGCACTGTCTGGAGACATTTCTAGTTGTCACAACTCAAGGGATAGAGAGGACTGTACTAGCATCCAGTAGGCAGATGCCAAAGATGCTATCAAATAGCCCACAATGCGCAGAACAGAAATGTGATCGTGACAAGGTTGACAAATCCAACCTCGTACTATCACCAGGATCGTGGTTGTAGGACTTGCTGCAGTCCTAGAAACAGAGTTGGGGGCACCACTGAAGTGGTGAGGAGGGTGCCAGGTGACCAGTAGAACCATGCCTGAAGCCCAAGAGGGAAGAAATTCCTACAGAGGTCAAAAGATTCCCTTAAGAGAGAAGCTAAGCACTGCGACCAGCAAGCTGGACCAGGAAGAGCAGTAGGCCTGTGATTGGGATGGTAGTGAAGGTGCCTGAGGCAAGGAATGGCTAGGAATACTAGGAAGCATTTCTCCAAAAAGACACCTCGCCAAGGGCTGGGGCCCTGTAGGTTGCCAGCACCAACTGTGTGCCAGGCTCTCTCAGATGGTCTCCATTCCTACCCCACTCACCTGCCCAATGCCTTAGAAGCCAACATTGTTATGCTGGCTCTGTTAATGAAAACACTGAGGCTCAGAGTTTAGATAACAAAAATTTTGAAGCTCAGAAAGGCTAAGGAAGAAAACCAAGGTGACATGGCCAATGATGCTAGCTGTGTTAGGGTCAGAACTGAGGTGTATTGGCTGCTTTCCACCAAACCATGTTAAGCTAACTTACTAGTATACTACCGTTCTTTCAATCTGCTTCATTATATGTAATACACTTGAAATTTCCTTTAACTTGAGCTTGGAGTTGGGCATTTGAGTTGACAACCCATCAGGCAGAAAGGAAAAAGGGAAGCCAGCTGGAGTGGAAGAGATGGTGGAGCAGAGATGGTGGAGAGAGGCCATCAAGAGCTCTATCACTAGGCAGTGAGAGTGAAGGGCAAGCATCCATCCTTGGGTTCATAGGTTTGGTGACCTCGATTTCAAGTGGAAAATTAACTATATTAAACAAAAAGGAACCCCTTCTCCAATTCACACTGCAGACAGATGAGCTGGGGGTCTACACTCCCTTTTCCCCACTTCCTCTGTGTCTTTGATTACTGTATAACCAGATTCTCATGACACTCTCACCACTACCCCATTTCCCTTCCCAGCTTCTTCTGATCCTAGACCCATAGAGAGTGTCCCTGCTTAATAACACTCTGTAAAACATGTTGGTGATAAACCATTGGTAAATTTACTGAATGATCCATGTGGACGTGACACTGTGTTAGGAAGTAGTCTTGAACATAAAGATTATATAGCATGAAATGGCTTCAGAGAACTTACTGTCTGGTCAGGGAGGCAAAGCTTAAGCATGAGAAATATTCAGTCAACAAAATGAGAATTGAGTGGCCTTTCATTAATACCACAGCAGTGGCAGACCAGGAAAGTAACTGCTTGCTGAATGGGAAGCCATGATCTGAAGAGGGTTCGGAGAGGAAGATGGAAGTCATTTTATTCCAGGGTTGGGGAAGACAAAGGAGAAGAAATGAATGAGGCAGCCAGGTGGCTCCAGGAGTGCTTGGGGCAGTGAAGAAGTCACTGAGGCTCACCTGTGAACAGCAAAATTGAAGCCAGGTCTTTGAATGCTGCAGTGAGAAAGTTGGACTTAAACCTGCAGACCAGGGACTCCTAAACTTGGCAGTACATAAGAATTCTCAAAGCGTTTGTTAAAATGCAGGTTCAGGGCACCCACCCTGAGAAACCATGATGAGTCAGGCAGAGAGGCCCAAGAATCTGCATCTTAATAGCCCTGTAGTCCCAGCCATACTTTAAGAAACTTTCTGTAACAGGAAGTCTTTGACTGGTTTTGATGAAGTCTAAATGAAATCTTCAGGAAACTTCAGGCCTAAGCAAAACTGAGCAGAACCTATTTTTACAGCTGACAACTAGCACTGCCTCTGGAGGAACCTCTATGTTCTAGCTGCTGTCTGGAGATTTTATTCATATACCATGGATTTCTTAGTCTAGTCTCTCAGTTCTCAGATACTACTACTAATTAAACTTGACTCAAAAACATGCATTTTTAAATGTATGCCACAAGATCCTAAAGCCAGTCTGAGATAACATTGGATCTAGAATATTCAGATATGGGCTCCAAATTCTGTACCATTACACAAAACCATCCAACTTCTGAAAAATGTGGACATGTGTGAGTTCTACCTGCAAGATGCAAATGTTTCATTGATAGGAAAGAACCTGTGGTTGGGCTGGGGTTTTTGTTTGTGTGTTTATATTTATGTGCCACATCCCACCCTTCCTCCCCAGTCTCTTGGCTCAGAACCTAACTTAAACTCTCCTGAATCCCCAAGGCCACTTCCAACTGGGATTTTTTAAATACTTTAACCATTTCAAACTTTCCTTCCCTTTGGAACCTAAAGGAATTTCATTTTCCATTTTCCATTAGCAAGGTGGCTCCTGTTAAACCAGGGCCTCCGGAATAAATACAGCTTGGTTTAAATATTTGCACATCTATTAGGTTTTACTCTAAAGCGGCCTGTCCCGACGCCTTGCTATTCACAGTGTGGTCTTTGGACTGGCAGCATCGCTACCACCTGGGAACTTGTTAGAAGTGCAGAATCTCAGGCCTCAGCCCAGACCTGCTGAATCATCGTCCCCATTTGCTCAAGAGCCCCGTGATTGGCCTGATTTTCATGCACATAAAAGTTTAAGGAGCCCTGCGTAAATCTCCCGCCTCCAAGCTGTCCCCGAAATGTTGGCCTCTCTGCCTCAGGACGCTTGCAGAGATGGGGCAGTGGAATCAGTTTCATGTGGGGGTAGGGTGCGGGCTTCACCCCGTCCCTTCGCCCCCTGCCCCTCCACCCTGCCCTTCTTGCTCTCCCAGCGGCTGCACCTGCAGAGTTTTCACTTCTCTGGGAAGCCTCTTGACACAGACCCCGGTCCTTGCCTCTAGGGTGGGGCCGCTCTACTTCTTTTCTTTCAAAGAGCCTGGGATGCTGACAGCCTCAGATGGAGGCATCCTGTTTGTCGAAAAATAAACCGGCAGTTAAAGCAGGGTTGCGAGAGCGAGAAAACCACAGGCCTGCGCGCCGCTGATAACGCGCGGGCAGGCAGCTTTTGCAGAAGTTCCGTCGCTGCAGCGCGCTGCGCACCAGAGCTGCGCCACCGCCTCCCTTCCTGTCTGGGCCGCTCGCGTCCCCGCCGTTTCTGGCTGTTGCTTTCTGCGTGGCTCTTTCAGTTACTTCGCCCATTGCTTTTTCTAAAGGATCCCCTTGCTGCTCCGCCATGAGGGATGGATCCACCAACAACTCCCCGGGCGGATGCGCCCAGATCCTGGACCCATAGGGGGCCACAATTTACGAGCTGTCATGAAAATGACACCGTTTAAGAGAAGCTGAAGTTGCCTTCTCTTCTGCAGCATGTAAAGCTTTGACCTGGTTAAAATAAATAAATAAATAAAAATTTAAAAAGAAAGAAAGAAAGAAATACAGAAGGAATACATCCTCATGAGGCCTGTAATGCCAAAATGAAAAGGGACCTCAAAGTGCAATATCCGGATTGCTTTTCTTCTTGGAGCGAGTTGACCTGGCCTGATTCTATGCGGTGAATAACTAATTATCAATCTTCCCCTTTTGAGGGGTATTAAAGCCTCTTTCCCCATTTGCCTGTTATCAGATAAGCTAGGCAGATGAGAAGTCAGTGGGTAACCACAGGTATAACCACAATATTCACTGGAAACCAAAAGATTTGACCCCCCGAGGTAAAGAATATACTTGAAAATAAACCTGAAAATAGTTTTACAGGAGCTGAAAAACTCAGTGTTCCCGAATCAGTAATACAAACTTCTCTGAGCATTAAAAAGTACAAGCACCCCTAAAAAGGACATCTTGAGTCACAGAAAATGATGCCTATTGGGGTTGATTGAGTCCCTTTGGAAGAGACCCCTGTGCCACGGTGCACCAAAAAGTCTCCAGCATTTTTGGGGCCTCTGCAGTTGTTCCAGCTACCCAGTGCTTTTTTGTTATTCTTCTTGTCCAAAAACATGGAGTAGAAACAGGCCATCCTCATTCCTTAATCTTCCTGTGTTCATAATGAGCAAGCACCCTAGATGAGTAAGAATCTACCTTATTTTTAAGAATTTGCAGAGAACCATACAATTTTCCCTTTTCCTTCCCTAGAAACGTCCTCAGGTTGGCTAACTTTCCTATTGAGCAATTCCTCGCGGCAATCATTCCCCACACCTCTCATCTGAGAGGCTGCCTGCCCATTCCTATGAGCTTTTCTTCCTCTGTCTCATGGCCTCGCTCCTAATTATTCATGCTCTCCTGCTGAAGGCTCCTTGACCTAAATATAGAGACCCGTATATTTTGGCTACTCATGTATAGACCCTAATAATGAATAACGCAACTTTATGGTGACATAAAAGGAGTGAAAACTCAGGCCAAAGAATTTTTAATTCTTGGGGAAGAAGGAGAGGGCTGGCCAGGGATAGCATGTGCTGGGTGTTAATAGCCACGTGCATAGCCTGTTGGGGAACTTGGATCTCTCTTGAATCTGGTGCAGGGCATGGGAACGTCTGGGGGAGGAGCGGATAGGATGCTGCTCAGGTTGAACAGGGCTGGACCATGAGAGCTTTGAATGCACTCAAGAAGGAACTTTCTTCAGTGGGCCGGGGCCAGGCCAGATTGATGAATGATCGATTCCTATTATTTACAGGAGATCCTGTAATCCTCAAGGAGATATTTTAAATGGACTTCTTTCTCATTTATAAACTGTCCTAAACAAATGACTAAAAGATGTCTAAGTGGTGACTAGAAAATAATAAACCTCATTTTAGCCACATATTTCAGAATTTACACATCTGTTATGTAGTGTCCTTCAAAGTCATCCCCTGGGAGGGAGAGGGAGCACCATTCTAACAGCACCATTATTACTTTAAACATCTTCGGATCTGCTTTTTAAAAATGACTTTCAGAGTTAGTTTATTGGCTAAACAAGTAAATCCTCCTTACTTTTAAATCACACCTCATTTTTGAACAGGACAGGTATTGTCAAGTTTCCTTGGTCACCTTATTTGCCACCAGTCTTGATCTTAAATGGCTTCTGGCTGTTTCTAAAAATCAGACCCATCACTTATATTCCAGACATTGAAGCTATTCTAAAGCATATGTGCCATTGTATGAATTCTAACTGGATGCTGAGAATTTCATCATCACTAGAAATGAATGTCAAGTTGCAAAGTGACTAGGTTGGAAGAGGCGGTATTAACTACAACATCTTAGGTGTATGTTTAAAAAGTAATCTCCAAATTAGTCACACCTAGTTAAAAAGAAAAAAACAGCCTGGTGCTGTCATACTGTAGTACTTTCAGGGCAGGAACTTAACTATGTAACTGATCCTCACTTTCTGAGAAGTTAAAAGGATAGGATGCAGAAAGTGAGTTAAAAGTCAGTGAAGTCTTTTGAAGAATGCCCAGAGGTCTACTTTTACCACAGACATGCTCTGATTATTAATAGCACACACACAAAGACATTGTGTTGTATTAGGGTATCGGTTAGGTTGCTATGACAGAGAGATTCCAAATTATCAGGGCTTAAACAAGGTAGAAGTGTGTTTTTCTCTCTTGTAGAAGTCTCAGTAGATGGGCATGGCATCTTCACAATCACAAAGAACCAGGTTTCTTCTACCCTGATGGGCTGCCTTCTGCAATTCCTGGCATTTATCTCATGGCTCAAAATGGCTGCTTCAGCCCCCAACATCACATCCGCATTCCAGCCAGCAGCAAGAGAGAATATGGAAGGGGAAGATGTACTCTTTCCCTTGAAGAGCAGGATCTGAAATTTGCCCAGACACTCCTGCTGACAAATCATTGACCAGAACGTAAACAAACATACGGAGGCACCTAGCTGTAAAGTAGGCTGGGAAATACAGTCTTTTGCTGTGCAGATATGTGCCGGGCTAAATATTTATTTGTTTATCGATTTGTATTTATTTCATATGTTGATATATATTTATAATTAGTATAAATATAGTATATATGTAAACTATATAAATAAAATATATAATAATTTAATACATGCATATATAATAAAATATATTTCATTTAATATTTAATTTATGTATTATTATTTTTACAAAAGAAGTCTGTGACACCCTAAAACTGGTACCCACAGATGCTCTCCTTATTCTCACTTCCACCCATCCTCAATTGTGTACCCACTCGTGAGCCGTCACTCCTGTAAATCAGGCAATGTTGACTGGATTCCTGTGTCCCCCTTTCGTTGCCCACACTCAGGCTCCAGTCCTGTCTTTATCCAGATGCATTCACAGCGGGAGACTAGCCAGGAGAGAAAGCAAACCATTGGCCTCAACGAGGCAGGGCTGAAGACCAAAGTGCAGGGAAGCCCTGCTCTGCCCTGCTAGCCCCACAGGTCAACTTGAACCACCTGAGTGCCTGTGGCCTCTCTGCTAGGGAGGAGACAGTCATCTGCAGTCCAGCCCCCCTGCCATGAGCTGCAGCCTCAGCCTGATCCACCCACCCAGCTGGGACAGGGAGAGAGTGACAGAGGAGACGGGAAATGCTTGCAGGTGAAAATCTGCCTGCTCTTCCTACAGCAATGACGTATGGGCTTCGAGTAGTTTCTGTTTGCATCATCTCACAAGACTTGATTGTTAATTTTCCGGAGTTTTGCAGGCTGGCAGTTAAACAAAGACCTCATGCAAAATTAAATTATGCAAACTTAAGAGTTAAACAGAGGCCAGGTGTGGTGGCTCACACCTGTAATCCCAGCACTTTGGAAGGCCAAGGTGGGCTGGTCACTTGAGCCCAGGAGTTTGAGACCAGACTGGGCAACATGGCAAAACCCTGTCTCTACAAAAAAAATACAAAAATTTTCCAGGCATGGTGGCATACGCCTGTAATCCTAGCTACTGAAGAGGCTGAGGCCGGAAGATCGCTGGCCGTGGAGACTGAGGCTGCAGTGAGCCGTAATCATGCTACTGTACTCCAGCCTGGGCAACAGAGCAGGACCTTGTCTCAAAAAAAAGGTCAAAATCGCTAAAAACTCATCTCCGCCTTATCATTATTATTATTGAGACGGAGTATCATTCTTGTTGCCCAGACTGGAGTGCAGTGGCGTGATCTCGGCTCACTGCAACCTCCGCCTCCCGGGTTCGAGCAATTCTCCTGCTTCCTGAGTAGCCGGGATCACGGGCACCCGCCACCACACCCCACTAATTTTTGTACTTTTAGTAGAGATGGGATCTCACCATGTTGGCCTGGCTGGTCTGGAATTCCTGACTTCAGATAATCTGCCCGCCTCAGCCTCCCAAAGTGCTGGGATTACAGGCCTGAGCTACGGCGCCCAGCCTCTGCCTTATTATTTTACTGCAGTTTACAAAGATCTATATGCACTTGTTTCTTATCTCTAAATGGTGGAAATGCTCTAACATAGAGTGTTGCTGTGATAGGAACTATAATGATCAGCAGTGATTGCTGAAATCTGCAAATGTTAGAAGTCAAAGCTGTTTATCCTGAAGAGCTGGTTGTTAAATGTTCCCCAGCCCCTGCTGGTTTAGGGATAGGAGATTACTGATACCAGACACCCTTCAGGCACTCCTGCGGGGCGCAGGCTAGAAAACCAGTGGGCTCCATCAAGAGTAAGACCAAGAAGGAACCTCTCTTTACCACCCAGCCTATCTCTCAACATGCCCTTGCCTGCACACACCTGGTGCAGACGCTTCCACCCTCTTTCGTCTGTTCAAAGGTAAGCCACATTCCTTTGCCCGGTGCTGCTGGTAAACCACGGAACCACCAATCAGCTCCTTCAAGACTATTGTCTACACCCGCTCTCAGCTACATGTTAGCCCCGTGTTCAGTCTGGAGGGGACAATGATCCCCAGCAAACTGCTTCTGAAGCTTGAGTTGACTTGTTTCACAATATAAACACGTGTATTTCACGTTGATATGTGTCTTGGGGATCTTTCTCGCCTGCTCCTGGAGTTCCTGCCAGCCTCTTAAATGGGAACTCCTACCCTTTTGGAAGCATTGAGAGAATAGCTCTGAGCCTCTTTCTGCCTCTGCCTTCCTCCACCTCATAAGAGGAGAGGCACATCCAATGGGAAAGATTGAGAGAGGCCTTCTGGGGACAGCCTGCCTGATATGGTGCATTCTCCTCTGCCTCTGTCTCCCTGGATGAGGCCTGAGGCAGGGCCTGCTCCCACCCCAACTATGCCCTGATCTCAGGGCTCAGCAGAGATGAGACCACAGCAGGCCCCTGTGGCTGGCTGGGTGGGTCCCTGCGGGTACTTCTCATGGTCTGGAAGAAACCCCAGATGGGCTCTTTCTCCAACTCAACTCTACAAGCAAAATGCTGATATTTACTTCTTCTTCATTTGATTTCAGGGGTTTATTTCTCAGTTGCTTCAGAGCTTGACATGTGGAAGATAGTAATGTTTAGCTCGGTGTATTTATAGAGTATGTGTATGTGCACACACATAGTGCCCATAGTGTATTTAAGTGACTATGTTTGGAGCTTCTATCATTATTGCTTATTCCACAAATAGCACACAGAAAAGTTTTCCCTGATAGAGAAAAAAAATCAGCACCTAGAAAGTTAAGACCATGTATTTAGTTAGTTCATAAACACTTAGACAGTGCTCGCTATGTGCCAGGAATTGTTCTAGGTGCTTTGCAGATAATAGCTCATGTAATCCTCAGAACAATCTTTACATAGTAGATACAGCTATTCACCCCATTTCGCAGATGAGAAACTGAGAAACAGATTGGTGCACAGGGTTACAGGGCCTGACTCAGACTTTCTGGCTCCATGGTTCAATTTTGCTTTGCCAGTCATGAGGAATGAGCACACTCCAAAACCTAGGGACAGAGTATCCCTGGTGGACACTGCCAAGATGGAATTTTCTCTTGAGAAAAGACTAAAGCTAAACATGTTATTGTCTCCCCAAAGTCATTACCCAAGTGCCTTAGCCAGCCAGCCTGAAGGTGAGTGGAGATGATGGGAAGCCCCAGATTCTTTGTGGGGACCTCATTCCCCTTCTCAAAGCTACTGACAAGGACTTAGGTCAGAACGTTCCATAAGTCCCCATAGAAGCAAAGTGCACTTTTAAAGGTTGTAAATTCATTTTATGAATGAGTCACTATTTAAGAGCATTAAGCAAGCCACAGACTTCATTTATTTAGTTATTTGGGGGTTTTCTAATCAAGATTCTCACTTGCAAATCAGCCTAGATCCCAGAGAATCAGTCCTGGCTTAAATCTAAAACTGAGATGGATGATGGGGCAAGAGGAGGAAGTCGATGCAGCAGCCAGGTGACATTGGCAGCTTCCTCTTCCCCATCCTCGAGGGGGCAGTGACTAAGAAAGTACCTGGACCAATGCTCGTGGGTGCTCATGGAAATTCTTTTGCATAAGCCAAACTCTTTTGGGTCTCATTGCCTTCTATTTTATCCTCCCACATCTCACCTCTGCTTGCTTTGCCTTCTCAATAAAAAGCCTTAGGAACATCCCCAAAGACCTCAGAAATTAGAACTAATTACATCTGTCTTCAGGAGCCACTTTCTCCATGAGGGCGATCAAACCCAAACACAGAAGCACTGTGTTTTCTACCCGTGGGCCACAGCAGCCCAGGATTCATCTCTGCTCCATTAAAAGCATGATGCTGTGATGAAAAATGCTCAAGGGATCATTCTTTTGTTTATTACCAGGTCCTCTGGAAAGTAAGGTCGGGGAGGAACTAATGACAACTTTCTATAGAGAAGGGGAACAGTTGTGCTATTTCTGTTAAAAAAAAAAAAAATCTAATTGCAACTCTTAAAGATTTAGAAAATAATACTTTTTCAGTTTTTTTATTTCTATATATACAGTATTAAATCATTTTGACTTGTTTTGCTGTTTTCCATGTTTGAAATAACTGGAATTGGGAAACCCTAAGACCCAAGATGAATCCTGGTCCGCCTAAGACTATGTAAACAGCCCATTATCTGCTTCCCCATTACCAAATTTGTCATGAAATTGACAGCTTCCTGATAAGGGCTTTCTATTTCTACAACCAAGCAGCCCTTCACTAGAATCTTCTGGGGTCAGGAGAAAGTTGAAGCTGTGTGCACTGATCAGCGCGCGATTTTCCCAGTGAGTAGCTGTGTGCAAAGGGCAATGCTAATTGTCCCCTTGTTCTGGTGATGGACTTGGCTTCGGCAGGTTTGGGTTTATGATTAACTAGGCAGAAGGCTGATTGTGGTTGTCAATCCCTTACCTGGAAGGTTGTTTGCGTAGGTCTTATTCAGCTTTCTGGGGTGTATGGGTATGATCCTGTATGAGGTGCAGAGGCTCAAGGGCTCAAGGACGTTTGCCACATTTTCTTGCTGTGATTCCAGAATGCTTTGTCCGAATATAGATAATCATTGAATTATTTTACTTTTTTAAACATTAGCATTTTCTATGAGGTTGTTGCTAACTTGCTCAGTGCACTGGCAGTATTATGCCAGGCCTCTTACAGACATAAAAGAGAGCTATGTATCTTTGTCTCCCAGCAGTTTGAGGACAGAAGACATATACGTGTGGAATAGGTGCGGAGAATCCTAAAACTGCACAGGACTAAGCAGGGCATGCAGTAATACCATAGCCATTCAGACGACTGGAAGGCTAGAAGGTGCCTCGAGCCATTACAGAGGACTCAGGCCAACTTAGGATTTCGCTATTAAAGGAGAACAGGGAAAGGTATCCAGGAGAAGAAAGCAGCACCTGCAAGGCAGGAAGTGCCAGGTGTGGTTGAGGACGATGAGTGGATCACTTCAAATGAAGAGGATGCAGTGTTAGAAGGTAATGATGGGGTGGTTGACCAGTTCAGGTTAGCCCAAGCCAATCTAAGCCAGATGGTAAGACTTCCTCCTGAAGGCAGTAGAGACCTATGGAGACTTTTGAGCTGAAAGTGTGGTGAAATTATTCCCTGTTTCCCTTCAACCCCCAAAGAAAACCAAGCTGCCTTTGTTCAAACAATTAACGTTGGCTGAGGGTGCTTGGAGAGTCAGCCTGAGCTAAGTCTTAGGCCTCCAAAAAGATTAAGATAATCCCTGTTCCTGAGGGGTTCCTGATCTCATGCAGGTTCACCGCAGACTGTTGGGCAGGTTGGACACTGTACAAAGGCACCCCACTGAGGGGGACTGTGGGAGGTAAAATCCAGCCTTGGCTCTGCTTGCCAAATTAAGGGTCCCAGGGTGAGGTATGACTGCATGGAGGAAGGGGCACCTTTTTCAAACAAAAGGATCATCCACTCACCAAGCTGTGTTCCTGAGGGGCTGCATATGTCCAGAGTGCCTTATTTGATTCCCCCAAGTTAAGTGATAATTCAAACGATATCTGATCACACTAAGAAATCAAATTACTTGGCAGGCCTACAGAGGAAAGATTTCTTGTGAAAAGTTTGTAAGATATATGCATTCGTCTGCTCGGGCTGCTGGAACAAAGTACCGCCGACTGCAGGACTCAAGCAACAGAAATTTATTTTCTCCCAATTCTGGGGACTGGAAGTCTGGGATCAAAGTATTGGCAGGGTTGGTTCCTTCTGAGAGCCATGAGGGAAGGATCTGTTCCAGGTTCACCTTTTGAGATACTAGGAGCTGGGCCTTGGAAATATGAATTTGGGGCCAGGCGCAGTGGCTTATGCCTATAATCCCAGCACTTTGGGAGGCTGAGACAGGCAGATCACTTGAGGTGAGGAGTTTGAGACCAGTCTGACCAACATGGTGAAACCCTAAAAATACTAAAAATGCAAAAATTATCTGGACATGGTGGCATGTGCCTGTAGTCCCAACTAGTCCAGAGGCTGAGGCAGGAGAATGGTTTGAACCAGGGAGGTGGAGGTTGACGTGAGCCAAGATTGCACCAGTGCACTCCAGCCTGGGTGACAGAGTGAGACTCCACCTCAGAAAACAAAAACAAAAACAAACAAAAAAAAAACAGGAAATATAAATTTTGGGGTACGGGCACAATTCGGCCTGTAACAATATACTATACTCTCCATATTATTCATTGATTTAATATCTGGGTGCCCTTGCTGGCCCCAAAGCTACCAGCCCTTCCAGTTCAAGTGGGCAGTTCCACTGTTAAATCGTTGTTCTTTAGCTAAAGATTGTACTTCTTTCTCTGGAAGGACTGCTGGTCATTTGTACCGAGGGTGAATGCCCCGCAGATCCTTTCCTGAAGACGGCTATGATAAAAGCCCACTGGAGACCACAGAACTATGAGAAAGATGGCTAACACAGACTCCCCAGTGCTCAGTCCCCCAAAACATAGACCCAGAGTGATTCATAGCAGGGCAAACTTAGACTAAGTCCCCACGTTCCCTGCTCATTTGATAGATCAGCACCTTCTGGCCCACGGAGGTGAAATAACTTATCCAAAGTCACACCAGATAGCCTGAAAACTAGACCTCAGGTGTCCTTATTTCAGTATCCTTGGACCCTATCACAACTGACCCCAATTACCCTCTCATGTTTTCCAGTTGCTCAGTCGTGTGTAAAATGAGCCTGATCCCTAACCAAAATGTGACACTCTGACGTCTGCAAATTGATGATGCAATTGTCCCACCCCTCTCCTTTCAGCACCCTTTGTTCACTGGTAGCTCCCCTAGCACAATAAGCTTTAGATTCTTCATTCCTGACAAGCCAGATAGGTTGTGAGAATTATTTAAATATGAAAAGCACGTGTGCCGATGTGTCAGCGTACCCCAAGACTTTGCATATTGAAGCCTCTGATCTCAAACTCTGGAAAGAAAGGCTTTATCCCTATCAAAGGCATTTCTTACCCTAAGAAAGTGGAGGAGGTCTGGGTGCAGGGAACGGAAGGCAGACAAAGACTGATTGCCCACTTCATGCCTCCTAAATCACAAGTGATCCCAGCTTGATTCTGAGGGAGGCCAGCTCCACCCACTTCTTCCTACCCCCTTCCACTTTTGCCTCTTTTCCATTTAAACCCTCACCGCCTTCCCATTACTGCTCTTTGGGCCCTCACTCTGCACTTTGTGAGCTTCTCTGCCTGCCACCCACCCCTAGGCCTTGGCTACTCTGTATCAGCTACACACACACACACACACACACAATGTGCACACATTGCAAGGCCCAGAGATTCTACAGATTCTGATACAACAGGCTCTTCAGTCAGCTAATGTAGAGCCTCTTTGGTGGGAAGGACATGAAAGAACCCTGGATGGAAGGGGGCCTGGGGCAAGTGCTAAGAGGTCCCCAGCATTCCTGTCTTGGTCCCTTTATACTGGGACCCTTCAGGCCCCACAAATGGGGTATCAAATGACTACACTAGCCCCTGGACCATGGGTGTGGACAGAATAAGGCTGTTTTGTCCCCTCAGGCAGAAGAAGGAGCCGGATGAGGGAACTGAACTGTACCTACTTTATAATTTGCCTGAGTTTAAGAAAGGGAGAGGATGCTGCTTCTTCCTCCTCCAATATGCAGTCCCTCATCACAGGACCCAGATCTCCAATTACTTCTGCAGCTGGCGTATGGTGGGCAAAGCAGACTCCAATGGGCCTGGGCCATTCCATAAGCCTTATTCCCACTGTAACTTTATTTTAATAGAAAGCTTTACTCAAGCCCCAAACAACTGACTCACAGTGCTCTTTAGGAGAGAAGCTGTCTACAAGAAGCTGTGTATGTCCTGCAACATTTGTTCTAGATCAGCCACTTCACCTTGTAGTCACACCCCATGCACAAGGGAAGCAGAGAGCACTGAAGACAATGGCATGTTGGGTTGCAGAGAGACAGCAATGGAAATATAGCTAACCATACCCAAGGCCTGTCTTAGGCAAAACTGCAAAACAAGCATTGTTTCCATTATGCCCAGCATCCCCGTTTGGTCTCCTGGTCATTGATGGACTCTTCAGCATTTTCCAAAGCTGTTATTAGGTGACCAGGCTACTTGAGTAGTTCTGAAGCCTAAAATAACATGTATCAAGTGTACTATCATAATGAAATAAAACTCACAACAAAGGTCAACCAATACACATTTGATAATTTCTGTAATTGCTATTGGGCTGCAGGGTGTGGTGCAGGACAACTTGTACATTGGAGTCATAAAGACTGAGGCTTAACTCTCTGCCCTGTCATTAACTAGCTCTTGACCTTGAGTGACCTGTCCACCTCTCTGAATCTCAGTTTTGGTGTCTGTAAAACAGGGACAACGCTTACTCCATAGGGTTCTTGTGAAGTTAATGGGAGATGATGCAAGTCAAGTTCTCTTCTAGTCCAGGGCCTGGAACACAGTAAGCACTCAACAGATGCTCCTTTGCTTCCTCCTTCCTATATGATCACTAAGTATGCCTAGTAGGCAATTGACTTTTACATGATCAAAGCCTGAGATGAGTTTTCTAGTACTTGTTATGAGTGTCTGTGTTTGATGTTTGCACCTCAGCCACCACCACTTCCACCACTGGCATCATTGTATCTCATTATTGGTGAGTAGGATGAGTGTCTTTTACCATAAAGCACCTTCTGTGATAAAGCAGCCTTAATCCTTCCAAACCCATTATCCCGTGGTAAACATTCTCTTGTCTCCTAAATATGCTCAAGAGCTTCTCATACCAAAAACAAGGGGAAGAAAGCTAACACCTAAATATCCTCCCTTGGCTTCCCCTAGCAACAACAATAAGAAGAATTGTTAATTATTATGTGGTGTCTATTCTAAGCACTTCCCATATATTAACAAGTTTAACCCTCACAGCAACCCTCTGAGTTAGGCAGGATTATGATCCCTACCTCACAGGTGTGGAAATTGAAACGCAGAGGGATTTAGGAACGTGCCCAGGATCTCACAGCCAGGAAAAGGCAGAGCTGGTGAATGAGCCTGAGCAGTTTGACTTCAGCATCTCCGTGCTTATTCACTCCATGTTGCTGCCTCTTCTCCATCAGCTGTTTTCTCTCCCTCTTCTCCAAATCTGTCAAGAGTTGAGTGCACTCCCTTCCTTGTTTCCTCAGTTCCTACCAGGACAGCTGTGTGCGCTGTGCAGCGTATGCTCTGCTACCCAGACCTTGTGAGAAACCCAGGGAGGGAAGACCAGGCTCTGATCGGAGCATCACCATGTGCTGCCGAGGGAGACCAACAGAGAAGTCACAACAGTGCAGCATCGAGTGCTGTGATGGATGTTCACAGGGAGCTGAGGGCACCACAGCACACGAGAGTAAATGGCTGCCTCGGCAGAGAGGGCTCAGCCCCGTCTGTGGCTGGAAAGCAGAGCTCTGAGGACGCCCTGGCAGTGCCCATGGAGGAAACTCCGATTTGCTAACATGGGTTGCTGTTACCAAAAGCACACATTATAAAAACTATGGGGCAGTGGTTTCTACTGGCTCTCATGGCTTAACATGTTATGGTTCTGGGTTTTCAGAACCACTGATAAGGAGAAAGCCATATCATGCTTGACCTTCCCAGGAACTCTTTGGAGATAAGCTGAGCACGGATGATTATCTCCTTTCCGTATGTATGGAAACTGAGACTCATGCGTTATGAAATGTGCCCAAGGCTAGAGATGACTAAGTATCGATCCTGGACTTGAAGGAAAGTCACCAGATTCCTAATCAAGTGCGTCTATCCCTCTACTTCTCACCTGAGCAACTATACACCTAGGCAGGATGTATCATTGTTTAATTCAGTCGCTGCAGGAGATTGAAATATGAGACTGATTATGTATGGCACGTAACATGAAAACTGGACCCTTAGATATCAGCTGAAATTGTCCATTTCCTTAAAAAATCCAATTAATTAAAGTACAGCTGATTCTGGTTAACTAAGATATTAATTTTTAAAATTATATGTACTTTTGTCTTATTTCAAAAGTTCATTGGAGCAATCTTAAAACATCAGACATGTTTAAAGAGGTTAACACGACCCATTATCCTGGTGATTATTCCAGGTCTCCTGTTACCATTTTGATGTCCTTTTTTCCATAATGTTAAAATGTATTTTTATTTGGCATCATATTCAAAGTGCTGCTTTGTGAACTACCTTTGTCTCTTTTAAAATGTTATGAATGAATATATTTTATTCATTAAAAGTTCTTCTAAAATATCACCTTAATTTTTGCATGAATTTCCATAACACAGTAGTTTACTTAACTGGCCTTAAATTGTTGATAATTTAGATTGTTTCTAATGTTTCACTATAATAATCTTGCAATGAACACCTCTGAACATAATCTTTGGGTGCATTTCTGATTATTGCCTTAGGATAAGTTCCTAGAAATAGACATCTGTTTCAAATGCTACAAGGATTTTTAAGAGTTTTGGTACTGACACATTGCCCTTTCTGGAAAGGCTGTACCAACTTACATTCCACCCCACAGTGCATGACGGTGGCTATTTTGCCTCTGCTCTTATCATCACTGGACATTATCTCCAGTTTATTTTATTATTTTTTTCATTGTAACTTCTCTCCAATTTGGGGATGAGGGTCTTTAATAAACTCAACTTTGCAATAACCTTCACCTCTCGTAATAACTTCTCAGAGTTGCTGTTATTGTGGTAGCCATTTCTTCCTGTCTGCAGAGCTGTGAAAAGCAAATAATGAATAAACTCAGTTGATATTCAGTTATAAACTAGATTTATATGTATAAAGGTGCTTATGTGTTGGTCTCATTTAGATTAGATTTTATAATGTGCAAGGGACAACTGTCAAATGTGTTGCCTCAGACTTTTTCTTTGCTGCAAGCCAAGGGTGAATTCATCTAAATCTATAGACCCCCAATATAATGTTATTTACTTACAAGTACCAATGGCTTACAAAAGGCAGGACATTTTTAAAGAAGGTAAATGGTGTAGATGTGTGTATTCACATTGGGACAGTATGTTTGTAAACATGCGATAACATGGACATTCACGTTGTTCAGTCATCGCAAGAACTAGTGTTTAAATCAGGGCTCAGCAAACTGAAGTCCGTGGGCCATATCTGGCCTGAGCCTGATTTTGTAAATAATGCCTTATTGGAATACAGTCATGCCCGTTCATTTATGTATTATCTATGGCTACTTTCTTGCTATGACAGAGTTGAGTAGTTTTGATAAAAACCTTATGCACAAAGCCTAAAATATTTATTGTCTGACATTTTACCATAAAAGTTTACTGATGCCTGATTTCTACTCTACTTTAGAGTATCTAAAGGGTTTTCACCGAGAACACTTTCCTTTCTCTTTACCATGCTATGAGAGCAAGTATTATTATTCATCTCAATGTATAGATGTGTAAACGAATCTCTTCAAGGTTAAATTATTGTCCAAAGTCATGCTCAGAGATTTTGTCATATGTCTATATAGATGTGGACATATATCCTATGTCATATGTCCATATAGATGTCAAACCTGTGGGTCACTAATTTTTATTTATCGGAGTATTTTGTACATTAAGAGAGAGTCGCCACCTCTAAAAGTGGATACCATTCAAGTCGATCTTACCTTAATGATTCAGAAACCTGAAGCATCTTCAGAAATATCTGAGAGTTATGCAAAAATCTATTAATTTATCATGGCTCAGAATTATAGATGTGAGAAGGGGTCTGGAATCCCCTACAAACCTTGCAAAAGTGACTTTAGCAGAAGAATAATTTCCCACTGTAAATTTATTAATATTCTACTTGGGTATTTGGGCTTTTGGACTGCTGGGCCTGATAAACAGGAAGGTCTTGGAAATTTCATCATGAACAACTAACATGTACTCTTGGAGCAAGGCATCAAGACACATACACAAATAACAGATGCACATGCCAGCCAATTTTTAAACTTCCCTATTAAATTTGAATCTCACGTTAGATATGGAGGATTAAGCTAACGATCATATTTACTTTAGTCAACTATTTTTTTAAAAATCACCCTAATTCAAAGTTTGTTTCTGACCAGCTACCTTCTTAATCCTGTAGCACCTGCCAGAAGACATCCAATAACCCACTCTTTAGGTCAGAGAAAAACATACAAAAGATAAAGCTTTGGCTGGAATGACTCATGTTACAAGCCAGCTGCTTTCCAGAATCCGTTAAACTTTAGGGTCCAGATCTCTTTTTGTGGCTTTCTACAGACTTTATTTGAACAGAGAAATTATAACAACACTGCCCACATAAAAGTCAAGGAAAGAAGCTAGTTGGGGTAGCGAGGGTGCCCCAAATCTTACTATACTTTAAAACAAAATGGTAATTAGCAAGAATTCTTGTCTGTTTCGTGGTGATAAATGCTCTTCTGCTTCCACTCGCTGTTGAAGTGTTGAAACATGGATGGGATCAATTCCACCTGACAGTCAGCAGAGCGCTTGTCCACAGGCAGTGGACATGGAGGGCACTGAAACCCCTCCTGGCATTTTTTATTAATGTAGATTTATTGCTTACCCTCCTCTGTTTCCTATGGATAATGCCAAGTTGTTTTAAGTTCTTCTTTTCTGTTTCAACCCACAAAGGGATCCACCTGATCCCCGTACATTAACGTATGAGTTGACAGCAAAGAGCAATGTCTATTCCAGGGATGGAACCTTTACTTTATCCCAAGTGACAACTCTTATGAATTAGTAGCAGCTGTCTCAGTGCCCTGGAGCTGGGGCTTGAGAAGGAGTCTCGGTAGGAAAGTTGCCTGGATCAATTGTCATGTGTGTCATGGGCTTGGGATCAGGAAAAGGCCTGAGAAGGTGAAGCATCTTCACTATTCCTGAACTACTTAACCCTTTCCCCGTTTGTCCCAAGAATACTCACCAGCAGTGCTTGCAGGTGCACCATTTATCCCCAGTTAACTTTGCCATGAAATATCTCACTTTCATTGTTATTCCCATCACTTTTAATGGCAAAAACCGCAATTATTTCTGCACTAATCTACTAGCAAATCGACTCTGGAAACAAAAGATATCATTCTGTTTATAGCATTTTGATTTTGGTAGTGGTATCTTCATTTACAAAATATAATAATTCTCAGTCACTGAAAATGTGAATTCTAGAAAACATAGCATTCCTACCTGTGATGTTGACATCATTCTCGAACAGTTGTTGGCGAAAGATTCATTTGATGAATCGAATTTTTTCCAAAATAGATGATTCTGATGTTTCAGATGATTCTAATGATAGTTCTGTTTGGAAATAACTCCAAAAACAGTTTTTAGATTCTATTTTCACATTGAAAAACAGACAGATTTGCTTCAGCCTCAGTGAATGTATTTATGTAAAATTCCATGAGTTCTGGCAGCGAGTTGCACATTTTTTTCTAAATGGGAATGGCCTGGGGTAGTTTCCTATGTAGGACTTTGTGAATGAGTGTGTGTATGTGTGTGTGTGTGTTCACGCGCGCGTGTGTGTGTGTGCAGGTGCGCGTGCGCACGTGTGTGTGTGTGTGTGTACTCAGGGTGGTGTGACTGACCATATTTTATGTTTGCCTGTTGATTCATTTAACAAACTATTATTAAACATCACTCTCTACCAAGTAGCATCACAGAAGCTAGGAAGAGAGAGAGAAATGCAACAGACAGCCAGGCAAAAACATTCTCGTCAACAAAGGACATGCCTTAATGTGAAGCGTCTAGTAAGAAGGCACAGAGCACCTAATTGTCAGGTGCTTTGAACCTCTGCATATTTAAACATTAAGGTAGAAGACCTGATTTTTTTTTTAAAAAAAAAGGAGCTTAATTGATGGATTAAATTCCTAGCAGTTGTTGTTACTACCCCAAATCTATATTGGATATGTTTTTAAAAATAATGTTTCTGGAGCTTATGGAGTAATAATGCCTTGCTATTGGTATAAAGGTAGGGAGGAAAAAAAAAACACCTTGAAACCAAAATATGCAATATGGTTTTCATATGCCTTATAGCCAGAGATGAAACAGAACCCAACTTAATATTGCCACACAATATTCAGCTGTCACAGACTTCAGTGCTTTCTCTGAACGGTTCTAACCTAGGCCCTCATTACCAATATCAACTTTTTATGCAGTTCTGTGTGAACACTCAGGATAGACTTCATCCAGCCTAGTTATACCAGGGTGTGATTTGTCTAACACAGCTTCAGCATCAACTGATAGGACCTTAATGCTTGCAAGTGGCATATGGTCATCTGCTCATCTTTTACACATGAGAAAACTAAAGCATAAAAATGTTGAAGTATTAGGCCCAAGCTCCATGTTTGGTTAGTCAAAATTTTAAACCCTCCTGAAAAAAAAATTAGAGTCACCCTTTAAGCATTTAGTTTCCATATTTTTTTACTCAATCACCTTCATTCCATCTAAATCAGATGCATAGTGTGTCCCTGTTGTCCCTTAAGGGCTGGCGACAGGAATGAGCAGGGCCAACTCTGACCAGTCCAGGTCACACTGCATAAGTGGGAGAAGTGCCCATTGTCCTCTAGCAGGCCTGGCTCCGTGAAGCCTTTGAACCATCTCGGTCTCCGTTTTTCAGTGATGCATGCTTAGGTGGCTGAGATGTTCATATAAATGTGTCTTATCCCAGGAATATAATAATGTGTAATTAACACTAAAATTGCATTGACCAGAGTGTAATTATTCTTTGGAGAATCCGCCCAAACTTCATGGTCTTGTAGTGCCTCAAGATTATATTGGTGAACAACACTCACTCGGTGGGGTTTGTGCAAAAGTGTTGGTTCCTTCCTTGTGGATAAACTGCTAGAAAGCAGAGGAGACATCGGGCAGGATTTATTTCAGTCTTTAAAATCATATAACATTTTCACAATCCCAATTTGGGCTCCTAAAAAAACACGTGATCTAGTAGAGAGTTTTATCCTCACATCAAATGCTAACAGTTGTTTTACCAACAACATTTGTGAGATTTTAAGAATAGGATACATCATGGCAAGTTTCAAGTGCAGTGGAGTTGGCACAGGGTTAAAAGATGCAGCAGGACCTCCCTCCTGATAGATCGGATTTCCTTTTGACACAGTTCTAAATTCTTTAGGGCCAACAGGGAGACCGCCGATAATTGCCTGTGATTCAACACACACACGACCCGCTCTCCTAAAGCCAAGCATCAGCCTCTCTCCATTACAGTCGGTGGGCTCTGTTTTTTGTTGTTGCAGTTTTTCTTTTCTTTTCTTCTCTTTACCTTTCTTCCCTTTGGATCAATGGCTCTTTTCATGCAAGGTCCTACTTGACATTCTAATAGAAGTATAATTTTATCTTCTTCCAGAAGCCTATCTTATTCAAAGTCTGTAATGACCATTCCATAATCAGTATGGTTAGAAGCACCGAGTCCACCACTAGGTATCTGCCATATCGGCGATGAAAGAGGAGAGGGTGAAAGTGGCAGAATTAACCATGCTTGAGCATGTTCTGGGCTCACTGCTATAGAATTTTGATCTTTAAATATTCTTGCAGTGCACATTCAACAAATATACTGATGTAACAAAATTAACAAGTCTGCCTACGCAGATGTGCACAGCCTAATTTTTCCCTTTTTCTTTTTAAATGCTACTGTGGTCTGCCCTATCCTCATCAGTCCTCAAGGAATTCTCCCAGCCCAAAGCCAAGACAAGCCTGAGCGTCGATCCTTCCAAGGACATGTTGGGTTGACCCTTGTCTTTGACTCAAGTCACCGTCACGTATTGAACACCTTCCAAATGGTGGCTGGAAGTCGATGCTAGTTGCTACGGAGGAGGGAGGATCAGAATGTGAGGAAATAACCACCAAATACTAATGAAGTCCTCCTCTAGGTGGGAATGGAAATGCTCACATACATTCACCTAATATGAGGCCGCCTCGAATGTGTACATGGCACCACCATGAAATTGCCATTGGTTGTAGGAAGATGAACCAGTTCTGTCGGGGGGAGGGGCAGGGAAAGTTTTTGGAGAATGCGGGTTTTAACTGAGCCCTCAGGTTAGATGGAACTCCCCAAAGCAGATGAGGGAGTGAAGAGGACATTGGTGCCAAGGAGCACCACGGATCAGACACTTAGAGCTAAAAGGGTACAGCATGTGTTTGTGAAAAATAGCATGGCCCAGGGGTGGTGGCCGTGGGGTAGATGGGAGGAGGCAACGGAAATAACAGGGAATAAACCTGGATCCATAAAATGGGGCTGAGTTCTAAAGGGCTGTGAATGCCAGGCTGAAGAGCTTGGGTACCAGGGAGGATCAGGGACATATTTTAAAGCTGGAACATGAAATAGTTCTGGATTATAAAAGGATCTCATCGGCGTTTGGGGGTGATATGAAGATAAGTAAGCTGATCAGTTTGGAGGATGTTGAAACAATAAATATCACAAAATAAAAGGGCCTGAACTAGGGTGGTGGCAGTGAGAGTGGAGAAGAGGTAGGAGAGAGGCCACCAAGGGGGTTGGCAGATGACTTGCTTCTGAAGAGCAAGGAGTAGAGGCCAGCAAGAGGTGACATGAAGGTCTGGACTCTGGTACCCAAAAGGGCTGCTATCCAGGAGGAGAAACACTGCAGGGAGACCAAGGGTGGAGCCAGGGAAGGGGAGGTGGTGGCACATGTCTGAATATATTGAATGTGGTGGCTTTAACACATCCAAAGGACGGCAGGTCACCTAGAGAGCAGGGCTAACTGCAGGGATGCAGGGATGGAGACCCAACCGGGCCAGGGCATTAGGCACAGTTCTGGGTGGGGCTGGGGGAGGGCATTTCCTCCAAAGCCTGAGAGAAAATGTGGTGGCAGCCGCAGCATCTGTCCAGAGCACACCTGCATGTCCACTGCCCACAGGGCTCAACCTCCAGGACAGCCCTGCCCCACAGAATAGAACACAAGCCCGCAGATGAACGTTCTGTAGCCACAATCAAGTAAGTGAAAAGAAACACATGAGATTAATTTACTAATATTTTTAACCCACTATAGCCAAACGTTACATTTCAATATGCATTCTATATAAAAAGTATTAATGCCATAGCTTACACTCTTTCTCTTTCCCAAGTCTTTGAGATCTGGTGTGCAGGTTACACTTTCGAGCTGTCTCAGCCATGTGCTTCTTGCCCACATGGGGCTGGTGGCGCCAATACCAAGCAGTGCAGCTGTAGAAGCCACCTAAGGTACCTCCTAGACAGGGTGACAGTGTTATTTGTCCTCCTTAACTGGGTACTTCCCAGAGTGGAAAAGGAGGTGGCAAGTACAGTAAATGGGGACTGTCTTGGGTGAATCAGGAGCTCCTCTCTTCTATCTTTCCAGCACGTTTTGCCTGGTAGAGAAAGGCTCTGGGCAGGCCTTGATTCAGGCTCAGCCTTCACCCACTCTAAAGCACCACTGAGCCCCAGGATCAAAAGATGTGGTGACACCACTTCTCCATGTTCCTCATTCACCACTCAGACAAAGGAAATATTAATAACGATAATATTGACCAGCATGTACTGAGCACCCCTTATGTTCCCGGTGCTGTGCCCAGCACTTCCTATGTAACAACCATGACACTGGTATTATTGCTCTCCTCTTCTGATCCAGAGAGGTTGCCTAACTTTCCCAAAGTCACCCAGCAGAATGGAACTCCTATCCACGTCTGCCTGAGGCTCGTTCCCAGGCCCTTAACCTCTGAGCCATGTGGATAGTTTTCTTCTATGTCTGCTAGAGGAAGGGTGCTTTGGAAGGCTTGAAAGAGAGAGAGAGGGAGAGAGAGTAGTGTGGCTTTATTGTGTTAACCAGATGACGTCCTTCTCATTGTGTTTCCTGAAAAGGACACTTAGTTCAGTTTGCCTACTTGAGGCTTTTATGGAGGCAAAGCAGATTTTCAAGAAAAACATTGAGGCTGTTTCATGTTTAAATCTCCAATCTTCCACGTGTGGGTGCCTCCATCTCCTTCACTGTAGCCTTTCTCTCAAAGACAATGCATACAATGACTCCACAATCCAGCACCTGGATGCAATGCTTTAGTTTAGTTCCTCAGCACTTAAAGGCCTGGTGACCTTAATAGATGAGACTTTTTGTCTGCCTTGTCTTAGAGAATGACTTAAAATTGGGATGAGCCTGCCAACAATGATGTGAGCAACTTACTCACTGTCAGAGACCCTGGAGAGATGCTTCCCAGCTGTGAAGACGTCATCCATAAAAACACCATCCCAGGCATTCCAGCTGGAGTGGACGTACTGGTCGCCACACATCCCAGTTGAAAGAAAGTGACATTAAATGCGTCAAGGCCATGAGGCTCACCTGCAAATGTGGCAGGAAAATCACATAATAGTGCCACTCCATGCTCACCTGACACTGGCATGAAATTCAAAGGGTACTTAAAAGATAAGAGATGGAGGGGAGGAGACTTCCACTTGCAGCCAAAAGCCATGTTCTTCCTCCATGTGCAGCATTTATAGCATGAGGGAAGGCACCTAGCTGGCGAGTGCTGAGCAGGTATATCAGTCAGTCCAGCAGAGTCTGAGCTGTAAGAAGGAAGCTAAGGGATAGCTAGGATCATGAATGTCCTTTATGATTAGGTGCCAGGGATGAGGATGGAACTGTGGAACCTGTCTTTTAAGTCATATAGTGTGTCTGGAAAACTGATAGTTCCTAGGCTTAAAAATAGAGAAGATGTAATATGAAGGTTCTTAGTATAGATTAACTAAATTATTAATTAAATGTTGGTGGGGTATAGGGTGGGGCCATTGGTCTGATCTGACTCCAATTTGACTCAAGTGTGGAATTTAATTGTGGTGCTTTAGAGGACAGAAGAGGCTATTTCCTTGCATATACAATGAGTCACACAGAATCTTAATGGTGTTTATAGGACTGTAGACAAATTGTGGGGTCAGTGGGGGTCTTTACTGAGTAAAATGCAGCCTCTCTCATCTCTGTCTGTATCTCTGTCTTCATCTCTCCCGTTTCCTCATCACTCCATCACATTGGGTAAGCATATTGGTAGGAAGAAGAAATCTAACTCTAATAAAAAAAAAACATGATTTCTGGAGACCTCTGAATAGATCAATAAAATCTACCTATGCCTTCTCTTTCAACAACTCAATGGTGACAGCAGGTTTTGAGGTTTATGCTGTGGATGGAGAAAAGCAGAGGTGGTTAGTCTTAAAACTGTGGCACAGAAATTGAAGCTGACAATAAGAATTTTAACCGTATCTTAGGAAAAGCCAAATCAAAGTCCCCCACTGATAAGGAAGTGAGATGAATTTGAAACATGGGCACCACATCCATGTTCTTGTAGGCCTGGTTTGTGGTCCAGGGCCAAGTGTAAGCTGGGATCACAAAACAGACACTTCTCCAGCAAGCAGACAACAAGGGAAGGCCTGAACTTAAAGCTGCCTCTCTTGTGAGCCTGAAAGTTGAATGTCTCTGTTTCCCCAAAGACATGATCCCTTGTCATTTAATAAAATCTTCAGGTACAGAAGCATTAGAAATGGGGTAGAATCAGGTAAGGTCTTGCTTCAAACAATCCATGGACCATTTGGGAAAATTAAATGATTACTTCAACAATGGACGGGGTGATAAAAAACAGGATCAAAGTTCCTGGGTTCTAGTGTAAGCTTTATCTGTGACTTTACTCTAGACACGCCCTCAGCTAGGCCCTGAAATTGTCATGCTGTTCTATGGAACACAGATGGGGAGCTGATTTTTCATGGTCCCTTGAGCTGTGCCATAATGCTAAGGTCTACAACTCAGAAGCCATGATGGGAGCCACTATGGCCAAGAAATTGAGGTCTTGTTAATTCATACAAAAGGGATGTCTTGGTTCTAGCTTCTGGGCCTCTTGTTTTCTAGAATTATTTGATACAAGAAAATTCTGGCACAACCATAGGCATTTTGCCATCCCATGGAATGTCACCATCATGGGTGTGACTGGTATCAAACCAGTCTCTTGGTCCAAGTGTACACAAGTAGTCAATGGCTGGCAGAGTCATGATGAATAACCACAGTTCTGTATTTCCAAGTTCTCCCTTCTTTGACTGTACCATGTCCAGAACACAGCTAATAGCTTTCTCATCCCTTTATTTTCTCAACAGTAAATGGTGGTGGAAAAAGGTTTACCACTTTAAAGAAATCTTATATGGGTGGGATTATATATAGAATGTGTGTGGATTATTTTGAAAATGTGTAAATATGTTGGATCAACAGATAAGTAGAATTGGAAGGTAAATGCCTGTGCTCTAGCTAAAGAATGTGTTTGAAAGAAATAAATCTAAAGAATATGTGTTTTCTTTTTTTTTTTTTTTCTTTGTGAGTGTGTTAAAGATACAGTTTCTCCAGGTTAGATCACAGTGCTCATTTTAGGCACTGCAACCCTTTCAGTCTCAGGGTAAGAAGCATCAGTTTCTCCTCTCAGGGAGACAGTGGGCTTCTCTTCCTAAGGGAAGTATCTGCCCCTGAGAATGGAAATACAGGAACTAAGCCTTGAAGAGGTGCCATTACAAAGTGTTGAGCTTGGAGATAAAGCTGTGGCTTTGTGGTGTTCTGTGGGAGATTTCATGGCTTCATGAGGTCAGTGGTGTAATTCAGGCAAATGTTCCCAATATCTATTTAATATAAGACATGGTTGAGTCATCTTTTTTTAAAAAAAAGACAGCTTTTCTCCTTCTTGTTCACTCATCATCATCAAAGTAAAAATCATAAGTTAAGTATGTGCAATTGTACATTTGTTTGGCATGTAGTCATGTCTACATGTACTGTTTCCCACTTGTGGGAGTCTCCCATTACCGTTCGTCCTTGTTACTCACATGCAGGCGAACCCATGATTTTCCTACCAGCTGTCTACTTGCTCCCTTGCTATTGAGACTTGCTCTCATCCAGCCAAAGTCAAGTTCTTGGCATCCTACACTTAGCCATAACTGCATCTCCACTCACACGGGGTCCTTTGCCATTACAGATTAAGATAGATTAAGATACTCTGATGACTTTTTCAGACTGGGAAATGATTTCAAATGTATTCTGATTCAGGGAACAGTACATTGGAAGGAGAGTTGATGATGTGAAAACAGCCCAAAGTGAATTTGCTTTTCAAGTGGGAGGAAATAGATGAACTCACCACTTCTTTGGGTGTGTAATGAAGTCGTATTGTTCTTGTACCACCATGTTTTGCCACAATTTTAAATTCTGTTAAGGAAAGTGTGAGGTGAAAATCCCATTAGTAATCACTTATTGGTCTTGTCTCATTACAAAAATAATAAATGTGGATGTATTTGTTTTTCTCATACATTTTACACTCATGCTTGCATTTGATAAATATTTATCTTGAGTGCCTACTATGTGCCTGACATGTTTTAGATGCTGGAAATACAGCAGTGAACAAACATAAAAATTCCTGACCTTGTGAAATTTGTATTTAAAGGGGGAATTAAAAAAATAAATAAGTAGGCCGGGCGCAGTGGCTCACGCCTGTAATCCCAGCACTTTGTGAGGCCAAAGCAGGTGGATCACCTGAGATCAGGAGTTCAAGACCAGCCTGGCCAATATGGTGAAACCCCCGTCTCTACTAAAAATACAAATATTAGCTGGGCGTGGTGGCGTGTGCCTGTAGTCCCAGCTACTTGGGAGGCTGAGTCAGGAGAATTGCTTGAGCCCGGGAGGTGGAGGTTGCAGCGAGCCAAGATCACACCACTGCACTCCAGCCTGGGTGACAGAGCGAGATACCATCTCTAAATAAATAATAAATAAATAAATAAATAAATAAATAAGTAAATAGAATGTGCTGGGTGGGAAAGTGACACTAAGGGCAATGGGAAAGCATAAGACAAAGAAGCGGCAGCTGGGGGTACAAAGCTGGTGAAGGGGGGGCACGCTGAGAAGGTGATGAGTGTCATGTGGCATACTCACCTGAAGGAGGTGATACTGGGAGCCATGCTGATGTCTGACTCAGGAGTACACCAGGAAGGAGAAACAGCAAATGCAAAAAGCCAGTTAGCATTTCAAGATGGGTCTTATTATTTCTGTAAAAATAGTAATAATAATAATAATAATAATATTGGGATTTTGATGGGGAATTGCATTGAATCTTTAGTTTGCTTTGGGTAGTCTAGTTATCTTAACAGTAGGTCTTCCAATCCATGAACATGAGGTGCCTTTTCATTTGTTTCGTTCTTTAATTTCTTTGAGTAATATTTTGTGGTTTTCAGTATATGAGTCTTTTGCCTCCTTGTTTAAAATTTACTTGTACATATTTTGTTCTTTTCAATGTTATTTTGAATGAAATTGTTTTCAGTTTCCTTTTTGAATTGGTCATTGCAAGTATATAGAAACACAACTGATCTTTGTGGTTCTATATATTCTATAAGCTTGCAGAATTCACTTATTAGATCTAACGGGTTTTTATTTCAGGATTCTTTAGAGTTTTCTACATATAACATCATGGCATCTGTAAAGAGATAATTTGACTCCTTACTTTCCAATTCGGATGTCTTTTATATGTTGTTTTCTTAATTGCTCTGGCTAGAATTTCCAGTATCGTGTTGAATAGAAGTGGCAAGAGTGAACATCCTTGTCTTGTTCCTGATCTTAGGGGAAAAGCTTTCAGTAGTTTATCATTGGGTATTATGTTAGTTGTAGGTTTCTAGATATGAGTTTTATCGCGTTGAAGTTTTCTTCTACTCCTAATGTATATTTAGTGTTTATTTGGGTAATTTAAAAGTTTTGAAAAAAATGAATAATAATTATTATTGCCAACATTGTGAATGTAATTAGTGCCATAGAACTATAGTTAAAAATTCTTAAAATGCCAAACTGCATGTTATATATGTGTGTGTATATATATATATATAAAAACCATAACTCAAAAAAAAAATAGACCAAAAACCTATTGAATTGTACATTTGAAATAGGTGAACTATATGATATGTGAATTATATCTCAATAAGGCTATTAAAAAACTTTTAAAAAATACAAATAAGAAACTATTGCAAATGGAGGTAAAAAAAAATTATAGAGATGGTAAAGAGAGTGACTGTTTTGGAGGTAAAACCAGCATTAGTCGATGACTGGTAGATGGAGGGAATGAGCAAAAGAAAACAGGCATGGAAGTATCACATGTTCTTCAGCATAAGAAATCTGGAAACTGCAATTGCCATAGAGGACTATGGGAGGAAGACATTTGGAGGGAAAGACCAAAAGTCTGGATCTAGAGACATTTGAGGTTGCCTTTTGCTTTCTGCTGCCTTATCCTCAGCTCAGCCTGGCACCAGAAGAAGTGGCTCAGGGACAAACTAGTAACCAGGTGTTCCCTGCGTGTGCGGGGCTGTCATTGAGAGTGACTTCCATTCCCATTTTTCCTGGAACAGAACTCAGATTAGGAGGCCATACCAAAAGGCAATGATGTGAGAGATGGTTGAGAGAGATAACAAAGAATTTCCAAGTATTAAGAGTAGTTACTGTTACTTATACAAATCCAAAGAACATGAAGCACTCAACTATGGGAACATGAATAAAATAGCTATCTGCGTGCCCTTCCAGAACCTTACATACAGTCGTGTATGGTAAGCATTTGTTTGCCAGTTGATTGTTAAGCTTTAGTGCCTGATGAAAATTATATGAGGCTGGGCACGGTGGCTTACACCTGTAATCCCAGCACTTTGGGAGGCCAAGGCAGGAGGATCACGAGGTCAGGAGATTGAGACCATCCTGGCTAACATGGTGAAACCCCATCTTTACTAAAAATACAAAAAATTAGTCAGGTGTGGTGGGCGCCTGTAGTCCCAGCTACTCAGGAGGCTGAGGCAGGAGAATGGCATGAACCTGGGAGGCGGAGTTTGCAGTGAGCCGAGATTGCGCCACTGCACTCCAGCCTGGGCAACAAAGCAAGACTCCATCTCAAAAAAAAAAAAAAAAAAAGAAAGAAAGAAAATTATATGATCGTCTTCCCTCTAGATTTAAAAAAATCAGTTGACACAGTTTCCTCTTTGGGAATTATTACACCTCTTCCTTGAGACAAAAATTCCTTAGATACCTTTCAGCCTTGAGTTTTAAGATGTTTCAGTGCCTTGTATCCATAGTTCTAACTTTGGACATCATTTGCTTTTGTTTGGATTGCAATCAAATAACTGTGTGAAAGTCAAATATTGTAAGTGTGGCTCCAACATCTTGGGTGAAAGAAAGCTCATCTCATTCAGCCCAATAAAGATGAAGCGTACCCACTAGGTAGAGCCAGCTGAAATCATTTGGAAAATTTCACTTAGCTTTAATCTAGCACGTTCCTCTTTCTGTTGAATGATACCAGTGGCGAGTTCCTTAGAAAGCTTAGTCTGACGCAATAGTCACACTTTTAAAAGAAGGAAGACCAGGATCTACACAGTCTTGTGCCTAACGGGAGAGAAGAGAGGGAGCCAGGCCTTCCATTCATTTTCCATGTGCTTCCCGTGGGCTGAAGGCCTAACCATGTGTGGTCACAAAACCCAGCACCGAAACAGCTGTCCCCTTTCATCTCGGTCCCCACATGTCGAACACTAGATTGTGTGTGTGTTTTCAATACTCTCTTCCAGGGAGTTCGGAACACACGTGTTCCTTTTAACTCCTACCAGACCCTGAGATCTGCAGGCCAAAAGGACCATTCTGGAAGGAGTTTGGAAAGATCAGGAGTCAGCTGTTGAGCAACAGCCTGAGACTCAGGAAGCACAGGTCTCCCAGGTCAGCCCCTAACTCACTCACTCTCAGCTGGGGGCTCCATGACCTTGATGTATCTTGGTTTTGTCACCCATAAAACACAGATAGCAACACTTCCAAAACAGACACTAAATGGAATGCATTTTGTGATCTTTGGAGAAAAGGCAGCCTGTTAACATATGCTAACAACGTGTTATTCTGGGGCAGGCCTGGAGCCACGGCCTCCCATCACCACCAGAGTCATTTCATTTCAAGAACCTCTGCCAAGAACAGCCTGATCACCCCAGCCTCCAAGCTCCGGCTCTGGGTCCAGCTGGCATGAGATAAAAGGCCACTCTGCCCAGTTGTGTGTGCTGCCCTGCTCACCCAAAGGCCTGAATTCAGGGCTTCCAGTGCTGATGGCCACCACAACTCACCTATTTCACCTAAGAACAGACCTCCTTATTGCCATGTGCCTGCCTCCCATCAAGTCTATTAACACTCTCATTGGTGGGATAGAGCAGTCTAGGCTGGCTCCTTCAAAGAGAATGGTTTTGCTTTGGAACACAGATTTCCCAATTGTACTTCATGGGTGGATATTTAGTAGGGTGAGAGCGTTTGTGGTTTGTTTTGGTCTTAAGGAAAAAGAGGCCGGGCACAGTGGCTCACGCCTGTAATCCCAGCACTTTGGGAGGGCCAGGTGGGCAGATCACGAGGTCAGGAGATTGAGACCATCCTGGCTAACACGGTGAAACCCTATCTCTACTAAAAATACAAAAAATTAGCCAGGCGTGGTGGTGGGCACCTGTAGTCCCAGCTACTCAGGAGGCTGAGGCAGGAGAATGGCGTGAACCTGGGAGGCGGAGCTTGCAGTGAGCGGAGATTGGGCCACTACACTACAGCCTGGGTGACAGAGCAAGACTCTGTCTCCAAAAAAGAAAGAAAAAGAAAAAAGAAGCTGACCAGACCAGATGAGATGAGGAGGACTGGGCTCTCTGGCTCCCTCTGCACTCTGTGGAGTTGACTTTCATGTTGCCCAAAGCCAAATAAAAAGCCAAATAAAATCCTCTGAGGAGAAGGATGAAGGATGGAGGTGGGGGAGGGAGCAAATGTTGCCAGGAACTGTTGCTGTTATCTCTGAAAGTCACACGGTGGTCTCTGGACGTTGTGTGGTCCCTCTGAGGAAGCCACAGGGACGTTCTCAGGAAAATGGGGCTGATCTCTGTGGCCCCTGCTCAGGTCCCCTTTTCCTAAGCCCCCTGCTTTTCCTCTTCATCCCCTCTCCCAGCCCTTCTTGCTTCCCTAAATATTTTCTTGAGAGGAAACCAGGGCAGCAAAGATATTAGTATTGACAGGCTCAACCCTTTCCTGATGGTCTCAGAGTTTAAAAGAGAAACATAGAAGACGCAATGCTTACCCAAGTCATACATCTTGAGTGGTAGATGTCTAGATAATGTCACCAGGGCAAGGCAGAGGCAAGGGAGATGGGGGAGGAGAGTAGAGATGGCCCTGGATGTGCCAGGTGACCATATGCTCAGCCCAAGTGAGAGCCTAGCCCTGGTCCTTCCACCCCATCTTGCAGAACCTTCTTTCCACGTGCACCCCAAATGCACAGAGAAGGCCAAAATGAAGCGCCCAGATTGGGGGTTTTGGGGAGAGAAGGATGATGGTCTTGAGTTATGAAAATCATCTTGGGAAGTTTGCAGGAAAAGAATAGTGCCTGGCAACTCCCCTTCTGCACTAAGCTCCAAAGCAAGAGGAAGTGGGGTTGAATATCAGCATGAAGAATTTAAGATAGACCTAGGGAAGCATCTCCGCACAGAAAGAGCTGTTCAGCCTGGTAAGACGTTCCTGCCTGGGGTGTAAGCCCCTCTCTTTGAAAGTCTCCAAATAAGCAACAGTTCTATCATCTATTGAAGCTGATCGTCAGCAAGACGACTTCCAGTGCCAAGACTACTTTACCATCTAATTTTAGCAATTCCTCTTGGCAAAGGAAGGGTTTCCCCATTCCTCCGGCTATCTGGTGTTCCGCACACCATCTCCTACTGCTTCCTTTGATGTTGGGGGATTCTGTGGACTCAAGGCCAGATACAACACAGGAAGAGACACACTCATAGGCATTACACTGCCCTATCTCTCTGCAGCAATAAGAGGCCTATTTTTTTTATTGTGAATTTGAGGCACTCAGTTTGAAAAATATGGGCTGTCAGGTTTGGGATTAAGACTCAGTATTGATCGTTATGTCTACAGCCATGCAAAAGTCTCTTTTTCTTTTAAGTGCTAGGATGTTTAAATCATGATTTTATTTCAGTTGTTCATTTAAAGATTTCATTCATACTTTTAACTCATTGTAAATGAATGCAATTTAAGCCCATCACAGAATGATAGAAAGTGGTTGAAAGCCATGAGAATGTGTTTCTCATTGTGGAAACTACAAGTTAAGTCATTTTCTTCTCCCAAGCAAATTTCTTCAGTTTGGCTAAGGGTATTTTTTTAAAAGGAATCATAAGTTCTGAATTAGTTTTTCATCTCAAAAGTTAACCCTATGGAAAATGTGGCAATGTTTCTGAGATATGCAAAATATTGTGGTAGTATCTATGTCTTATTGCCCAAGATCTAAACTCTTATGTTTGGGAGCAGGGGTTTGCTGTGTATGTGTGTATTTTTTTTTTTTTAACATCTTGGCCTCACAGTGTAAAGTGATAACTTCAGGAGGAATGTTGTGCTGCAGAACACCTACATTACTAGATTACTTACGGCAACACTTTCTTTAATGAGGATCTCTGTGAAACCATCTTTTTTTCCACTTACAGTTTCAATAAGAGGAGATCAGTTATGAAATTAAGTAGGAGAGAACAATAGAGAGAGAGAGAGAAAAGAGTTCGGCATTCCTCTTCAAGCTAGCTAATATTTTTAAAATGTCGACACTCTTCCAGGAACTCTGCTTTTTAGGCCAAAGATTCTGCCCTGGTCTTTGTCCTCTCCACACCCCCAGCATCTCGTGGGCTGACACATCAACAGGGTTTGAGAAAGAGACACAAAAGATCAGACACATGACACAGCAGGAACCCAGGAGGACGTCCCTGCAGCCTGCTCTCTTCTGATAGATCTCCCTCAGCCTCCAGTTCCCAGCCTCTGACCCCAGACCCACCTTTATAATGTCCCTTTCTCTCTATTTTCTCTCCTGTACCACTTTTCCCTCCATTTAGCCCTCCTCCTCATCCCCTCTTAGGCAGAGTTATCACACCTGAGCTCTACAACTGAGCTGAACAATATATACAAAACTCAAGCCTGGTTTAGGCAGCCCTGACCCCTGGGATAGCTCAGGGTGGTGGTTCCTTGGGAGAATTCCTGCTTGATGAGGTGGAAGGTCCAAGTCAATAGCCTCGTGGTCCTCCCAAGTCTGAGAGTCTGCTGTTCTACACACCTGTCCACAGGCTGCAGACATATAAAGGTGAATGTTCAGGTATTAGAAAATATTCAAAGAATTCTCAATGTTCAAAATTCTGAAGAGCAAATCTATGCTGAATGTGTGGTGGGGGCATTCTAAAAGATAAAAAATGATGGATACAAAAAGCCAAGTATAAAAATAAACACCTACATATACACACACATACACCTACACGTGTACATTCCAAGAGGCAGAGAAGAGACAGAGAAAACAATTAAGACAGCATTAGTTCCTAAATAGCCTTTTCTATAAACTCCATGACAACAAAGGACAATGAGTAAACTGCAGTATCTAAAGATTTAAATCTCAGAATACCTGCCAGACGCCAGGCATGGTGGTTCGCGCCTATAATCCCAGCACTTTGGGAGGCCAAGGCGGGTGAATGGCTTGAGTTCAGGAGTTCGAGAACAGCTTGGGCAACATGGCGAAACCCTGTCTCTACAAAAAATACAAAAATTAGCTGAGCATGGTAGTGCACACCTGTAGTCACAGCTACTTGAGAGGCTGAGGCAGGAGGGTCACCTATGCCCAGGAAGTCAAGGCTGCAGTGAGCTGTGATCACACCACTGCACTCCAGCCTGGGTGACAGAGCAAGACCTTGTCTCAAAAAAAAAACAAAAAAACAAAAAAACTCCCAGAAAGTAACAGCCTTTATTTCAAAGAGGTCAAGTCTCAACAGAGTTGTCATACTTTTTTTTTCAGTTAGGAAAAATGATGACTTTAATGGATTACTCATTTTATCGCTTTTAATTTACCAAAACCAGTGAGAAACTGGGTTCCCAGCTCATTAAGTTCCACCCTTTGTGGTCAGAGCTGAAAGGGTCAGAGAGTCTGCTGGGAAGGGTGGAGCCTGATGTGTAGGGCCAAAGGGGACACAGTGGCCTCACAAGGTGGAGCCTCCGTGGCCACCAGCCATGCTCAGGAGCCGGTCCCCACCCCTCAGTCCCCCAACATGGCACAGCCTGCTTGGCATCTATTGCTGACTTCGGCTACCAGTCAAGTTTCCTTTCAGGCTTAAATGCCACGGGTGTCCATGCGGGGCTGATTCATGTTCTCCTAGACTTCTTGCCACCCTGTTCACGGGCCTGTCTGGAGCTCCAAGACACTTGCCTGCAATGGCATTGCAGTTCCAGCCAGGAAAGCCAATTAACTGCTTCAGAAGTTGGCTGAAGTCTCTGAGGGTGTACGGGAACAGAAGTGCCCAGTCAGTATTAGGCTGGAAGTTAATTCCTATTTTCTTAGGTCAGTCTATATCTATTGACCAATTAAGTCTGCATATATGTGTATGAGTCTAACATACCAAACCCCTCATTATGTCCTCATCAGTAGAAGAAGATAATAGATCATTTTGTTTATTTATTTTTCTTTTTAATTTTCAATTTTTGTGGGTACATAGTAGGTGTATATGCACCTAGGCGTATAGGTGCATAGTAGGTGTGTACGCATAGTAGGCGCACAGCTGTGGAGCTGTGATCACACCACTGCACTCCTATGCACACATTGCACCTATACACATCTCATGTATGGGGTACATGAGGTGTTTTGATATAGGCATGCAATATACAATAATCACGTCATGGAAAATGGGGTATCCATCCTCTCAGCATTTATTCTTTGTGTTATAAACAATCCAATTATACTTTTAGTTATTTTATAATGTACAATTAAATTATTATTGACTATGGTCAGCCTGTTATGCTATCAAATACCAGGTCTTACAGATTTTTTCATTTTACGTAGTTTACACCATGGGTAAATATTTTATCCTTCCTCCAAGTTTACAAAATGTCTTCAATTTTTTTTTTAATTTTCTTTAAAAATATATGAATGGCAATGGTAAAAAAAAAATGTGGTTCTGTCTAGATGTTCTGGTACTGTTAAATGATCCAGTGGTTGTCAAAACTTGCTCTATGTTTGTCATCACGACCTTTACTTTCTCCTTCTCCATTCACTAAGCGGGGGTTGACCTTTCTTCTGTTGCTAACGGGGCTTTTGAGACAATTCCGTATGTTGCCGGCCAGCCCGGAGGGAACAATCCTTTCCCCAAAACCACTTGCTTGACTTCAAAGGATATGAAAAATTCTGCTTTTAGGAAAATTAGCGAGTGGAGAATCTCAATGAGTGATGTGGAATAAATGACAGCATTGCATTTATGCCAGGTCATTCATGTCACATTCCTCAGTCACATACCCGTGTGTGTGTGTTTGTGTGTCCGTGTGTGTGTGTGCCTGTGTGTGTGTCTATGTGTCTGTGTGTGTGTGCCTGTGTGTGTGCCTGTGTGTGTCTGTGTGTGTGTGTGTCTGTGTGTGTGTGCCTGTATATGTGTGTGTGTGTGTGTGTGTAGGGACAAACAGACATTGTCCTCTGACTCTATTGTGGCTCCTATTAATGGTGTTTTACCTGAAAAGGCAAATCAAGTGGAAAGTCCCTGAGGTTCCTAGGAGCCCCTCTGGTACAGTTTTGTTTGCCCCTAGAACTGCCTTTTTCTCTGAAATTGCTCTTTTTTTAAAATAATGGTTTCCACCCTACATTTTACCTTAGCCCATCCTATAGCTACATCAGTGCGCTTGCGTTTAAAATTATTCCTCTCCAGGAGTGACATTGCTAAGGCATGTAGATGAGATTGGGAAACTTGGCCTTCTGCTCTGGGAAGTTTAAAAAGCTTCTGAAATTGCCACGTCTTCCTCAAAGCAGTCACCCTAGAAGTACAGCAGAGGTGATGGCCTCCACCAGATACAAGGTGAAGCACCCAGCACCTTCCACAAGTGCTTCCCAAAGGCCCCAGATGCCCTTCCTGGCAGGGAAAGAGAGTGGTCCTTTCAGGGAACCATCCACCCTGCTGGCAGCTCTGTCTAGAGAACCACCCAGGGGGAGTCTCCGCTCCCCTCCCTGCTGAGGCCTGGGCGGGCTGCCTGCACAGTCATCCTCCTCATTGCTAGCCCTGACATGGAGACACTGGACTTGGATGGGCCCCTCTGGCACAAGGTAGCTGCATTGCAAAGCCCTGCTGGGCCAGATCGAGGACTGGCTGAGTCTGAGCTTGCTGCTGGGCACTGCCTGGGCTGCCACGAAGGCGTTTGTGTGGATATGCGGCAGTGAACATGGCCAAAGGGCATCGCCATCCCGTTTCTTGGGTTTGGTTTTTTTTTTTTTTTTTTTTTTTTTTTTACATTTGTAATGTTTAATCTTGTGAAAGAAACGTCATAATCTTTTGAGAGGGGAGTTTTTCTGTATACCTCTTAGCACTCTCTGAAATCACCACTTGTTTAATGATTGGGAGATTCATGGCTGGTCACCCCTGGGATGTTAATTCCATGGAGACAGAGACTGGGACCAATCTCACTGCCTAATCCATCCTCAGTGCCTAGAACAGTGCCTGACTCATGTTCACTTCAGGGATTCATTTTCTAAAAAGGGAGATTGAAGCCCCAGGTGGCTGCCTCCTGCTTTCCAAAGTCTGGCTGCCGGGAATGTGCCCCAGGCTCCTAGCTCGTGCTCCAGCACTGTGTACCTCCCAAAATGCCATCTTGGGAGAGGAACACGCTGGCCTGCCTGTGCAATGTGTGCGCCCTCTAGGAGTCCCCCACTACATCCACCACCGGGCAGAACTTCCAGGGAAGCAGGCCTGCTGGCTCTGTCCCCTGTCCTGGGAAGGGGCAGAAAAGTCCAGGCCCCTGGAGACACCACCCGCTTCACTCTCCTGAGAGGGGGTGCGTTACTTTCCCATGCTTGCCATAACACATTACTACAAACTGGGTGGCTGAAAACAACAGAAATTATTTTCACAGCTTTGGATGCCAGAAGTCCAAAATCAAGGTGTTGGCAGGCCCTTGCTCCCTGTGCAGGCTATAGGGGGAAATCCTTCCTTGCCTCTTTCTACCTTACAGCAGTTGCCAGCACTCCTTAGCTTCTGGGCCCAGCACTCCTTAGCTTCTGGGCTACATCAGCCCAGTCTCTGCCTCCAGCATCATATGAGGTCTTCCCTCTGTCTGTCCATTTTCTCTTCTTATAAGGACATCAGTCATTAGATTTAGAGCCCACCCTAATCCAGGATGACCTCATCTTAACTAGTTACTTCAGCAAAAACGCTATATCCAAATAAGGTCACATTCTGAGGTTCTATGTGGACATGAACTTTGGGGAACACTACACAACCCAGTTCAGACCGTACAGACGTGGGAGCCATTCCCCTATCGACCACTTTTTAGCCGTGTGACTTCAGGCAAGCCACATCACTGCTTTGTGCCTCTGCTTTTCCACCTGTAAAACAGAAATAACAGCCATCATCACCATCGTCATCATCATCCTCATCATCATCATCGTAATCCCTGCTAGGAATGCTGCGGGCACATAGTGATAGCTGTGCAGTTTGGTCAGATAAAGCCAGCCAAGTGCCTGCCTGTAGCTGCTATGTAGAGGTAAACTGCATGGACAGCCATGTCATCAAGGACCCCACTGGGGGTGACACAGAAGGGAACAGACTCATAGGGCCAACCAGGATGCACAGGGCAGGGCGCCTACCCAGGCTGAGGGGGCCGTGGCAGATGCGAATATTCTTTAACAAGGGGTATCTAGCCAAGGGAAGAGAGGACCAAGGGAATTTCGGGAGGAGGTAAAGGCATGTCCAAGGATCTAGGGGCAGGTAGGGGCCTGGCATATTCAGAAAACCTGAAGCAGCTGGGATATAGCAAGAGAGGCAGGCAAGGTGGAACCACAGAGGCTGGGCCCCGGTCTTCGCCAGCCCTGCAGTGGAGACAGGCTTCCAGCATTGCTCCTGGCTTTAGTGATCAATGATTCTCTAACCCCCTGGTTGCACAGAATGACACAGCGTTCCCTTGAACGGTACGGCTCTTTGTGCAAATAAGTGAGTGACCTGTGGCATTCTCCTCATGAACAGAGTTACAGATGTTTCTATGAAAAAGTTACTGAGCATTTGTCTGCTTTTATGGAAAATGTATAGCAAAAATTTATTCCCCAGCCGGGCACGGTGGCTCACTCCTATAATCCCAGCACTTTGGAAGGCCGAGGCGGGTGGATCACCTGAGGCCAGGAGTTCGAGACCAGCCTGGCCAACATGGTAAACCCTGTCTCTACTAAAAATACAAAAATTAGCCAGGCGTGGTGGTGGGTGCCTGTAATCCCAGCTACTCGGGAGGCTGAGGCAGGAGAATCGCTTGAACCCAGGAGGCAGAGTGAAACTCCATCTCAAAAAAAAATTATTCCTCATGTTCCAACATTGTATCCGTTAATGGAAGAGCCCCAGTGGTATGGGTTCACATCTCTGTGGTTCATCATATAACAGCAGCAGGAAAATGAAGCTCAACCTCTCAAAAGCTTTCAACTAAAACCCTCCCTCTGATCCACCTTTTATGACTAAGCCTATTGCATTGGCTCATTTTTCCCCACTATGGCAAAGATCCATCGCTGATTCTTTTTAGCACCAGGAATGTCACACAGTGGCACACGTGCAGCTCTGCCATTCTGGGGGTTCCTGCTCTTCCCTGGGGAAGCTTCCAGAAGAAACTGCCTTGTCTGCAAGTCTTCCATGGTTTGTAGGATCCAGACCCTACTTGCATCACAAGCAAACTCATTGTAGAGATTCTGGTTTTAAAAAGAACCTTCCTATTTTGTTGGATCTGATGCTTCACCCAGCTGCATGAATATATCTGATGCTTACTGGTGGTCAGGGGTCTCTGAATGAAACTGACAGGCAGAGACATTCAAGAGGGAGCAGCTCAGTGCAGCAGCAGAAAGATAGAACCTTAGAGCCTTGAGTGAGTCCCTGTGCAGAAAAATGAACAATAGAGTCAGAAGCTCAGAGTGGAAGGTGAGCCTTGTAATTGTGAAAACAGCTCACATTTACTGTGCATCCACCCCTGAGCTAGAGGTTCTATGTATGCCATTTCATTTCATCCTCCTTCCACCCTGTGAGCATGCTCCCGTCCCCAACCTGTGAGGAGAGAGGTTAAATGACTTGCTACTTGGAGCATAAGAGGTAATCCACCTTCTCCCTGGTGTACAGATGTGGCAGGCAAAGCCCGGGGAGTCTCTAGGGCCTGCAGAAGGGAATGAGGCATTGTAAGAGCTGGATCCCTGTGGTTTACCCTTCGTGCCACTGCTTATAGTGAGCTGAAAGGCTTTGGTCAGAAATCTTACTAGACGTTTCAGCTTTTGCAGCACAAAGACATTTAAATTCTACCAGAACAAACACTCCTGTGGTCAGTTTTTCATAGTTTTTTCAGAAGCTGCTTTGGGTGGATTTGATGTATCAAAAGAGAAAGAATCATCCTCAGAGCTTCCCAAGTAGACTAGGAGGAGAGAAACTGCTTTAATGAGGGACACATCATGCCAGGCAGTTGCCCGAGGGGATGATTTCAGAAGCCTGGGAAAGACCCTGGCCTCCAAAAGTAACTTCCTCCCCCACACCTCCTAGCACAGCCTCATGCCTTTGACTTCAAGCTTAGGTAACCTCTGAGAAGTCAGCTCTCCTAGAAAGGTAAAACTGTCAGTCATTTAAGCTGTAGTACGAACTAAGAAGCTACCCCAAGCAGAGTAAAGAATGGCAAAGATCAGTATAAAGAGATCTGGGGCCGGGCGTGGTGGCTCACACTTGTAATCCCAGCACTTTGGGAGGCAGAGACAGGCAGATCACCTGAGGCCAGGAGTTCAAGACCAGCCTGGCCAATATGGAGAAACCCTGTCTCTACTAAAAATACAAAAATTAGCTGGGTGTGATGGTGAGCGCCTGTAATCTCAGCTACTCAGGAGGTCGAGGCAGGAGAATCACTTGAACGTGGAAGGCGAAGGTTGCAGTGAGCTGAGATCATGCCACTGCACTCCAGCCTGGGCGACAGAGTGAAGCTCCATCTAAAAAAAAAAAAAAAGAGAGAGAGAGAGAGATCTGGGCCAGCCAAATGCAGATGTTCTGGATCTCTCCACTTTGCCTGAACCTGCAACTGTTGGGATCATCTCAGTTCCCTTTGAGGATGTGGGGGCCTCAGAGCCTGGAAAGCCACACCCCTATTCTCCTGCGCACTATCAGCTACTGGATCAGAATCCACCAACTGTTGACAGGTTCAGCCAGTGTTCCCAGACAACCTAATGTGCAGGGCGCTCACTTAGGACAAGATTATGTGTGCCAGAGGAGACCATCCCAGTAATAATCATAAGTTGTTGCACCCACTGTCCGGATGTCAGGTGAGGGGATGAGTAGGGAAGAGCCAATCAAAGCCGGAAGCAGCAGTAGAAATAACAAGCCACTGTTCTCAGGGATGGCTTCATGGTAGAGGCAGCATCTCAGCAGGACCTAGGGCTAAGAATGAGTTTGGCAGATGGAGATGGGAAGGACAGTTGTACAGGAGCCAAGGTGAGTGCCCACAGCACAGTTTCTGAAAGTACTAGATGATGCTGCAGCGCAGAGCCACAGTAGGACAGCAGGCTGGGCAGCTGAGCACTGCCATCCCCTTCCCTGGGATCTGCACCGCCCTGGTCCTTCTGGGCTCATGTATGAAAGGAGCAGCCCCAGGAATGTTGATGAAAGATGAGACTACACGCCTGGTGTCCTCGAAAGTGCAGCAATGCCTGTCTCTTGGCAACCATGTTTCCCCCTGGCTGTGTCTACAAGTCCTTTGCAGATACAAGGGAACAAGGACCGTACTGATCCCAGGGACCCCAGGAACTGGGCTTCTCTGATCTTCCTTGGCACCCCTCCTCTACCTTAGCTGGCACCCGATGTGGTGCAGGCAATAGGGATGTCTTGGGATCCTAAGCCCAGCCTTGGGGAGGGGCGCATACTAACTTGTCTACAATTATAGGATGCTAGAAATTTACAGAGTGAATCCACAAACAGCAACTCCTCTGAGCCCCACAAAATCCTGCCAGAGAAGAGAGAGGTGGCATGAATTGTCTCATTCTATAAATAAGAAACCAAACTGAGGTTCTAAGAGTCTCCGTGACTTCAGGCCACCTGTGCCCTGGGGATGGGAGTCGTTCCTCAGCCTGGGTCTCTGGCATCACACAAGACCGTCCCCTCTGGAGCAAGTCTGCCCACAAAGCTGGCATTTTCCAGGCGCTTCAAGAAATCTTGTCTTTCATTTTCTCTTTTCTGAGTGACTTGGGGTTCTGCCGAATTCCTGTTTCTGCAGAGGGCTGTAGCCTTTTCTCCTTTCTACATACTTTGGTGCTCTCCTAGCTGGGATAAAATGCTCTTTTTTTCCCCCTTTTTGGTTTTATGAGAATTTTTTTAGCGATGTCAGACTTCAAAGGAAGCCTCCTAACCATAAAGATCTCAACCAGACTCACATTTGTGATTCTTTCTCATGCCTGCGTGAAAAGGACAGTGGTGCTAACACATGGCTCATCTCCCCCTTGACATTCAGCCTCCTTTAAGTGATTTTACAAAGCCCCCTCACTTTCTCTTTTGGGTCCTAAATTAATATGTCAGGAATCAACAGCTGCCTTCTCAGCCAAGAAGCTGGGCGCCTGGGGACTTCATTCATCACCACTATCTGGAGCCCCGAAAATCTCTGTGCTCCCCGCCTCGTGTCAGCAGCCCGCTCCCCTCAAATGTCTGGCTTTCCTCAGTAACTGGCTACATGCTCCTGTTCTTGCTAAGTCACTGAAACCCTGGCCACAAGGCGGACGAAGCGAGATTTAATTGAATCTTTCAGCAATGATTCACAGAACAAAGCCTGACTGTCTGACCTGGAAACCACACAGTGGGGAGTTTAGAAACCCTGAGCCTAGTCAAAACAACGTTCCTCTTTCAGCCATTGATTGAAGTTCAAAGTAACAAAGCCGTAAGTCAGAACAAGCCATTGTCATGGCAAGGGCGGTGCAAGAAACACACTTACCTGGGCATGCAGCCTTGTGGGGTGAGGCTTCCCTGGCCTGTCAATCATGTCAGTTTCATTGGGACTGGCTTCAGGGGCAACATGGCCTCCTGGGAGAAACTTCCCAGCTGGTCAGTGAAGCTCAGTGGTTGAGGTTAGGAGACTGTGTTAGTTTCCTGTGGCTGCCATAACAAATTGCCACAAACTGCGTGGTTTAAAACAACAGAAATGTATTCTCTTACAGCTCTAGAGGCTAGAATTCCAAGATCAAGGTGTTGGTATGGCTGTGCTCCCTCTGAAGGCTCTAGGAGAGGAGGCTTCCTTGCTTCCCCCAGCATCTGGTGACTCCCAGCAACCCTTGACATCCCTTGGTCATCTTTGCATCACTCCAGTTTCTGCCTCTGTCTTCGCATGGCATCTCTCTATGTACCCTTGTTTGTCTTCTCCTCTTCTTATAAGGATGCTAATTATTGAATTTAGCAGCCAACCTAATCTAGTAGGACCTCATCTTAGCAAATCACATTTACACAAACCTTATTTCCAAAAAGCGTGACAATCTGAGGTTCTAGGTAGATGTGGATATTTGGGAGACACATAGGGACCATGGCTTATTTGCTAAATGCCACATATCTCCTCCTCCCTGCCCCCATCTTGTGGAGTTAGATATTCCATCCTCAATTTTGAGACCTCCTCCACAGACTAAACTCTTGGTGCATGATGTTGAATCTTGACCTTTCAACTTTCAGGTTTGAGGAAACAAACAGTGCCAGCCTTTGACATAGGACCCAGTGTGATTTGATGGAAAGAGCATTGAAAGTTAATGCAAGGCAGACTGGAAGGTGGAACAGTGGACAGTATCTAGGGACATAAATGATCAGCCAAAACAGTCTGGGCTGGATGCAGTGGGTCACACCTGAAATCCCAACACTTTGGGAGGCTGAGGCAGGAAGATCTCTTGAGCCCAGGAGTTCGAGATCAGCCTGGGCAACATGGCAAAACTCATCTCTACAAAAAATACAAAAATTAGCCCAGTGTAGTGATGCATGCCAGTAGTACTAGCTACTTGGGAGGCTGAGGCAAGGAGTATCTCTTGAGCCTAGGAGGTTGAGGCTGCAGTGACCATGATCGTGCTATTGTACTCCAGCCTGGGTGACAGAGTGAGACCCTGTCTCAAAAAAAAAAAAAAAAAGAGTCTTTCTCTAAAACCATTTGTTACACCGGATGCCACATCGTTGGAGAAGGAAATGTTGGTGGCAGTGAAATGACTATAATAATATAATATAGGATAATAATGAGTGAATAAAATAAGTGTGTACCCCATTCATAACAGTCCCTGTCTGTCTGTGAGAAAGGAAGACAAGTCCACTGAGGAATATTAAAGAAACCCCTATATGGTATCCCCAAAGGGCTCCACCCTAAACATTTGGAGTAGGGGTCAGTATAGGGGTTGGTGTGTGGTTGCCTTGGGAGTGTTTTAATGCTCACCATGGGCTGAGAGCTTTCAGAGCAAAAATCGTGTCATCTCCAAGATGTCACATTCTGGAATGTTCTTCCATCCACAGCTTCTACTCTTTCCCTGCCTATTCCACTCCTGCAGACTGTACTTGCCATCTTCATGGTGACCCCAGATGCCTCTGGCTACCTCTGCTCTCCAAGCCAGTCAGCAAGCACCCTTTGACAAACCTAGTTCTGCCCTGATGGGCCTGAACCCAAGACTGGGTCACTCCATTGAGGTCCTGCTGGCCGCCTATTACTCCCTGCTCCGTCATCCCTATTGCAAGAAACTATGATTAGACCATAGGGAAATGAAGGACCCTTCAATCTAATATCGATATTAAATTACTGTACCTTTCAATGGAGTGCTAAGTTCTTTACCTTCATTTATTAACTCAGGATGACCACTTACTTTCTCTGCTCTCATTCTAAGTCTTCTAAGTATTATTGGAATCACATAACTACTTTGACACAATTTTTTTCATCCTAACATGTGCACTGAATACTCAAATGTATCCATGCACAACTTCCTACCGTGCTATATATTTTGGGGCTATTCCAAACCTGGCCTGGGCTGCCAGCCCTGACCCCCATACCATGCAGCCTGTCCTCTGGGAAGATCTTGTCACCCCTGTATTCCTGAGAAGAGAAATGAGTTCTATGGAAAGTACCTGATCACTTCCTTCCTTCACATGACGGGGTCTGTCTGCATCTTCATGTGTCCTCTCTCTGATGGACATTGTATTTGCCCAACTACTTTGCAGAGATGTGCCACACAACTGTGCTCCTGCACTCAAGCCCTCCAGCCTCCTCTAGAACTGTTCCATCAACCCTTCATTCCCTTCTTTTCCTTCCTGCACTTCTGTCCTCTCCACTCCTGGTCTCTCTCCACTGACTGGGCATTTCTCTTGTCTTAAAATACTCTTCTTTTTGATTCTGCTATTTCTGCAAGCCACCAACTTCTTTCTCTTCTTCCTTTTGCCACCACTTCCTCTGAAATAGTGAATCTCAAACAATTTTTCCTCCACAGCACACCAAAGAGCTGTAGCTATTGCAGTGGCCTCCCCCACAGATAAGTTATATGGAAGACTGTGTATAGTTCTATAGTTTTTTTTCTGCCCTCATATGGGACCTTCTGGTGCACAATGACATACTGAGATTGGCCACTTTGCTAACTGATTTGCTACTCTGGAGCTTATAGTCTAGGCCACTTCATCCTCCAAGAACAAATTATCTATCCTTGGCCTTGCTTTTTCACACTGTGATGATTTCTTCTGTTATCTTATTATCACTGCTTTTTCCACAATTTTTTCTGTAGCTACTCTTCCTTCTCTCTTACTCCAAATACATCCTAGACCCTGTCCCAGGCTCTCTTCTCTCTCTGGTCCACCTTGTTCCCTTTGTGAATCTGGCCACTCTTGTCTTGAACATCATAGACCCATGACTGGCCACTCTAACCCTCCAGCTCAGCCCATCGCTTGGTGCTGGCCTTATTTTCAATTGACTTCTGAACACACCACTGGGGATGCCCCTCTGAGGAACCTTGAGGCAAATATGTCCCCAATGGAATTAATCATCTTCTCAGATTTCCCAGCTCCCCTGTTTCTGGCAGCAGCACCATTGGCCCCTGAGTCAGCAGGGCTAAACTTCAGAGTTAATGGTGATGACCCTACTCCACCCCCACACCAAACCACTAGCTAAGTTCTAGCTACTCCACTCTGCTATTTCTGCAAGCTACCAACTTCATTCTCCTCTTCCTTTTGCCACCGCTTCCTCTGAAATAGTGAGTCTCAAACCATTTTCCCCCTACAACACACCAAAGAGTTATAGCTATTGCAATGGTCTCCTTCACAGATAAGTTTTATGGCAGACTGTGTGTAATTGTAGGATTCTTAGTAATCTAAACCCCTGCCCCAGGTAGCCAAGAATCAAGTTTGTTGTACTCTCAGCACACAAAAGAGATTGTCTTAGATAAGACAGTAAAGAGATTGTATATCATTATCATTTCATGTAATTACCTTTTATTTGACATTTAGAACATGCTGTTAGATGTTCTGATAACCCAAAAATCAGTATGTTGATAACAACTTATGAAAAAGTGAAAGCTCTGTAGTAGAGTAATAAATTTATTTTGGTATTATTAGTAGGAGTAGTAAATTTAAGTAGCTTTTCTTCTACCTTCATTTGTAAGTCTGTTAAGAGTTTGAGAGAAATAAGGGCCATTGTCTCTGGAAAGAATGACTCATTCAGTAGTTTAGCTTAGCGCTTCCTATGATTCACATCGCCATTCGAGTTTCTAATGCTAAACCTCCCTAGAAGCTACAGTGAAAAACAAGACAGATGCCTGGAGTATGATTTGGTGGGTTCAATAAAGCCTTAATCCTCCAAAATTTCTACCTCATGTGCTTGCTGGTTAACAACACATTTAATGCCTTCCCTCTTTGTAACCTACCAGACATCATGGATGAGAGAAAGAACCAAAGAGGATGAAGAACTAGGTGACTGGAATGTTCCTAAAGATTCACTTGGGAAACAGCTTAATATAGTAGACTTTGGCAACAGACCAACTTGGCTTCAAATCTTGGTTCTACCACCTATCGGTTATAAGACCTTGAAAGATAGTTTAACTTCTGAGTTCATTTCCTATTTCAAAAGTAAAGATAGGCCACATGCGGTGGTTCACACCTGTAATCCCAGCACTTTGGGAGGCCAAGGCAGGCAGATCACGAGGTCAGGAGGTCAAGACCAGCCTGACCAACACTGTGAAATCTCGTCTCTACTAAAAATACAAAAATTAGCTGGGTGTGGTGGCATGTGCCTGTAATCGCAGCTACTCAGGAGGCTGAGGCAGGAGAATCACTTGATCCCGGGTGGCAGAGATTTCAGTAAGCCAAGATCGCGCCACTACACTCCAGCCTGGCTGACAGAGTGAAACTCCATCTCAAAAAATAAAAATAAAAAAAGTAAAGATAGTAATAATATTGCAATCGTTAATGAGGCTATATTTTTTAAACATAAACAGAAAATTGACAACTAGGTATGCTAAGAGAAGAGTGGATGGTAGCTTTCCCAATCCAAACTCTCTCCTCCTTCCCTTTCTTTCTCTCTCTTTCTTTCCGTCACAAACACACACACACAAGCACACAAACACACACACACACACACACACACACCTTTTGACTTCATAACTGAGCCTTGGACTAACCCTGGGACCGTAGTAAGAGCTACCCCTTCATCAACAACAATCTTTATTTTTACTTAATGAATGATGTAAATGGTAGTTCCCTGGGTAGCTTGGACTTAGAAGTCTATCCCTAGAAGAATTCTCTACACCTTGTTGTATGTGGCACAAAAGACTAAATCCTTGATAAGAAAGATGGTAGTGATTTATAGTTGTAATGATTTGAGTAGATAAGCACTAATATCCATGTGATAAAGGCAAGGCAGGAAATGGACAAAGGCATTTAGTGACCTGCGGATGAAATGAAGTGCCTTCTGTCTGTATGGCTCCTCCAGCATTGGCATGTACTAACGAATGTGCCCAAGCGAACTGGCATTGAGCACTTCTGTCTCACTATCCAGCTGCATTTTTAGCAGCTGTTCTGAGACTCACCCTTGCAGCCTTTTGGCCAAGCATCAGCCCCATGTAAAGAAGAGAGATTTGTTGAGGAGGCCTCCTGGCTGCACTGATGGCAATGACCTACAGATACAAAAAAACCGGTCTCAGAACCATTTTGTAGCTAAGGAAACAGATACAGCCATTGTGAAACTTCAAGCCATATTATTATAGTGAAAAGAGACAAAAAAAAAAAAATAGCCCATCACTGGGTGTTTTGGAACGTTTGAATAATCAAGCTAAATGGATTAAATTAACTATAAAGTAAAATCTTCTTTGAAAAATCAGTTACCAATATGGAAGGAAATAATATTATTCTGAATTCCATGCCTCATATGGATCCAAATATTTGTAAAATCTAGTCATTACTAAACCCATAAATAATGAATACTCTTTTTTTTTTGGACTTTCAAATAAATTTTCCAGGAGAAAGTTAAATCCATTCCTGGGTGAGCTTAAGCTGATCCATGCAAAATCTATTCCTTGGCACCAGGCTTCTAGAATAGGTCCAGGGACTCCATATTTTTATTTGCTCAGTGTTCCTTGTTTAAGGGGAAGCTTGAATAGTACCATTACCGATTTTCACATCTAATCTTCACTGAAATTCAGAAGAGTATTGCCATGCCTCACTTATCCTAAACAATAACAGATTTGTCATTCTGTCACCAGCAGAATTAAGTGTGTGGCCCAGGTTTCCATGGTTGGAACAAGGACTCCAAAAGGAAGCATCTATTTTTCTCACATCACATTGGCGTGGAAGTTAAAGACTTCAAAACGAACTCCACAAGCAATGCTATTAAAGCCGCTTCCTCATGTTTAGACCCTCAGCTGTTGTTGATCTTAGGAGGGACCCTTCCACAGACTTGTCTTCTCCTTTGATATTTTAGCCTCTTAATAATTTTAAGTCAACCATCCATAGCTGACAGTTTTGCTGATAAAGTACGTTTATAATGATAGACTTGGTGTTTAAATTTCCGCCTACGTCTTCTCTAAGTTGGTGACCTAATAGTAGCTGATGCTTCCAGTAGAAATACTCACTTGGTAACCTCAAGCTATTTCTGGGCACAGCTGAAATAAAGCAAATTGCATTTTAAACTGATGATTCCAGGTTCTGTGTCTTATTTTCCATTTCTTCTTGTCCATTTTTCCATGTAAGTTTTATCTGCTACCTATAAACCATGAAAAACAAATTATTCCATTCAGATCTTTGGAAACGGCTGCTCACTGGCACACAATCACAGTGTCTGAGAGGTTTTCTGGTTTTGAATTTCTGGAAGGGAAACCCTCCTTATGAGGAGACTTCACTTTCCATCAGTAATGGGGAAAACTGTTTCCCTCGGGATAGCGGAGGTCATTTGAAAAGAGAAAACTCAGCAGAAATGAAAATCCAAACAACTGATTTTTAATTCATGTCTCTTTGTTCAGTGATGTGGGTCCTGATTCTGCCTTTGAGACGGGAATAAAGAGAGATTTCAGGAAAAGTGTGAGGCCAAACATGGGTGCTATTTAAATACCACCCTCATAATTTGAAACAAGACCCACCTCCTCCTATCTTCGCAGGCAGAATCCTCCATCCCCAGGCTGCGCAGGGCCTGATAAATGTGGGGTGACCCATACTGGCCTGGCTTCTGCCCACTGGCCCGCGTTGGTGAATAGATTGTGTGGTCTCTTCCTTGGTGTGATTTTCCCTGGGTCCTCGCAAGATGCCTTATTTAGAAAGAAAACAACAAGGCTGATGGTTCCAGAGAACTTCGTCCACTGTTTATACGGAGAGACTGAGACTCAGCAGGGCTCCACAGCCTGCTCTTCAGTGACAAAGCCAAGACCAAAGTAATAATAGCAGATCTTTATACAGCCCTTGCTGTCGAGCCAGGTACTTACACATAAGCGCTTTATGTATATTGACTCATTTAATCCTTCCACCAACCTGCAGGTTAGGTGTTGTTTAATCCCGTTTTACAGCAAGTAGCTTGCTTTGGGCCATGCACTAGCAGGGGCAGAGCTGCGCTCTGGGGCGGGTGACCTGGCCCTGGAGCCCACTGAGCTGAACCCAGCACCCTCTACCTGGCAGACCCAGCACTCCTCACTCTTGGTCCTACCCTCTGTTCTCTGTTAGGTTGCTTTGGGACCAAGGGGAGAAAACAACGTGTTAATGAAAATGGAGCCCAACATTCCAAACCTGATATTTTTATACTACTATGAACATCATCAGAGTGCTATCTAATGCACTTAAAAACAGATATGACTTTAAAACAGACATGAAATAGACTTGCCAGATAATATATAGACATGTCTTTAAGCAAAACATCGAGCAAAAGGTACCTCACTGGTAACGACCATTCAGAAGGAAAGAAATGCTGTCATAAAATGATTAATATAGTCATCCCCAGACAGAATGGCTAAATAGCAGTCTGGTGGTTTTTATGTTAGCATTTGTTTGTCAAGGTCTGCCTGAATGAGACTGTAAGTCCCTCCAAACCACATATGTGCCTATGTAATTCTCTTGTAGAGCACCTGATAAAATACCTATGGAAAGATTTTTTTAATAAATATTGTTCAATAGCAGTTATAGAGAATCCTTGGCATTGACCTCTCAGTTGTCAACCTATGCAAAAAAAAAAAAAAAAGCATTGGTTATAAAGACTATGACTTATAAGAAAGATTTATGAGGGTTTATAGCATATAACGCTTGAGGCATATCTTGGAGCATATATCTATGAACAAAACCAAATCCAAAAAGAATCTTTCTCTTATTCCGGGGGGCTGTGGGTCACAGGTGCTATTCCAGAACCCAGGCATGGGAATATATGCAGCATCCTCCAGACTTGACGGTTCCTGATCAGCTGTGCTTGGCTGGAGCCTTCAGGGCTCAGAGTTGTGGGCGAGATGGAAATTACAAGAGATCTTTACTCTCTCAAACTCAAGGGATAATGTTCTGTCTCGTAAGAGCCTACCTGGCCCAGGATGGACAAAGGTGTGTCTGTGTGTGTGTTTTGTCTGAGAAGTCTGGCAAGGGAGAGACCCCAAGGTCACCTGAAAATCTCCTCTTTGCATCCAGGTGGCTTAGGAAAACATGCCTCAATATCAGAAAAATAAGCCTTCTAGCAGACAGAGGTTTAAACAATACAACAGCCCACAGTTTATCAGTAGAACTGGGAGAAACAGCAGACTATCCCTCAATTACCCTCTACAGTTGTTCATAAATATTGGAATTTCCTTGCCTTGATCTGGCTCACAAAACGAGCAGCAAATGTTGAAAAGTTTCATGCTTTTTAACCAGGAAACACACAACTATGAAATATGTGAAGCTGTGGTAGACAAGTTTAAAAAAAACAAAAACTTTCCAATAAAGTAATGGTCTCCCAGTGACATCTTGTTATACCGGTAAAAATAGATCCCTAACTTTGACAGTATATTTTTCCTTCTGGGAAAGTACAAATAATCACACATCAAAATTATGCTTTTTGTCACATACCTGAGGACAGTAAAAAGGAAAGGAAAGTTTATTTATTTTTTATTTGTAAAACAACATTTCCATTCATTTACTCCACAAGGACCACTTATTTTTGAGTTCTGTAGAAAACTAACGTAGAATGAGCACCCTCCTACTTATCAATAGAAAGTAAGTCATCATGGCAGAATTTTTTACAGGTTTCTCATTGGTCAAAAAATACTGTTTATGGGCCAGGCGTGGTGGCTCCCGCCTGTAATCCTAGCACTTTGGGAGGCCAAGACGGGCAGACCACGAGGTCAGGAGATCGAGACCATCCTGGCTAACATGGTGAAACCCCGTCTCTACTAAAAAATACAAAAAATTAGCCAGGCATGGTGGCACGTGCCTGTAGTCCCAGCTACCCTGGAGGCTGAGGCAGGAGAATGGCATGAACCTGGGAGGCAGAGCCTGCAGTGAGCCAAGATTGCTGCCACTGCACTCCAGCGTGGGCGACAGAGAGAGACTCTGTCTCAAAAAAAAAAAAAAAAAATACTGTTTATTCTAAAGACATTGGACATTTTACACATTGCCTAATGAATCCATGATGAAAACTATGAAGTAGATGGAATAACAGTTACCTTCCTTACATAGCAATGGGTCACACTAGAAGGATGTTGGGAGAAAGACGGAGACAGCTTTTTGGCCTCTCCAGCGACATTCTCCATTCAGATTTATAGCCAAGTCATTCCAGTGTGTTTCCAAGCTCCAAATATCTTTGTAGAAGTAATATGTGTGAAGTCACACGTAATCCAGTCTGGATCAAATACCTGACTGTCCCCACTTCCATATGTATGTGTTGTAATGACAGTTTAAAGTATGTTTTGGGATTGAAATCCTACCCTTCTCTCTGCAAAAGCAGGTAGTAATAGGTTAAAAATGATGAACCATCAAACTGTAGTTTTGACTGATATGAGTCATGGAGTGATTTGACCAAAGGAAAATTTTATAAGATTGTCAAACTACTTGGTACCTAAATCCATAGCCCAAGCTCAATGAACCAAGATAACCCTCCTGGGGTAGTTTTCCAGAGCTTGTAAAAGCAGTAAGTTTTTTCCTCTAAATGGAAGATCATTGAAAAATAATAGCACTCCATCAATTATTATTATATTGGCTCAAAATTCCATTCTTCAGAAGGATGAGCAATTGATCTTTGGGCACAGTGGGGAATTCAACACCATGTAGACTACTCTTATTTTTCAAATTTTTCTTTTCTTTTGAAAGACAAAATGGATAATTTTGATTGATTAAACAGAAATTCACACAATAGCTATAGTCAGTAAAACAGCAGCAACAACAAAACACAACATTATATGCTCAACCACTCTAATTTATTAAATTATACAGAGATTTCTCCAAAGAATATCCATTGAATTGGTGAAGATAAATATTTTCACAGCTATTACTTAATGGAAGGAACATTTCCCCATTTGAGTGAGGTAATTTGGATAGCAAGAGTATATTCAAGACTTCAGAGGCATATTATGTTGATGCTCGCCCTCATACTGCTATGTTTTGTGACATCCAACTCTAGCATCTTTTTTTTTTTTTTACTTTTCTACCGATATCACCTAGCAGAATGCATAGCAAAAAATAAAGGCAGATTATTTTATAGGAAACACTGGTAGCCTAAGGGACGTGTAATAGCCAACATGTAACTGATCATGATGCTCTAGCAATATTATCGTCCCCAGTAGTTCTCTAGGTTCTCTGTTTGATTTTTGAATCAAATCTTTCACGTAGCCTATCAATTGTCAACCTATTTGGCTAGGAGATTGTATCTGTCCTCCCTTCTGTGATGCAGACTTCACAAGACATTAGAGAGCTTCCACGATGTTCGTCAAAATGCCATGGCAAAGCAAGCTTGGGTCTACACCATGCATTCCCAATGGGAGCAATATTGCACCCAAGGGGATGGAAACTAGTACTCAGGGATAGAAAAAGTCTTAGACATTATAATGGCTTGTGGGCCTCCAAAGCTCAATCCTGCTGGACAAAACTTATTCCTTAGTATTTTACTTCCCTCATTAGGGAGAATTTAAATTTAATTTTAATTTTTCTCCTGGAAGGATAGTGACCATGAAAAAAGGAGCCCATATATTTGAGGAAATTTTTCAATTTGGGAAAGTAGGCAGTTGATGATCTACTCTTGCAAGATATGTGCTAATAAATACTAACTTCAAAATTTAAGCAAGAGCTTTGTATTAACCTGTAATCTCAACTAGATCTCATCATTGAGCTTGAACAGTGTGAAAATGATTAGCTTTTCTTCTGTGATATATTTTTTTTTTTTTGAAAGACTAATTGATATATTTTTTTCAACCTCCCTCCGAATTTCCAGTAAGACACAAGTAATTTTCAGAGTTAAACTCTGGCTTTCACCTACATTTTGTCCTGATTTTGTGAATTCTGACTCAAAAACATTTGATAGCTTTCTTCTGCAGATAAAACACAACTCAACTGGCCATGAAACCAAGACCTTCCGTAATTTAGTCTCAGTCCATCTTTCCAAAATTACTTTCCTTAACTCTCCTTTATAAACTCTTCACTCCAACAAATAATCTTCTCTCTTCTCTGTTTTCAGCCACCCTGTCTCCCCTCGAAAACTATTTCCGCCCCCCACCAGCTACACACCCAACTGCTCTTCTGTGTCACAAATGTCACTGTTTTTACAAAGATTTTTGCAATCGCTACCCTCTCCACCCCTCCTTCCCTAGCTAGAAGCTCTCTCTCCAGTCTTCTAAACCCACACAGCTCACCATTTGGACAACTTTTAGGAAGTTGAGCACTTTCCACCACACACTATTGTTTTAGGTACAGTCACCCCCCGGTATCCATGGGGGATTGGTTTCAGGACCCCTCTAGAATAACAACATCTTCAGATGCTCAAGTCTCTTTTCTAAAATGGTGTAGTATTTGCATATAACATGTGTACATCCTCCTGTATACTTTAAATCAACCCTAGATTACTTATAATACCTAACATAATGTAAATGCTATGTAAATAGTTGTTATACTGTATTGTTTAGGGAAGAATGACAGGAAAAAAGTCTGCACATGTTCAGTACAGACAACCATCCATATATACAGTTCTATACGTAGAGAGAGCCACAGTTGGTTAAATCCACAGAAGCAGAGCAGAGCTTTATGAAGCCAAATATGTATCTTTATAATGCCCCAGAGGGCAGAACTTCGGTCTGATTTGTAGGTAATGAGGTCTAATGAAAATAGCTAGGGAAAAGATCTGGGGGGAAGTCTTTTCCTCCACTGCTTACTAGCTGGCTCTGCCTAGTATTACACTTGCTTGCCTTCTCTTTTAGCATATGGGCAATTTATCCAATCACTCTGAGCCTAGTTTCCACATCTATAAAATATGGCGAGAACTTAATAAGTTAAAATTTCTAGCACATAGTAGATATTTAAAACATATTAAATAAATTCATGCCATTATAACGTCGCAGTCTGTTACTTAAAATGTTTTCCTCAAAAGTCTCAATGGCTGACTCACAAAAACAGATTTGTTAATGGATCTGTTAAAATAAACAAGAGCAAAATAGCCTTTGCTATTTTTGTATAGTGTTAATCATTCTGTTCCTTAAAGAAAAGTCCCAGGGAACTACTTAGTGTGGGGAAGGCCCTTTCTAGAAGGAGTGCTGGCAGAGAGCAGGAGCAGGGGTTGGCATCACAAAGCTGGTGCTGTCTTCATCTACACCACATTTCATGTCAACTTCATTTTATTCATTTTGTGCCCCTCATCTGAACCCTCAGTTTCAGGTTTGGGAAACAAAACCAAATGGAACATGAAATGTAAAACAAGGTCCAGCCAAACACAGTGAGCTCTCTCTGGCTTCAAGTCAAAACTTGGCTGAACCACAAAGCTTCACCTGGTTTTGAGTAAAAACCACACTGAACCACCTTTTTTTTTTTTCATGGTTTCGGTTTGCAAATGAGGTTTCATGCAAAGCTTGCCCTAGTTTCCGTAGAGTTCCCTGGCAGAGCACGGGCAAGTCTTCAGCTAATATGGACTCTGCCCCATCAGCACCCCTGGCCAGCCTGTGTGGAGGTGACTGGTGGTTACTTATTGTTCGGACCTCAGAAGGCCTGGGTGTTGAGTAATCTTGCTCGTGTGATGATTAAGATGACAGAAAACTATCAGGCATATCAAGAAGTACAATCAGTTAGTTTCTCTCTTTGCACTTGGCTTTTACAAAAACAGAGAAGAAAATTTTTGAAAAGCCATGAAGTTATGAAGGGGTGGGAGAAGCATAGCCTAAAGCTCCAGCTATGTGTGGAGGCAAAGAGATCTGAAACAATTCTTTGGATAATCCAGGCCAAAATTCCAATTCATCAGAAATATTGAGATAATAAAGGCAAAGTGGGCTAGAAGTGTGCACTTGTGGAAGGTATGAAAACAAGCTCAATTTTCCCCTCAGTGGGTAAATGTAGATAAAGCCATCATATCAGCGATGCACTTCTCCCTGGAGACTTGTTGTGGATTTGGTGTCATTCATGTGCTATGCTGGCAATAGTAGAAAGGATTAAAATGTTCCTTAGAAGCTAACAGTGTCAGATGAGCCATTTGCCCTGGGTGGTGATGACATTTGGGAATGAGGTCTAATATAAAGGGTCTCCAAACTGAGTTTTCTACGACATGAAGGGAGGTTTATGTTGTTCTCTTGGTAAATTAAACTAGTACTTGGGATTTACAAGCAGATTTATAGGAGGATTATAATGATGAATGCATGAAGAATGGATTGGATCAGTGATAAAATATTTATTATATCAATACATGCTAAGTTTGGAAAACTATAAGAGAAAATAAATGGCCTGTTAAAAATCACTTATATATGTATAGTATCATAAAATTCACATACAAAAATTTCCCAACATGATGACACTGGATCGGTCCTGGAAAGATTATGTGACTTGTCCAATCCAGGTCAGGAAGCCAGTACGTTGCAGGGATTTGAGCTTCCCTCATTCTTCTCCATTCACAGACAAAAATTTGTCCTCGGCAGATAACTATGTAGCAAGGGAGACAATCAACTACACCAAGCACTACAATATAACATCACAGGCACCAAAGTGGGACTATCTTTTAGAGATGTGAGGGGCCTGAATAAAAGATTCCTACATCTGCCTCCTCCCTTTGTCCATATAAGCGTGCAGGACTGAAAACTATGAGATAGTCTCTAAGAGACAGATGGAGGGAGAAAGAGCCTTAGTGCCTATCTCTAGTGAGGTAGGGAATCCATTCAAGTGATTAGTTTGGGATATGCTGGTTTTGAGGATTCCATGAAGTACACAACAAGAGCTCTCAATGTTCTCCAGAAATGTCAGTCTACAATTCCAGGGAAATAGTTCTGGGCTGGAGACATGAATTTGGGTGTCACTAATGTAAAAATAATAGATTAATGATCTCACCCAGAGCAAGATGTTGAGGGAGAAAAGACAAAGGGAGCATCAGGCTCTCTGCAACCTGTGGGTCCTGTTGCATGCAACTGGACAACAGGGGATTATTATAAAAGAAGATGCCTGCCAAATGATGCCTGCTGTATGGAAGGCTGCACACCACCAATCTCATCCTTTGTAGAGTTAATCAATGCAAAGTCCCAAACCACTTGGTCATTTAAGTAGAAAGTCTTGTTTCTCTAAACCTAACATTTCAACACCTTGCAAGAGAAATGTTTTATTTTATGATAAGATTCACAACAGAATTATATCAAATAGCAAATGTCTTTAGTGATGGTAACATACAATTCATTTGACAAAGCACAAAGCAAAAATTGCATTTATCCATACTTTTTAGGAACATGAGTTTGCTTTTGGTTATTTTCATTTGTTTGCTGTATAGGGCAATGTATATTGTAAATTTCTTTCAGTAGATAATGAGCAACTGGACACATGAGGCCAGAGATATAAATAATTTTTACTTCCAGAGGTTATTTGTCATGGAACCTAGTAAAACTTCTATTTATTTAATTACCATAGAATTGGAAAATGTTTTGCCATAGAACATTGATATGAAGGCAGAAACCAAATGGACATTTCCCTAGATGAAAAGTATGAATTCAAGGCCCCCAGTGGTCAAAGTTGGGCTCCTTAGTTCAATATTTTAGGAGTCATCTGAAAGTCAGAGCAGGACAGGCAGTGAAATTTCCAGTTTTTCTAGTAAAAATGAGCTTATCCAGGTGGCATATAAATGGAATGAACTACAGAAAGATTTGGGTAGTGGATATAAAAATGCCATATAAACTTGAAAGTTGGCCTGTTAATGTGTTTAGGAGAAAGTGTTCTAAACTATATTTTTAAAATTATGGTCTCTAAGATATCAGTTATAACCCTGCAAAGGATCATTAAAATCATGCCTGAGATCATTCCTCAGTGAAGACACCAATGCAATTCACTGCTTCATCAGGGTAGGCCACAGAAATCCTTTATTAGGCACTGGTGAACCACACAACATGTTGTTATGCTTGTTCTGTAAAATATGTGGTGCTTGAGGTTTGATTGTTGCAATTCATGGGCTCCAAAGAAGGCTTTCTGTCCCCTCTGAGCTGCTGGAGTTTACCTCCCTATCTCTCGCCCTCTCATGGGAACCTGTGCCCTACCTTCTGGTGTAGTTAGGCCTGTATTCCCTCCTTCACTTCAGTGAAGGCTAGATATGCACCTTTCCTTCCTTGACAAAGACCTTGTTGATAGTATGTACACCATACATAACGAACGATGGAAGGGTGGGTGGATAAGATAAGATGGTGGTTGGATGGATGGATGGATGGATGGCTGATAAAAATTTTAAATGTATCTAGAAGGTGATAAAAGTGATCCAGATAGTAAAGTACCTTCTTAAGGCAAAAGAATTATCATTCTTTAGAGCGATTATAAGGGAGAATTAATATTAACAAAATGCTCAATGTTTGGCCTTTCCCAGGATTCTCCTTATCAATCTATTATTTAGAAATCAATTAAGGGAAGTTAAGAAATTTTAAGTTACATGCTATGTCTTTTAAGATCAGAGTCTTCATTGGCAGCTACTGTGTGTCCTCATAAAATCTTCTTTGATAAAAAAGAACTGATCTAACACTGTATTTCTTCATAGCTCTAGGAGCCTAATACTAATAAGTCAGTTCAAACTGTAGATAAGCACAGCATAGTATACATAATCCCAGGCATTTTGAACCATTCTTCAACCTCCCTGAGCCTCAGTTTCCTCATGGGCACAGCTGAAATAAATATATAATACCTACATAAACTACATACCTACATAACCTTATAAGTTTATGAGGATCAAATGGGCAATAGATGTAAAACCCTTAGTTCACAAACAGCTAGTAAGTAGTTGAGCCATTACTGCAATCCAAACTTATCTAGCTCTGGAGACCTTTTTTTTTCTTTTAATTTTGAAATAATTTGAACGTACAGGAAAGTTGCGAGAGTAATACAGAGAATGGCTCTATACTCTTCACCCAGATTGACCAACTGTTAACCTCTTGCTACATAAGGCCATGGTTTTCATCAGTGTGCAGTCGGTCCATCATAGTCCATACACGAACACAACCATGGTGCCTGCCTCACAAGGTTAGTGTGGGGATTAAATGAGTTTGCAGATGTAAAGAATAATATGCACACATTAAGAGTGCACCAAAGTGGAACAGGACCTCTGACCAATGTAGGAGCCCAGTGAGATAAAATGTAGACGGTGAAGGGAAGTGGAGGGCTGAAAAAACACTGAAGGATTTTTCTGAAGGCTGAAGGTGACTTTTGAGGGCAAAGGCCAATCTTAAAACCCCAGCCATCCAGGATCAGAATAAAACAGCAGTGCCCCTGTTCTTCTGCCACATCTGTCTTCTCCCAGGAAAAGGGCCGAATTTGAACAATCTACAAAGAATATGAACTGATTTAATTTGGAAAAGTAAGTGCTGCTATTGCCAACCTGATTTCACCACCCTTAACGGTGTTGGAGTCATCTGTGGTGCTTCCAAAACTAACTGCTGTGATGAGTAGAATATCTCTCCATCATGTCTCCTGACATACCCCCAGCCTTGAGTGGAAGGTTCCTTTTCCTGTTGTTGCCATGATTCTGGGAAGTGAAAAGAGACCTTTCTAAAGCATCTGTTTCATTTAGGTATGAAAAAGTGTTAAATACCGTAGCCCACATAAATTATCTCAATGCATAACAAGTGTGTTCATAAAGTAATTATCTCTGGAGGCAAGCCATAGCTGGGAGAAGGAAGACATGAACGTCTGCCATCCAGCCCTTCACATCCATGGAGGCTGCACATGGTCACTACAAGAAATGTCAAAATCCCCAGAACAGATATGATCCATACCTTGTAAAATGTTCTGTATCCCACATAATCCTCAAGATGATCAATTTTGCAAAGTAAGCGTGACACCAGTCTTTTGTCTTTCTTTCAGTTCTCATTCCACTTTTGACTTATTTGTGGAAAGTTATAATTAGATTCTGCCTGGCTTTTTTTTTTTTTTTTTGCTTTAACTGATAAAGCGCCATAAATCCTGGACATCACCCACGAGTGCAGTCACTTATGAATTTTGCTGTTTTTTTTTACGCATTGCACCATATGCAGACCCAGCTAAGAGGCACGGGTCCGTGTTCCTGGCATGCAGGAGAGTCACTGAGAGATATCATATGGTCTCCTGGCAGAAGTACAAAGTGCCTCTCACTGTTTGATCTACTGTCTTAAACTTAAATGCAAAATCTGATAATTGGGTCAGGCAGAAGAAACTGAGCAATAAAGTTCTTTTCATTTCCTTTTGCTATTTCTCCACGTTTCATCTTTTCTTCCCTTCTTGTCCTCTCTTTCTCCCATCTCCATTTTCTGTTTTTTTTTTTTTTTTTCTCTTGGCCCCTGCAGAAGACAGCCTGCCCTGTGAGTAGAATGGATTAGAAGAGATGGGTTTGTGGCTAGACAACCTGTCAGAGGGTCCCCAGTCACCTCTGCCTGCTCCCTGCTCTATGCGCATTTTTGCTCCATTAGCAACCACACTGGGTAACCATCTTCAGCTTGCAAACACCAAAGTCGTGGCAGGTTTACATGTTGAGAAATATTACTGCCTTTTCAGACAGGGGTGTGTTTGATTTAAAAGGAATTCATCGTAGTCGCCCCGGTTTGGGCCATTAAGCAGACAGAGGCCTGTACTTCAAAGGGCGCAAGAGATAAATGAAAACTGAACTTCCTCTTCACGCAGAAGGAGACCTGTAATAGGAAAAGCCTGACTTATACCTTTCTGCTCAACAGTTTCTAAATGGGGAGGCAGAACTTTTCCGTCTTGATTTCATCACTCCAAGACCTATTGCAGAATTGCCTGCGGGGTTACTGAATCGTTTAACTACATGTAGAACCAAGTAGGTCTCCTAAAATACATGAATTTGGCACTCGCTGCAGAGTTCAGAAATGTTCAGAAATGACAACACTTTCTGTCAGCATTGTTCTTTCAAATCACAAAGGGCAGTTACCCTCAGGTGAATCATGGAAGTTTTCCACAGGTCAGGCCACCCGCTCACAGTAGTAGATGCTGCATGGATACCCTCAAGCAGAGTTGGAATGTTCCAGAAACTCCTAGGGTTTGGGGAGGGGGTGCCTGGGAGCCAGGCACACTGGTTGTCCTCATCTACACCCCGTACTGATATTAGTATAGACAATCAGCTGCACTCAGGATAAAGAACATTCTAGAGAGTCTTAGTCTTGAATACGAAGGCAACAGGGAGGCCACTGAGGAACGGTAAGGTAGAAAAGGCGTTTGCCTCATGAGGATGTGGAGGACAAGTTTTCCCAATGGTAGCAAAGCCACCCTTTTCTGTGCTGGCTGCCCCACCCGTGGCTCCCCAGGCCACCGCTTTCGGAGGGTCTTGTCCCACATTTGGACTCTTCAGAGGCCACGCCAAAGGATGCTTTCTACCAGGACCTCCATTTCTGAAGCTTCTTAGCATCCTCTCTGATGATCCCATACTGCCTTGCAGCTCTAAGAGACTCTGCGAAGAGACACATTGCTTTGGAGGAATCAGCCCCAGGCCAAAGCAACAAGCAACACCAGATTCCTGCAGAGAGCTGGGAAGCAACTCACTCACTCAGACATAGACACACAGATGGACAAACTGGGAAGCAGTCCTGGATCTAAGCAACTCTGCAACCTGCCTCCTGGGGACATTCACGCCCTTGCCACGGTTGCAGGAAGCTGGATCGGGGGTTTGGGGCTGGTGAGGGAAATACAGCAGCCTGGAAATGTCAATCAGTGTTTTTCTCGGACTTCAAGGCACTGGGAAGTGGGGCCAGGGAGGCGTCCACTGTTTCTCTAGTTGCCTCAGCCACAGCACCTACATTAAGGAAGCTGCAAAATTGGTTTCAATCTGATGTGGAAAAGATGTTTTTCAGAAATTGGTGATTATATGAATTGCCACTCCCTTCGATGGAAGCTGCCTTGGAAATAAAGGCAATTGCCCTAGTGAGTTCAGCGTGGTTTTGTCAGTCTTCTAGCTGCAGTCTTTCACTCAAACATTTGAGACCCTGCTAGGGAGGGCTCAGAGGATCCCAGTGTTGGGATTAATGAGTCACCCTCACTGTCACAATCACATCAGGCCTCGTCATTTTATGTAATGTGACTCTGTGTCACTTCTCACCACTATGGGGCTGGAGAATCCTTTTCTCTTTAAAACACTACATCAGACCTTTTCAACTTAACACCAGAAATGACTCTTAGACACCCTGTGCATGCCTGCAAAAGGGCTGATTTGAGACAACACTGAGATCCTGTGTTCAGGGCTGGATGGCGAAGTTCAGCCTCCCCCGTGACACTAACATGGCACAGTTGAGTCTTGGTGGCCTGGCGAGGGGTCCATCCATGATTCCATCAGTCCAGGCAAAAGCTCAATGGGAAAACACTATTCATTTTTTTTTTTTTTTTTTTTTTTGAGACCGAGTCTCACACTGTCGCCCGGGCTGGAGTGCAATGATGCGATTTTGGCTCACTGGAACCTCTGCCTCCGAGGTTCAAGCGATTCTCCTGCCTCAGCCTCCCGAGTAGCTGTGATTACAGGTGCCTGCCACCACGCCTGGCTAATTTTTTGTATTTTCAGTAGCGATAGGGTTTCACTATGTTGGCCAGGCTGGTCTCGATCTCCTGACTTGGTGATCCACTCGCCTTGGCCTCCCAAAGTGCAGGGATTACAGGTGTGAGCCACCGTGCCCAGCCTGGGAAAATACTATTCTTAAAAACACGTTTGTGAATGTGTTTTCATTACATCCCTAAGTTTTTTTTCCAGTTACTGAAGAAATTGGATAATTGGATGAATCATCTTTTTTTTTTTTTAAACATGCCCTTACTCTTAGGAACCTGTGCTCTCCTTCCTTCACCCCATCTGGCACATTTTCATGAAGAGGACGATTTACAGTCACTGCAGTCTTCTCGTTTGTAGCCTCCATCACCATAAAAAGTGAAAATCGAAAACTCTTGGGTGGAAATTAATGTAGATACAACATTACTACAATTCTTTTATGGCATATGTAACCATAATAGCATTTTCAGTGGGAAAAGCAAAAATAAATAGAAGGGCAAATGATGTTAATCTCCATTTGCAGCAAACCCATAATCAGATCAATTATCTGATCCTTGGGGAGAAAGTAAGTTGTCATTGATTGGTGGGGTGAAGCCTTCTCTGAATGTCCATGACAGAGTGAGATACTTATGGTGTTGTACATTGAAAGCAGTCAATGAGGGAGTGCGGGTTGGGGGGTACCTCAGGCCTTCCTCTGGACAGCAGGGCAGTAAACCAAAGCATCTTCTTCTCCCTTCATTGGCCATGTGGCTTTAGGCAAGTGGCTTAACCATTTGGAGCTCGATTTCTACATCTGCTAACTGGGGATAATAAAAGTATCCACCTCATAGCATTGTAAGGTTAAATAAATTGATCCATAGAATGCACTTAAAGTGGTGTCAGGCACTTAGTAAACCCTTGAAAAATGTTTGCTTATCATTTATTATTATTTTAATTATTCTTTATTATTCATGATGCAAGGTAAAGAACAACATTTGGACTTAGATAATGAAAATCCAGATTAAAGCTCCACTACTTTCTTGCCATTTAAGCCCTGTAAAACAGGGCTCTATCTAATGTATACAAGTGTGCAGATGAAATGGGATAAGAAATGCAGGAGCACTATGTAATTGAATGTGAGAACTCACAATGTGCCTTTCTCCTGGGGACATCAGAGACCCACAGGAAGGGACTGCTCCATTGAGACCGCCCTGGGATGTGGCTGGCGCATAGCCATCCCTGTCCTGGCATGCAGCAGTGAGGATGCTTACTTTCTGCATGACTTTCCCAAACTGTTAACCACAGGCCACACAGGTGTCACCAGGTGTGACCCTTAGCAATGTCCTCCTCGGCTTCTCTTTGCAGCTCTGGGGCCAGGTCAGAGAATGGCAAGGCACAAGGAGGTAGATACTTGATCCGGAAATGCCCTAGATTTCAGAGCCTCCAGCTTCACAGGACTCCCCTGCCTGGGTGTGTGTGTGTGTGCTCTGTGTCACAGATTTTCATCTCGAGAGTCCCATAACTGGTGAGTATGACCACCAGGAATTCTAGGGAGGAAATGGGGCTCCACAGAAAGTAAACAAGGACATGCAGTTCTTTATACAAATATCCTGCACGAACACTCCAAACATCCTTTTTATTTTTTTGCCATGAATGGGAAAAGCTTTTTTTCTCTTTTTTTCTTTTTCGTGTTTTTTTCTTTTGTTTTAAATTCTGCCCTTGGCTCATTTCTCTTAATGCTTTGTCTCCCTAAAAGAGGTACCTATGTAAAAACGGAAGTATCTGGCCCTACCCAGTGGAAAAAGAGACTAAACCCAAGGCTGCGAGATCATCAGGATTGCATAAAAAAGCGCCAGATGATTTTTATTTTCCTTTCCTGACTGGTCTGTTACTGCTTTCTGAAAATGTGGAAATGAAGTGTGGATTATAGGGAACTCAGATCTGTGTATGTGGATGTGTGGATGTGCATGGCAGTGTGTCGGCATGTGTGTGAGGCTGTGTGTGTGAGGCTGTGTGTGTGAGGCTGTGTGTGTGAGGCTGTGTGTGTGCATGTGCGGGAGCATGTGAGTGTGTGTGCATATGTGAGAGTGTGCGTGTTGTGGGGGACTGTGTGTGCACATGTGTGAAAGTGCGTGGAAAGGAGTGTGTGTGTGCATGAGCATATGTGTGTGGATGTAGCATGTGCATGGAAGGCTGTGTGTGAGCATGTGTGCGTATTCACATCCCTACCTATATTGGTGTGTGCATGTATGTGAGTGTGCTTGTGTGTGGTAGGGTGCGTGTGTGAATGAGTACATGCATGTGTACAAGCACATAGGTGCAAGCGTAAGTGTGCATGCGTGTGAGTGTGAGCCTGTGTGTACGTGTGTGCTGAGAGCATTGTGCGTGTTGGTGCTTGTGTAGCCCTCAGGGCAAGTCAGAAGAGCTCATCGGTATTTTGCATTCAATGCGCAGATGAGGAAGCTGAAGCCCAGAGGACATAATTCACCTGGTCACAAAGCTGGTTTGTGGCAGACACTGGATCAGAAACCATCATACTACTTTTCCTTACTCTTTGCTCCTCTCTGAGACACTACCACCTACGAGGCTGACTCCTCACCTCTGCCTCCCTCAACTTTGTACTTCAACATGAAGGCATAGGGCACGTCTGTAATTCTAGATTAGTACTAAAATGTCCTTACATGCCGAAAAGCTCACAACCTTCCTTTGTCATCTGAACTTCTTTTCTTTTTTTTTTTTTTTTTTTTGAGACGGAGTCTCGCTCTGTCACTCAGGCTGGAGTGCAGTGGCGCGATCTCGGCTCACCGCAACCTCTGCCTCCCGGGTTCAAGCAGTTCTCCTGCCTCAGGCTCCTGAGTAGCTGGGACTACAGGCGCGTGCCACCATGCCCGGCTAATTTTTTGTATTTTTAGTAGAGACGGGGTTTCACCATGTTAGCCAGGATAGTCTCGATCTCCTGACCTTGTGATCTGCCCGCCTCGACTTCCCAAAGTGCTGGGATTACAGGCGTGAGCCACCGTGCCTGGCCCATCTGAACTTCTTGAGTTCAGCTTCCATGGTGCTGCTGTTGGCATCACATGTTCCAGGTCACTTGATTGAGTTTGTTGGTTGTTCTCGGTTCCTCCAGTGGTCAGCATGTGTCCCCCAACTGGGCTAGACGCTTATCGCAGTGGCTGATATTTCTTCTCCTTCATCAGTTCTGTGAGTACAGGGGTAAAACCTGGAATGAATGAATGAGTGAATGAATGCCATCCCAATCTTCCATCTACATGATAAGCTTTATCTATTTGAAATTGAGGCACGCAGGCTCTTAGAATATACAGAGATCAGGTGTGCTGCTTGCTTGTGCCAGGCTCAGGGTTCCTTGTACCTGACAGTCAGGCCCAGTGGGTCTCTCCAAAGCCTCCCTTCTGGAGGAATCTGCCCTCCACATTAACTGTGCTCTGGATCTCCCTGTTTCAGGGTCGTGGTACAGACAGCTGTGATGAATAATGCCCCATTGATTCACCGTCAAAATCCCCATCTTGTCTTGCCTCCGAAACTGCCCAGTTCTGATACTTCTTGGGAGTGGTCTATAGCTTGAACAACTTACAGATCAAGGGAGGGAGAATCAAAGGCCACCCTTGGCTGTCAAAGTTCCCTTATTTCAGGCCTTTTCTTCTCCTCCTCCCATGGTTGCTGGGCAAATAGAAGGATGGATGTTGAACATCTGAGTGCAACCAGCTCACATCATATTTGAAAACATTGAGGTTCAATGACCAATACTGAGCTGCTCAGTCAGTGGCCAAACTAGGACGAGAGACGACTCTCAGTTCTGGGCTTTTTCATCCTCATGTAGCAGCTCCCTGGTCTTCCAAGGACTCCTCTCTGCAGGAGCTTTAAAAGGCCACTACTGTCCTGGAAAGCCTCTCTGCAGATGTGCCGGGGGGGAGGGGTGTCATCTTCCACGTGGACTCAGCACCTTTGTCCCAGTTGGCCATAAACACAGAGCAGTGGCTCAGGGTTCAGGGAAGCCAGGACTGGTGTTTGGAAACCAAAGAGTGTGCTCCTCCGCACCCTAGGTGCTTCGTGGGCGTTTCTTCTGTGCTGCCTGCTGGGCTTAGCACTTAAAGATACAAACACCAGAGTCCCCAGCCCTGTCCCAAGAGGACTGCAGCCTAACCTGTGCTCTGTTAACAGAGTTCTCAGCCTTGACTGCTCCTTAGAACCGCCTTGGGAGCTTTTAAAACTCATCAAGAACAAAGTGCTGATGTTGGGCAAGGCTGTTTCCTCCTTCCCTCCGTTTGCTGCGGGCTCTCTTAGAGGATAACAGGGCAGGCATGTGATTTGACGGCAAAGTTCAAGAATACGTATTCAAATTTTATTCCCATAGCCAAACTCGCCAAGGTCGTCAGGACAGTGACAACGGTGAGGCAGGAAAGTGAGCACTGTGGGTCAACCTACTCATTTGCTTCTCAGAAGAAACGCCATGTTCCCCATCTGTGAATCACCCTTTGCAAAATGATTGCAATGCGAATGTGTATGTCTGTGAACGAGGGAGTGGAAACTTGCATGGTGCATAAATCTGGATTTGGACTGTATGGCCGAGATCTTTTGGCTTAAGTTTTTAAGCCCAAGCACAGCCTCAAAATGCCAGGGTGGCGTGATAAAGAAAAAACGAACAACAATCACATCAATGGTTGAGCAATCTTAAGATTTAACAAAATAGGAGGGCAAAATCTTGCCAGATTACTACAAATTTTTCTAAGTCGTTCCTTCACTGGCTGTTTGGTGATATTATCTTTTATATGCTAGCAAAAGGGAAGAGTTAACAGGAGACTGAAAAGCAGAGAAAGAAACTTTCTTTTGGTCAAACAGAACATCCTGTTTTGAGTTCTAAACAAACTCTTAAGTTGTGGAGTTCTCAGTCCTTTGCCTCAGGCGAAACACAGCCTCTTCTTCTTAAATGTTTAAAAATGTTTAGTGGGAGCAAACAGTGCAATGAACTTCTCAAACATCCAAACAATCTATAAATGGAAAAAAAAAAAAGAATTTAAGTACAACTTACGGCTGGGCACAGTGGCACATGCTTATAATCTCAGCACTTTGGGAGGCCAAGGCAGGAGGATCACTTAAGCCCAGGAGTTTGAAACCAGCCTGGGCAACATAGCAAGTCTCTACAAAAAATTTTTTTCAAAAATTAATCAGGCAAAGTGGCATGCACCTGTAGTCCCAGCTACTCAGGAGGCTGAAGTGGGAGGATGACTTGAGCCCAGGAGATTGAGGCTACAGTGAGTTGTGATTATGCCACTGCACTCCAGCCTGGGTGACAGAGTGAGACTCTGTCTCACAAAGGGAAAAAGAAAAAAAAAATTCCACTAAAAAGAATAAGAACTGTTGAATGCACCAGAATGCATACTGAGAGAAGCACACTAATTCAGAGACATAATTTACTGAAAAATAGGAATGAATCCTTCAACACGAAATATGCTTGGTCCTCCCTCTTCTTATGGAAAATTTATCTGGCAAATAATATTGTCTGTGTGTCATGACTAAAACTGTTGCTCACCTAGGGATTGTAACCGCCTGACTTATGGCCAGGTGTCATTAGTAAAATATACGAGCTGCTACTGCTTGCCTTAAAGTCACTTACCTTCACTTACCTCTGTCCCTCTGTCCTGCTAATACATTGTTGAAGAAAGTGATAGGATCTTCACAAGCTACAAGGAACTGAAGTTCAGATGATCAGAATCACTAAATTGCAAAGTCTATTGTGGAAATTTTACCCAGACTTTTCTTCAGATATCACAATTTGTCACTCTCTCATGTAGTGAGTCAAAATATTTAGAAAACGTATGAATGTCCTTGTTTCTGTTATTATTATTATTATTACTTTGAGACGGAGTCTTGCTCTGTCACCAGGCTGGAGTGCAGTGGCGCAATCTCGGCTCACTGTTAACATCCGCCTCCCCTGCTTCAGCCTCCTGAGTAGCTGGGACTACAGGCATATGCCACCACATCCGGCTAATTTTTTGTATTTTAGTAGAGACGGGGTTTCACCATATTGGCCAGGATGGTCTCGATCTCCTGACCTCATGATCCACCCATCTCAGCCTCCCAAAGTGCTGGGATTACAGGCGTGAGCCACTGCACCCAGCCATGAATGTCCTTGTTTCTTAAAATGTATTTGGTTTTGTTAAAATCTTGTCACTAATGAGGAGCTTTTATGGCTCCCAGACTACCTACAGCTTCTTATGCTACAAGACAATTTTATCTTCACAACTGTCTGCTAATTCCAAAGGACTCAGCTGATGATACAATTCCTGAATAAGAGGGGACCTTTGCAGGCAGCTCCCCAGCAGACTCCTCCTAATCTCCCATTGTCTTTCACCCCGAGACATTTACAAGGCTCTTTGTCCAATCTTCAGGCAGCTTTCCCTTCTCCCTGTGTTTACAGACACACACATTAAACACTAAGAGTTTGTTCATCGGTCACAGCCAGCACCATAAGGGATTCTTGGGGTAACAATTATACACAAGCAACAAAAAATAAACTCCCTCCTAGAACTCAGCCACGGTTGCAGCCACCAAGCACCAAAGGGCCCTCTATTGCCTCATCTTAAGGCTGGGCAAGTCTCCGAATGTCTTTGACCTTAACCTTTGATTCTATCCATGAGAGCCTCAGTTTACTGGTTTAAATTTAATCATGCTGACAGATGTAACAACAAAATCCAGAAATCTAAGTAGTTTATTGCAATATGTTCCAAAATAGGTGTTCCAAATCAGATTCAGTGACCCAAGCTTCCTCCATCCATGGCTGTTCCATCTCCCAAACGTGTCATGTTGGTCTGCACCCAGTCAGCAGGAAAGGGTGAGAATGGAGGATCTTGCAGGGGAGCCTTTGGGACCAAGCCTAGGATGCTCCCCACTTCTGTTCATAATCCACTGGTCAGACTCAGTCACAAGCCAGCTTCCACCTATCGGGAGCCGGTGGGGGGAGGCCAGGACATTTCTGTAGTCATGGACCCAGGAAGAACAGGAAATGGATTTGGTGAAAGCATGGTTGAGTCTCTACCACACATAAAACAGCTCTGCTCCTGGAGATTCCCAGATTTTGCCTCAAGCTTCTCTGCTCTGACTGATGTCCTGATCTGGTGCTGGACTCCTGCCTTGTTACTGAGTTCTGTTCTTCTGCGTCTCTGCTCGCTGATCCCCTGTGCAAGCGGACCTCCACATGCCAGATTTCCCACTGGAGCCCTCTGAACATAACCTCACCTGCCAGCCCAGTCCTACACCCCTGGTGCTCCCCTCCTCATCCAGGTAGCCTCCTTGACCCTGTTACTAGGTTGCCCACCCTGCACAATTGCTCCTTCTCTAGTCCCCACTGTTCTTCCTCAGTACTGATGGGTTCCCAGCGTGGATCAGCCTCTCCCCAGAAGACTAGGTTTATCAGCTTTAGGACCAGCCGGAGGCACTCAGTGCTCTTGATACTTTTTCCTTCTAACTCCAGTTCGCAGCTGAGCTTTCTGTCTCAGGTACTCAGGTTCCTAAAGAAATGAATCACCCACCACCACTCATCTCAACTCGGATGAGATGCTTCCAGCTCCTTAACTTTTTCTAAATATTTGCTTCTTTAGTACATTCAGGTCTTCTTATCTTCTCTCTTCAGGTCTTATTTTTAATGCACTTGAGGGCCTTAACTCTGTCTCTCTCTCTAACTGCCAAAGGAATCTACAGTTTATTTTCTTTCTATTTATTCACCAACATCCACACTGCATTTATGATGTGCTAGGCACTGTTCTCCATGCCTTAGTATTAGCTTGTGTAATCCTCAGGATCCTATGAGGTAGATACATTGTTATCCCCATTTTGAGGTGAAGGAACTGAGGGACAGAGAGCTTGCGTACCTTGCCCAGGGTCACGCAGCTGGTAGCTTCTCCCAGGAAAGTCACAGTGCTCTTCTTTGTTCCCCTAACAATACCACCGGAGACCTGTGGCTCAAAAGACATTGAGTCTTTAGAGCAAGAAAGGACTTAAAATCATTTGCCTAGCTGGGCTGGTTTCATTTTACAAATGTTCCCTGAGCCTCTGCAGCGGAGGGGAAGGGGTTCGCCATAAGCACACAGCTGGGTGCTGGCAGTGTTTAGACTTGGAGTCCCATGTTGTCTACTTGCTCAGTAGTAATAGGCACTGTTTCTGCTCTGTTTCGTCCTGGCCACGACTCAGCCTGTTAGACAGCCCCTTATCTCATAGGAGGTAAATAATTGTAATTCTTCTGAGTGCCCCCAAATTCATCTGTCTTTCAAAAAAGATGAACTAGAAGGAGTTATTATTTTACCACCATCCTTTGCAAGGATGCATTTGTTGGGAGACTTGTACAAATAAACCACTGGCAAGAGAAATTCCCACTGGTGGCCTGATTTGCAAAAGGGTTGGCTACTGGGACAGACATCCTGCCCCATACCCCTCAGATGAAGCCATAGAGTAAACTGCCTACACTACATGTGCCGATAGCCGGACGTGACATCAGCCTAGGAATTCCAGATGACCCTGAAAAGGCTAAAGATTTCCAAGACAAGAACACTTAAGTTTATAAACACAATCAAATGGCCAGAGGAGGTGTATGCCTCATTCCGGGATCCTTGCAAAAGCTCAATGACTATGATGTGTGAATATCATCATGATGTGTGTCTAGAATGTATGAATATCTGAACGGCCCAGAGGTCTTCAGTCTATCACCCTGTTATCCTCAGATAATAGAGAAAGGATGAGGGAAAAGTGCAGGCCAAACTCCAAGTGGGACATTTTTGTCATGGCACCCAGGTGGCACTGGAGAGGTACACAGGCACCCCTTGCCCAGAATTCCAGGAGTACTTAATAAGGCAGTCTCTCAGGGGGCCTCCTCATTAGCTCAAGGAAGCATTTACCTTCCAAAGACAAATGAGTTCCTGGCTTGCCCCAGGTAAGGACACTGTGTGTTGAACTTTTCACATTTCACGAGCCATCCTGGCTCCTGGCTTCCTGTCACAAACATTTATATTTCCTGCTCATTCGCCCCTAGTGTTCCAGGGAGTTGTGTGAGGTTTTATAATTGATAATTATCATATTTAGTGCCCCATAATGCTTTTCATCTTCAAAGCAGTTGGCAAATATTACCTAACACACCCACGATGTCAGCCAAGTCAGAGTTTCTCTCCCTATTTGGCAGAGAGGAGACAGCCTGGCCATGGGTCAGGTGAACATCAGGTCACAAAGCTCAGAGGCTTCGTGGCCAGCTTCTTTCTTGTGTCACCTTTCCCTGGCATCAGATCCACTCCTTCCAAAAAGAACAATGTGGGTGCCTGTCCTAGGGGCACAGGCTGTGCTCTGTAACCCGTGGCCCTGCCACGTGGAAATCGTTAGGTTATTTTTAAGCTCATTCTTTGCAGCAAGCCTGGTGGGTAAATTCAGGACTGAAGAGCAAGAGTAAGTTTACCTCACAAATGGAAGTAATTTTGTAAGCTTTGAGGACTGAGATCTATGAGGTAGTGGTATGCCCTGCATATCACTGTATATATGGGAAGAGGAGGAGAACGGGCAGGGTGGGGCAAATGGGCTCAAATGTTCCAGCGATTCAGATCAACTTTGCTCAGTAACCAGGGGCCTTCGAGCCACAGCCCATGAGTGAGCTAGTCACCCATTCGTGCCCAAGAGCACAAAAACACAAAGTTGTATCTAGGGCGTGACATCAAAACAGCATTCATCAGGCCATTTGGTGACAAACAAGACTGGCCAAGAATGTGGCACTGTGTAAACAAAACGGCCCAGTCACTGTGTTTTTATTTCAATGGTTGTGTCTCTACGGAGCTGCAGACATAAAAGTGGCCTTTCGAAGACCCAAGGGTCTTGAAATTTCACAAAAACAACTTCAACAAAAAAATGACTGTGTTCTGTCTACTTATATCCTTGTTCTGTGTGTTCACAATTCTCTACCAGTTCATCTTTCAAATGAGAGACTTTTTTGAGTGAATTTTCAGGTAAATTCTGCCGACTGAAACCATTGTAACCAGAAAATGTGTCTTTCTGCTTGGGCCATGGCAAAATTCACAATGAATCTTCACACAGTTAAAACTGGGCATGACACTGTCTGCCTTAGTCACAGGAAATCCATCTCACTCCACCTGTGTTGCAGCTCATTGTGTCCAAACCCACATCTCCACCATCTCTCCCTTAAAAAGAAACAACAAAAACACATCTTTTGCTGAATTTCATTTCAGAAACAGGCAGAATTTACTACAAATGTGCTGTTTTGTTTTGGCTATTAGCTGAATTTATTTTTACACTTTTGCTTGCATATGCATGAGAAAAAAAAGATGTTAGCTGAACTAAAAGAAATTTGAGCCAAACTCCTCTTGACAGTTAACCTGGTTGAAGTGCAGTTGACTTCTTGCTTATTCCGGAAAAGCAACCAAATGTTCCCAGTAGCTCCTTAATGCAATTACTTGATTAGAGAAAGGCATTTCATTTCCTAACCACTACAGGAATAAGCAATATAGCTGTCAATAATTTTTCAACAGAGCTTCAGGCATGGTGGTCACCATGCAACCACATTTTTATATGCTCATTAACGCATTTCCATCAATGCTTAAAAATTCACCTTCGGAAAGCCTGGGAGTCTTAAGGGATTTTGCTGTTAGGAGAGCAACCTTCTCCTTCATCTGTTTTCAGGTTGTTATTCTGTTGCTGAATACTCAACACATCAATGATTTGCCTCAATCTTCCATTTAAGTCAAATCGGGTTACATTCAGTGTGCCTGCCCTCTTGGCTCCCTTTGAGGTCAGAGTTATAATCCTGAGAAAGAGTAATGCCGTCTCTCTTTTTCCCCTTCATGGACTTGCCTAGCTTTTCTGACCAAGTTAGTCTACACCACAGTGTGCTCTAGTGATAAAAATAATTGCTTCCTTATATGGAGCACTTACCATGGGCCAGATATAGTCCTAAAGTCTTTGTTCATATTATCTCATGCAATCCTCACAACTGCTTAGAATGATCATCCTCCAACTTTAGTAAGCATTGAGTCCCCCGGATAACTTTAAAAAAAAAACAGACTTCCACCCACAAAGGTCTGGATTCAGTAGCTTCCAGATGGGCACACAGTGATTTGCAATGTAATAGTCCTGTGGGTATTTCTGATGCAGGTGTTCTGTGCAACCATACTTTGAAAAATAAAAAACTGCCCTAGGAAGGAGGCACAGCCATTATTCCCATTTTTATAGATAAAAATCTGGGGCTGGAGAGGTTAAGAAACTTGCCCAAACTCACCCAGGAATCAAGCTGAAGGCTGTATTTTCCAACTCCAAATCCCATGCTTCTAATCAAAGGTGCACCACCTCTCACTTATTTTCCTTGCCAAGAAGTAATGTCAAAATCAGAGTAATTAATGCCAGCTGCCATCACAAATATTCCCATGTTTCAATGTCTTCATACCACCAATGCTTATTTCCTGCTCACACAAAGACAGATGCTTTGAAAACATCTCCTCTGCGAGAATCTCTTCCGTGCAGTGATTCAGGGTCCCAGGCTGCTCCCACCTTGTAGCTGTGGCATCTGTAATTCAAGATATAATGTCACTACAGTGAGGGGAGAGAGGGTGGGTGGGATTATAATATAGGACACCTTTAAGTTCTCAACCTGGAAGAGGTTAGCTGATTCCCACTTACATCCAATTAACCACAATCTAATTAGTTGGTCCTGCCCTAACTGTAAGAGAGGCCAAGGAAAGATTAGGATTGCATGGGTATTTGTTGAACACCAGAGGGAGAAGTCTGGGACATGTCATAAGCTCCTGAAGTTCCCTAGCATCGTTAGCCCCTGGAGTTGGAACCCTAATTACTTACCCTCCTGCCTTTGAGGCTCTGCTCCAGCCTGACCCCTGCAATAAAACAATCAGACAATCACTCCTGCCACAAGGAGTCAGAAGGGATATCCCAGAAGGGATCCCAAATAACTATTTCCCCTCTCCTTTCTCCTCCCACTTCAGTCAAAGACAGCTTTTTAACCTAGGCCTAAGAATGTAGGACTGAATCTTATAAAAGTCATCTCTACTCAATTATAGCCAAATGTATAAAGGAAGATGACTCTGTAGCTTAAGATATCGCCACTGAAGTGATATGTTTAAAGAAAGAGACTTCAGTGTGCTGGTAGATAATATCTCAAGTGACACACACAAACTTGCAGTTTGGTTTAGATCTGGGCCCACAGAGCAAGGTCTAAAGGTCTATAACTAGTCAATGCTTTGCTGAAAACTTAAAGAAAATCATTTTGGAAATATCAAAGCCATTTTTTTGCAACCAACTTGCCATCACTTAAGCTCAACTTCTTGGACTCCAGGCTTTCTTTTGCTTACTGAGTTTTCTGTTCCACTTCTTATCTTCCTCCATCCAAGGTGCAACAAGCCTTTCTTGATACCTTCTTCTTAGCAGAATTAATTTCTTCTCTCTCTGGAATGCTCCCCATCGCGTTTACATTTTCATTAGATCATTGGATCAAGTCACATTCAGACTATACTGTAGTGAGTTATGGATTTGTCTTTCCTAAAGACTAATAAATATATCTTTTCCAGCTTTCCTATAACTCCATAAGTTAGCAGTTGCATTTAGAGATCAGAAGAAAGTAGTCATTTAAACAAAATAAAAGTTTATTTCTTTCATATGGTAATTCCAGTTGTAAGTAGCCCAAGGCTGACTGGGCAGCTCCACCATGTCATCAAAAACCTAGACTCCTTATTTCTCTCTTCTCCATCATCCCCAACACTTTGCATCCATTCACAGTGATGCTTTGTGGCCCAGGATGGCTGCCTGAGCTCTGGACATCATGTCCACATTCCAGTCAGAAGGAAAGGGAAGGAAAAGGCCCTTTAGAAAGCTTCCCTGGAGGTTGCATGCAGAAGTTATTCACACGACTGTGCCAAGCTGCATGCGATGATGGGAAATGACATCTCTTACCTAAGCACATTGTTATCCTCAACAAAATCAGAGCTCTGTTTATGACCACTTTTCAAAAGGAAGAATAGGAAATGGACATTGGGTATCACACAGAATTTGCACAAAACAGGCACTTGTCAACGCTTGTTGCATTAAATTAAGTTCACGTCGATGCATAATAATGCTATCAAACGTAGATTAAAAAAAAACACTCCCCAAAACAGAGACTTCTTGACTGAACTATCAGAACTGTAGCCAACCCTTAAGTCTTTGTGCCTTTGTGCTTTGCGCCTGTCAGATTTTTAAAAATGGAAATAGCAATAGCCTTATACTTTAGTTGGAAGGGCAGCTGGGTGATGGCAGGAAGGTCACATCCTCTTGAGTAGCAAGCCCTGCAATTAGATGCCAGCTTGATCAGACATAGCCTGTGTGATTCAGCTCAAATTACATAACCTCACTGAGACTTTATCTGAAAACTAGAGATAAAAAGACCTACCTACCTCCTGGTGTGAGGAGGTAATTAATGAGGAACAAAAGACCTGCCTAACACCAGCACCCAGTATGTTCCCAGCAAACAGTAATAATGACCTGAAAGTGAGAAGAAAGAGCAGCTGCACAGGCCTATGCATCTTGGACATATTAAACGTCCCAAACATCAATTTCTTTTTCTGTAAAATGAGAACATTATTTTTTACCTTCGAGAGAGGTGTTGAAGAGATGATTAAATGGAATAATTAAATAAGAGAGCTGTAGAATCATAAAGCCATTGCAAACTTCAACATAAATTTGCCCCTTCAAAGCATATGTATTGACCCCATTCCACGCCAGACATTATCACGTATGAATAAAAAGTACCAAGTGATGCCACATTGCCACCTCAGGTACCCCAGTATAATGACAGGCCAATTCCATAGTATTTTTTTTCCAATTTTAATAGCCATGTATATATTTTCTTTTTATTATTATTATATTTTAAGTTCTGGGGTACATGTGCAGAATGTGCAGTTTTGTTACATAGGTATACACGTGCCATGGTGGTTTGCTGCACCCATCAACCCCGTAACCTAAATTAGGTATTTCTCCTAATGGGTTGCTATTCATCCCCTAGACCCCCATCCCCTGACAGGCCCCGGTGGGTGATGTTGCCCTCCCTATGTCCATGTGTTCTCCTTGTTCAACTCACACTTATGAAAAAGAACTTGCAGCGTTTGTTTTTCTGTCCTTGTGATAGTTTGCTGAGAATGATGATTTCCAGCTTCATCCATGTCCCTGCAAAGGACATGAACTCATCCTTTTTTATGACTGCATAGTATTCCATGGTGTGTATGTGCCACATTTTCTTTATCCAGTCTGTTACTGATGGACATTTTGGTTGGTTCCAAGTCTTTGCTATTGTGAATAGTGCCGCAATAAACATATGTGTGCATGTGTCTTTATAGTAGAATGATTTATAATCCTTTGGGTATATGCTCAGAAATGGGATTTCTGGGTCAAATGATATTACTAGTTCTAGATCCTTGAGGAATCGCCACACTGTCTTCCACAATGGTTGAACTAGTTTACACTCCCACCAACAGTGTAAAAGCATTTCTATTTCTCCACATCCTCTCCAGCATCTGTTGTTTCCTGACTTTTTAATGATCATCATTCTAACTGGTGTGAGATGGTATCTCATTGTGGTTTTGATTTGCATTTCTCTAATGACCAGTGATGATGAGCATTTTTTCATATGTCTGTTGGCTGCAAAAATGTCTTCTTTTGGGAAGTGTCTGTTCATATCCTTTGCCCACTTTTTGATGGTGTTGTTTGTTTTTTTCTTGTAAATTTGTTTAAGTTCTTCATAGATTCTTGATATTAGCCCTTTGTCAGATGGATAGATTGCAAAAATTTTCTCCCATTCAGGACATAGGCATGGGCAAAGACTTCATGTCTAAAACACCAAATGCAATGGCAACAAAAGCCAAAATTGACAAATGGGATCTAATTAAACTAAAGAGCTTCCATAATATTTTTAAAAGAAATTATCCTATTCAAAAGAATGACACAAAAGGAATTCCATGCAGCTTCTCAAGTTCGAGTGACAAGGGCCACTTTGGTGGGATTGCTGTCGTTCCACCTCTCGCCGACTTTTAGAATTCATTATGGTGTGGCTTCAAAACATCTGAGTCACCCATGTGAACTGTCCCTTGGGCAGATGAGTGGATGAAGATTCCCCACCTGTAAGGATATGTCTAACACTCAGCAGCACTGTAAAACACAAATACCTTGTCACTTGACTTCCAGAGGCTATTGACAAATTGCTGCTAATGTCTCTCCTAACAAACTTCATAATGAGCTATTGAAGAGCAAAGTATCAGTAGCACTACAATCGTTCACTAAATGTCAATAAAAGATTTATAAACAGAACTTTAATTATATTTTCTGGGATTCTGCAGAATGTCAGTGCCTCCCCTAAACCACACTGGAAGTTAGCAAAGAGATGAACACCTGTGGGTCTTATGGTAGGAAATCTTGGGGGGCCATCCACAGGTACTCTGCCTACCACATATCCTCTCTGAAATGTAACTATGTCATCACCTAACTATGTGTGCAATTTTTTTCTGAGACGAAGTCTAGCTGTTGCCCAGGCTGGAGTGCAGTGGCAAGATCTCAGATCACTGCAACCTCCGCATCCGGTTTCAAGGGATTCTCCTGCCTCAGCCTCCTGAATAGCTGAGACTACAGGCACCTGCCACCACGCACAGCTAATTTTTGTATTTAGTAGAGATGGGGTTTCGCCATGTTGGCCGGGCTGGTCTTGAACTCCTGACCTCAAGTGATCCACCTGCCTCAGCCTCCCAAAGTGCTGAGATTACAGACATGAGCCAGTGAACCCAGCCTATATGTGCAGTTAATTATTACTTAGGCATTTCCTTGTAAGAGCTTGAATCTTTTTGCTTATAGGCTCTTCTTGTTCATTATACTCTAGATCTGCAGTACAAAATTACTTTCCAGTATTTCCTCAATACAGTTTCTTTCTCATAATTTCTGTTATTTATAATATAATTTGAAAAATAAAATATTAGTTATGTGTACTCAACAACAAAATAAGATGCGGTTTATGAATGTTAAACAATGTAGCTATGTAACAATCTAGCTATACCTGTAACAATGTAGCTAGAAGACCTGTGGCAATGACTTAACTTTGTATCAGTCTCTCTCCTTCCAAAACTGAGGGGCTTCCTCCAAATAATAATAATGTTTGTTTAGCATTTGGCAGTTTATAAGGAACTATAACAATCATTTAATTTTAACTCAATTTGGTGAAAGATCTCTAAGGCTGCTTCATGTCATAAAATTCTATGATCCTATGATGTCAGTTCAGCAGTGATTCTGTTATTCTCAGCACAAGATGTCAAGGCCCCATCATCCGCTTTATGCCAGCCAGTTTGGAGGGACATCACCTGGTTTACCTGAAGGATCTATAAATTCCTTGAAGAAGGGCCTCGTGTATTATTCATCCTTGTACTCCCAGGGCCTAGATCCTTGCTTGACGGAAAGGATATGACTAGTGAACATTTGCTGTGCGTTGGCTAATGATGAGAGTAGGAGGCCCCCTTCCCACTCCCACTCCACGCTGTGACCGGATGGCAATCTCAGCACAGCCTCTATCAGCCTGCCCTCGCTGGCGCGGGGGCCGCATCTACAGCGATTGGGGTGGGACTACCTTCGTGGTTTTACTCTTAATTAACAAGCACACCTAGGGGAAGCCAATGTAGTAAGCAAAGTTCTCTTGCCTCATTCCACTGGTAGGTTACATTCTCAAACGTCACCTTAACCATTCCTTGGCCAAACAAAGCATTCAACCCAGCCACATTGGAATGTTTCTCTGCTGAAGGTTGCATCTCCGCTTTTATTACAGAAAATTGTGTTTTTAAAAAATGACAAACACAATTCACTTTCCAGAAATTAACTTTACAGTTCAGCAGCTGGGGAGCATCTATTCAATAAGACAGAGGTTACTGTTTTTGAATCTTGCCATTAGTAAAACTCCCCAGTAAGCCTCAAAAGTGGGCTAATGGCAATATTTAAACTACTTGCTCTACTGATACTGGTTGTTTAGTGAAAAGGACTTTGGTGTGTCATTTAGCTCATTTCCCCCACTTTTAGGTCAAATGTAACTAAAACATCACACACATCTGTTCATCTCTTTCTTCCAAATCTCCAGGCAGTGTAGCTGTTTGGGGGGATGGGGTAAGGAAGGAAATAAATGAACATCTCCAGGCAAGAAATTCTGCACATCCCAGCCGGGCACAGTGGATCACGCCTGTAATCCCAGCACTTTGGGAGGCCGAGGTGGGCAGATTACGAGGTCAGGAGTTCAAGACCAGCGTGGCCAAGATGGTGAAACCCTGTCTCTACTTAAAATACACACAACACAAAAATTAGCTGGGCACAGTGGCGGGCACCTGTAATCCCAACTACTCAGGAGGCTGAAGCAGGAGAATTGCTTGAGCCTGGGAGGCGTAGGTTGCTGTGAGCTGAGACCACGCCACTGCACTCTAGCCTGGGTGACAAGAGCGAAACTCCATCTCAAAAGAAAAAAAAAGAAAAAGAAAAAAAAAAAAGAAATTCTGCACATCCGCTTGTTTAGGCACCCTGGAGACGGGCTGTAAGTGGTCTGCTCTGCACTGTCCTAGCGCTCCAGGTAGCCCCATCCTTGTCAATCGGTCATTCCCAAATTAGGACATTAGGGAAGGGTAGACCATCACACCCACAAATGATACCACCTCATTCTCGTCCCACATTCTCACAGCCCCAGAGCAAATGCCTGTGAGCCATGGCCCTGTCCCTGAGAGCCTGAGCCTTGAGTAATTTAAGCAGAGCACCTTGGATCTCTTCTGAGAAATTCTCCTCTCAGAGCCTGTTCCTATACAGAACTTTTAAAAAGTACTTTTGTGGCTGGAAACCCCGAGAGAATGAATACAGAGGAATGAAATGCAAGTCACTTTTGCTTGAGGTGGGGCAGAGATGGGCTGATCCTCTTCCACAAGGCCCCTGGCATGGCCCCCTGAGGTCAGGTTAGGTGCACATCGGCAGTTTCTGCAGCTGTTGTTGGAGAGGTGTTGCTGTTACTATTGATGTTTGGCTTATTGATGTTTGGCTTTTTAATTTATATGAAATGATTTTTTTTAAATATTTACCTATTCTAAATCTAGAGCTGAAATATGAGCCTTCATTTCGAAAGTGAAACCCCCCCCCCCCGCAAAAAAAAAGATTTCTTTTGAATTTATGTCTGGGTGGGAGTGGGGATGATGAGGGTAATGGGGAGGGAGATGAAACAGCACCCCGGAAAACCCACAGGAGGGGAGCTGACTGGGTGCTGGGGTCTAAGGCTTGGACGTGAGCAAGGAAGGTGAAATGTCCTCAGAGAACTGAACTCAGAGGCCTGCAAATACTTCCTCGCAGCGTGACAGTCACTTTCCAAATGTTAGCAACATCCCACATTGTCCAGAAGCGCTTCTATATGGACCTCAGAGGAAACGCTTTGGCGAAAGTTTGGAAGTTAGGAGTGGGTTCCTGGACAGCACAGCTGTGAAGTCCCTTCAGACTGTGGCGGGCCTCTGAGGGAAATACAGGGAGAAAAATAAAAGCTTCTGTGGAGGAAAAAAGTCTTTTGTGCCATTTACCATGATAGACAGGGCTTCTGTGAAAACTATTTATACCACCAGTGAAATAGCTGTGCATTCCTGCCATCCATGGGACATGTTTATGAACACATCAGGGGAAAAAAATGGACAAAAACAAACGACAGGGGTTTCCTTATAATGATGAGGATTTCTGCTTGCAGGAAATAAATTAAATTGTAGCATATTCACATGTAATTCTATAAATAATAAGCTGCGAGATTGTTCAGTCACTCATGTGAGAGTGTGCCTGTGGGTGTTCATCTTTATTCTAAAAGCTGCCCCACCTAGAAGCCTTGTAAAAAGTCATCAATTTGAGCAGCAGATTGGTAAATAGATACATGTTTATATGGCACACGTGTTTCATTACATCAACATAGCTGAGAGTAATGGCAGCCAAAAAAATCTGAAACTTCATCCTTCAATGTTTATTCAACTAACATGTATTAAATCCCAGCTATGAACACAGGGCTATATTGTGCATTATAACAATAAATAAAATGTAGTCTCTAGACTCAAACGTCTTATAATCCATTTGGTAAGATGACACATGCAAAGCCAAGAAGAACAGTCATTGAGCCACTTGAGGCACAGATAGAGTGCCATGTGTGGCCAGAAGAGGGAGAGAGTGTTATGACTATGGGTTGAAGAAAGACCATGGTGGAATTGGCCTTTGAGGTGGTCTGTAAAGAATGAAACTGCTTAACTAAGGTGAAGAGAAGTAGCTCATTACAGACCCAAGGGAGGACCTAGTGGGATGCAAGTGCATGAGTCAGAAGGTGGACGAGCTCACCTTTTCTCTGGAGCTCAGCGACATGTGATGCCTACATGTAGAGTCACACAGGAATTACCAGTCCCTTTGTGATAAATGAGAAAACCTAGAGATAGCCAAAATGTCACAGCCCAAACTCACTTATGACTGCCACCCCATCTATGTCTGTAGGCCACCAGACAACCCTGACCCAGGAAGCTCTTGTACACTCAGCTTGCAGAGCTGTACCCTTTGATAAATAAAGCTCTACCCCCAGCAGCCACTTCCTAAGTTGATTCATCAACCACATGTTGCTGTATTGATATGAGACCCTCTACAGTCTTTTTTTTTTATATAGCACATGAATCAAGCCAAGCTATGGAAAAGTACAGCACCTTATTTTTACTTCCCAAACATCACCAAAAGAGGAAGTCTTCCTGGAGACTATGTCAACCGAACTGGGCCTTGAAGGATGGCAAGTGCAGAGGTGTGAAGGAGGAGAGTCCACACAGCTCTAGGGGCACATACAAGGGGACAGAGAGGGGAATGTGCTATGTGATCTGAACCTCCCCCCAGGCCCATGGTATTTGTGGGACCATGGCTACATGCTTGAGAAAGAGCAGGAGAAAAGATTAAAAACATTAATTTGGAGGGTCAGGATAGAATAAGGCATTTGCGAAGACAGAAATGTCACAGTGATATCATTTCTTTGGCAAGGTTCATCTGCAGAACATGTGAGACATGGAACGGAGAGTGGAAAGAGACTGACATGAGGGAAAGCAGTTCAGAGAGGGAATTCATGAAGAGCTGAAGAGAGGAGGTGGCAGGACTAACTAAAAGTGGGACAGTCACTTGTTACAGTGAAGGTAGAATGGACAGAATTGGGCAACTAATTAAGAGGGAGAACCCTCTAGGAGAATAGGAGAACAGGAGAACGCGTCCAAACCTGGAAAACTAGGAAGAGAAGATCCTTGGTGAGAAGCAGTCAATGAGTTTGCTTTGGGATATGTTGAGTTCCCAAACTCATCATCAGGTGAGGCATCCAGGTAGCAAATGAAGACATGGGACTGGAGTCGGAAGAGAAGCCAGATCTGGAGAAAGAGCTTCGGTAGTTCACATTCATAGATACAATAGTCAAAGCCCAGGAAATACCCAATTCTACAAGAAGGTTGTACACAGGGAGCAAAGAAAGCCTTAAAGAGTCTTACTTTAGGGAGCAAGAGCAAAGAAGATGAAAGGAACTGTCAGGTGAAGAAAAGTCTCGAGTTGCCACAATGTGGAGAACATACCAAGGGTAGAGGGCTTTTCAAGGAGGGCATTTTCAAGGGTGTTGCAGAGAAGTCTGGGAGGGCAGAATTGAATCAACTGGTGGTACTTTGACATTTGAGAAAGCAATTTCAGGAGAGCAGTGGGAGTAAAAAGCAGGTTCCTGGGTCTGAGGAGTGGAAGATAGTGAGAATTTGGAGGTGGAAAATGAGGCTGCTTTTTGTGGGGTATGTGGCAGAGGAGTGGGTAGGGGAAAATGTACTCTCAAAGAAAGTAGGCTGCAAGGCCAAGGTCAAGGGATGGTGGGTTCCACTCATTGGGCAAGCCTGAGCATGTTTGTAAGCACAGAGAAATGCACCCGAATGTGTTTGTGAGGTTGTAGAATTGTTTTATTTTTGAAAAAGAAAAATTCTAGGATGCCTTTGGCTGTATTTTATGTAACTATGATACTACAGTCCATCTGAAACTGTAGATGTGTACATACTGTAGTTCATATCTGTAAGTGATCAATAAATGTTTACCACTGTATGGCTGGCACATCACAGATACTCAACAAATATTTTTGGCAAATTACACATCTTGATAATATCTCTATTGGCATTCCTGTTCTCCATGAAATAACTTATTTAACTGTGCTCATATTAATCTTAGTTATGAAACAGATCGTTTAGAAGGTAACATTGGAAACAAAAGGCTAAACTAAGATACATAATTTGCCAGGCCTCATAAGCTGTGCTTTGATGTTCTAACAACTTCCCAATAAGTCAGAAGCCATCTGTTAAGCAATTCATTCAGAGTGGGGGTATTAACATTAAACTATCTGTCTTTCATATAGTTAGTCATTAGTTATTATACTCTCTGTCTCTCATATAGTATAGTTAGTAATTACTGAAAATAAGATAATCCTATTAATGGCCACAACATGATTCTGATGGTTAGTATATTCTCTAGCCACAAAAACCCAGACCTAAGCCTCCCCCATTCTGCCATTCACACTGCAGCACGTGCCATCTGACCTAAGAGGAGACGACAGCCTCTCCTCTTCCTCCATAGATCTCATTTGAACTGTGAGAACCAAGTTTGCCAAATGACATTCGTGCTAGGGGAAGCACTCACATCAGGCCAACCACCCAAAGCAATACAATATTTCACCACATATTTCAGTGCTGGCATTCGTACCCACACAAATATTAACCAATCAAAACTTATACTCTCCTTGCCAAATTCTCAGAAGAATGGCTGAGGAAGTATCACATGGTCTGAATCTACACAACTTTACCCTGATGCCTGTGTAATTCAGAGGAATTCTCTAGTTTTGTTTAGTACAGGTGAGAAACTCAAAGAATAAGAAAATTGTTGGGGACAGGCACAGTGGCTCATGCCTGTAATCCCAGCACATTAGGAGGCCAGCCGGAGTATTGCTTGAGGCCAGGAGTTCGAGACAAGCCTGGGCAACATAGTGACACCCCACCTTTACAAAAGACAAAAATAATTAGTAAGGCCCGGTGACATGCATTTGTAGTCCCAGGTACTTGAGAGGCTGAGGCAGGAGGATCACTTGAGCCCAGGAGTTTGAGCCTACAGTGAGCTATGATCACACCACTGCACTCCAGCCTGGGTGACGGAGCAAGACCTCATCTTAAAAAAGTAAAAAAAAGTCTTGAGGGCTATAGTAATCACAAGAAATTATTTCCTTAAACTCCTTTTTTTCTTTCTACACCATTAAAAAGGAAAAGATTTGGGGAAAAGAGAAAGGGTGTGATATAAGCAAATGCTCTATATCGGCAATTCTCTCTGTAACTTCCACCACTACTGTCTCTGTCAAGCGAGCATAAAGTGAAAATATTTAGCTCAACATTTGTGTAGGAGTACTTGCGAGGGTTCCAAATTTTCTCCCCACAATTTTTCAAAATCCAGTTGCCAATAATCAGGTAATTTTTACTTGAATGCTTTAGAGCAACCCCAAAGACTGAATTTTATTTATCTCTGAGCCTCTTTAAGGGGTGAAAAAACATCAACATAAACAACTGAAGGAATATCACCTGGTAAAATCATTGACCCCACACCGGGACTGACTCCATGTTCCCTCCCCAAGCCATATTGTCTTTCTATAACAACATCTCTCTTTTGTATGAAGTAAGATGGATTTTGATCCGTTGATCCCCTTATCTTTCTTTGGTGTAACAACTGGAAAACTGGCAATTCATGTGAAGCACTTTGCCAAGAGGGTAGTAAAGATCCTTTTAATGTTTTAAGCATCCTTCGTTGAGTTATTGTGTGCTGGAATGGGCCTAAGGTCCATTGTGTGGTTCATGTTGGAGCCTGGATGGGTACATCTGGTAAAGACAGCAAAGAAGTTGAAGGGGGAAGTGTTCCTCAAGACAGATTCTTTTCTGTTTTTCAGTTCCTGGGCAGTTCTTTGTATTTTTCCACACAGGGTGAAAAACACAGTCATAAAACCCCGAACAGTAGAACAGTCAGAATGAAATTAGTTTGTTTTCACTGAAGCATTTGTGCTTGTTTCCTTCAGAAGCTGATCTTGATGACATGATTGATTGTCCCTGTGGACCCTTCCCCTTTATGTTTTCCATATCCCCCAACTGCTCAGAGATGGACCGCGTGCCAACGCAGGCAGAAGGGACACGGGTTAAAAGCTGCCAAGGCGTACTCGCTGCCCTCAGCCCAACACAGGGAGGCAGTCCTAGGAGCTTGACTTGACTTCAGGGTTCACAGTTGATACGTGCATCTGGTCCGGGGAGAAAGAGGGAAACTTTCCTTCAACCTGACCCAAGGCTCTAAGCTCACTTGCTGCCTCACTCTTTTCCTCTCGCAACGCAAAGCTGTGCCATGCTGAATGGAGCCTCCTGGCTCTGAAACCAATGTGGTTTGCCATCTAGATCAATGCAGACTTCAGTGTGCACTGAGTGCCAGCGAGAGAGGGGCATCTGGTGTCATCTCACCCATGGAAAGGGTACATTAGCCCTGCTAATTGTCCTCACCACTATGCCTTAAAAATCCCCACTCATCCTTCCCAGATGGCTGCAAAGGATCACTCATATTCACTTTGTGTCTGATCCTGGTATTTAATGCCATTTGTATTCATCAGACTAATGGAAATATCAATTAAGCCCAGTCAAGACTAGCTCTTAGAGCAATAATGGACACGTGTACCTGAGCTCAGAGCAGAGGAGCATGAGAAGACAAGAATTTTGAAAGACTGATTGGTTGATTATGTTAAGAACCACAAAGCAAAGTGTGTTTCTTTGGTCCCATGTTTGTGTAGGTCTTTGTGTCTCATAGCCAGGCTCTCTGTGCAGTGAAGTTAGATGCCCCTGCTCAGGATGTGTTGAATTGGGCAAAAATCCGAACCCACATGGAAGAACAGAGAGCTATTCTCACAAAACAGCAGGTGGATTGTATTCAGGAGGAGTTCCAGGAGTTGCTGCAGGAACGGAGAAATTCCACGAGGAAAGGAGGGAGACTTTATATTAGTGTTTTAGAATACGGTTAGCATCAGCAGGGAGCTACTAGCTCCCTCTGCTCCTACCACAGGCACCCTGGAGGCACAGAGGCTAAAGGGAGCCAGAGGGACTCCTGGACATTAGAGGGAACACAGTGGTTGTCACAATTGTGGATGAAGGCTTATCAGAGGATACTCTTGTTGTTCACACACTGGTCAGATGACTGAGGCTAGAGAAAGGGACAGAGTAATTCTGTCCGGACCTTTAGCATACAGGAACCTGAGGAAAGACCATTCCATACCCTGCATAGAAGTGGTAGCCACAGTTCTTCTATGGCAGTGACAAGATTTGACATTTCTAGTTCTCTGTGCTGATATTTTAATAGTACTGGCTCATTGCTGCCATCAAGAAGGCAACCTAGACTTGAGTTTATTCGAGTCCAACTTGAAGAGAGCAAATATATTTTTGAAAGAGCCAAAAACACAAACCAAAGGTGTCTGAGATCAATGGAGGAGATGCCTACTATTCCCTAAGTGTGTCTAAATTCCTGCACCACTTCTGAAGGTTCTAGATGAAGCACCTTCTTACCTCATGTGGGGAGCAGCACAGTTCAAGGCTAAGTGGAACTGGTTAGGGGAGAGACTTCTGAAGAGTTCACAAGCCTTTTGCTCCTAGAATAAAACTCAATGTAGCTGATCTTGTTTCTTCTCTCAACTCTGACTTAGGGCATAAAGCACATAGGATGAAAATTCTCCTTTTTAATCCTTTTTAATACGTCTCTGGGTTAGAGAATGTATATGTATATATGTATATTCACCTGCGCTCATACATACAAGAACATGAGAATTGCGCTATCAGAGAACTGATGTTAAAAACCATGAGGAAAATTATTCCTGCTGGGTGCCATTTATTATTTTCTGTGTGTTTAGAACTTTGCTTGAGAAATTCTAGATTTTGATGATTAACATAAAACACTTTTAACTGGGACATTAAAGAATTAATGGCCGTGTACCACTTGGGAGACCACATGGAACTCTTTACTTAGGGTCCAAGAATTCTAGGCTGGGGCTCATGTGGAAACTGCCATCATTAGTTTTCCTCATAAATCATTAATGTTTCCCCATCCCATTGACAGCTTCCATTCCACAAGATTCTCAGTAGCCACTTTCTGGCATTTTTTTCTCAACTCATACCACCCATGAGGCATGCACAGCAAAAAAACCATAGGAATTTACTGTGTACCAGAAGAAACTAACATGATTTTTTACAAAAATCTGTTTGGACACGGAAAAGAATCCAAAAAAGTTATGAGGTTGAAATGCCCCAGCCTCATCATTGCAATCATGAAATGGGTGGCGGCTATTGATTTCCCTTTAAATTAAAAACAAAAGAAAATAGGAAGGGGAGAGGCATGCTTGGTTATATGTTGCACAATTGTTGGGCTAACCTGAAAGGTCTTGTCTGGGAGGAAGAAAAAATAAAAATAAAAAAACCTGGAAACAAAGTGATACAACGATCACAGCATTCGAAATGTTCCAGAACTTTCCAAACCACTCTTAAGATAGAAGCTGGTTGGGATCTTCCCTAACACATCTTCCCTAAAACAACAGCTTCCACAAGCTGTTGTTTTCACAGATATGTTTCAACTCCCTGGATGGAAAGGTTTTTTTAGGTCCTCTCTAGTTAACCCCTGTTGTAGTGGGGGGATTCTTAGTGCTTATGTTCCAAACCTCACTGGGGCCTAAGTGCTAGTGTGTGTTTAAGGTGCTCAAGACTCAAGACTAGAGGGCCCCTCTTTCTTCTCTCATTCTGATGTGGCAGGTGGACCCGGATTTGCCTGGGCAAACTCTCTCTTACGTGTTTTCTGCTATGAACGTGTAACTTTCCTACATATCACACATGATCATTATATTCTTCTCCAACGGAAGAATCAGAGTCTATTTTAGTAGTAGATAAAGCTACATAGAGGCAAAATGACTGCAGCGTCAATTGGCAGCCCAGCAGACATGACCATTTCTGCTATGAAAGTAATATTCGTTCATCTGATGCTGTTGTCTGCAGAGGCAGCTGTTAGAATAAAAAAGTGTATCTGTTGAGCCTAGCAAAGGATCACATTCTATTTCTTGAACTGTTTTGTTCCAGAGGATTTTTTTTTGTGGAAAATCCAACATTTGATCCATTAGGATTCTCCAATGTAGACAGCACCTATTAGATACAGCAACCATTTACTTGTTTTTACAAAGTATCAGATACTGGCAGAGTATGTTCATGAACTAGTCATCTGATTCATTTATCAATTTCATCTATAAAACTTTTGTGAAGGGAACATTTAAAATAAGAAATTTGCCTCTGTTTGAGCCAAATCTAGAAAAATGTTGTAACTATGAGTTTTGCCAGTAGAAGAATAAAGTCCCTTGATCTCAACACTTTGACAGATAGGTAACAAAACCAAGATCACATTTTACCATCAGATTATTCTCAGGAGCCTAGCTAATGAAAAGTTATTATCAGAAGGTTATTCCTTCTGCTACTCTATGTGCAAGCAAAAACATAATAGGGATTGTAATAAATGATTATATCAAGCGCAACAAAATACTGAGAAGAAACAGAATGGTATTTGTTACAGAGGTTTTAATGAAAGGCCAAGTTTCCAGCCTCATTTTTAAACAATGTGTGTTCATCATTTTCAGACAGATGTGGCATTTGGCAGGTCAGGAAGATCTCCACATATAGCAAAGCATCAATTTCCAAGAATAAAAGAAGGAGGAAGAGGAGGAGAAGGAAGAGAGGGAGGAAGAAGAAGAAGGAGGAGAAGGAGGAGGTGTAAGAGGAGTAGGAGGAGGAGGATTGCAGAGCAGAAAGAAAATGAGAGAACTAGAAAATAAAACTTCTCTGCATTAGACCCTGAGCAAGATATTAGACTGAGAGAAGGTTAAGAGAGAATAAAGCCATTCCAATTTTTCATTCTAATAGGAACCTAATTTATCCCTAAATTAGTAACTGGAAGAGTTTAGTTAAATATTAAGTTCTGAGGAGGAGTCACTTACTTGTTGTTTTGATGGAGAAGACTCAGTGAAAGAAGATAAGCAGAACAATTTTACTTCTCCTGGGAAGATAACTGGCATGAGACTACTTCAAAAAAATCATATTCAATACATACAGGCATTTAATATCTCAATCACTTCATGGTAACATTGAGGCTTTTCACTGTGTGAATATGATATAACTCATGATTTATTAATTGCTCCTATTAATCAAAATGTAAACTGCAGAACCCATACATGTCACTAAATGGCACGGCACTATGCATATCTGAAATGCAGGACTGCCTGCATTATCAAAGCCCTCAATGAACTAAGGTTTGGCATGTTGGGGAAAACATGTAAAAGAAGAGATGATAAATTTAACTTCCAATTTCTTCTAGAGATGGAGACCTTTTGTGTTACCATTAAATCCATAAGTCAAAGAGAAAACAATTTTAGAAAAAGAAAGCCCAACCTCACCTGGTATTTTCTGTTGAAAATCTCTGGAAAGGCAGGAGAAAACTAGGATCACTGGGTCAGCAGGGATGTTCTCTTCCTGCACCCAGGCAACAGGGTACTGTATCTTTTCTTTCTGTTTTTTTCCATGGGAAACTGCATCACCTCATAGAAGCAGGTATAACATAAAAGATGAGCCCAGAACCCCACATTGAGCCTCAAAAAACTTTCTGATCCAATTTCTCAGAATTTTTTTCCAATGGAAAGAAACTATTCTTTGAATATTTAGAGTGACTTCCAATAAAAAGTGACTGTTAATAGGGTAATCTTGCAATATGCTTGATAGTTATTTAATTTATTATTAAGTTGTATCTTGCAAAGGAGATAAAATGTATAAACTGAGGAATTAAAGAACACTTCATCGATTAACTTATTGGGATGATTTCAGAGACATTATCCCCAGAGCCTATGAGTCACTGGAGGAGTTCCAGCTCAACAATAGATTACTGTACCTTTTTTTTTTGGCTGACGGCCACAATGTTACAATGGCGTGTTCCCAGGTCCATCTGTGTTTTTAAAATATTACAGTAACAATAACAATAATAACAATAATTGTTTGAGTATTAAGAAAAGACGACATTAAAGAGAGAATGTTGCATAAGTCAGTCCAGCAGAATAAATGATAACCTGATCTTTGATTCAATGAGGTTTATTAGGTGACAGGTGACAAAGATTGGACCCATGTGTGCATAATCTTGCATGCTTCAGGCCAGGCCTCTGTCTGTGTAGGAGCAAAAAGACATGGCACACCTAGGTCAGTGACACAATCGAATCCTTTGTCTCCCCTCTGTCTGTTCTGCGCAGAGTTTTTTAAATAAATGCTTTTTTAAAAGCCAAACAGAGAATCGTTTCAGTTTTTAAATCAAATTAACCCCTTTTCCCACTAAACCACCATAAATTATAGTCTGGATAGGAAGAAAAAAAAAGAATTCTTTTCGACTGTCAAGTATTTACATAGAAATTACAGAAGATGTTATATGTTCTGCTAAAACCAGAGACAAATGCTTCGAGAGCTTTAAAACAGAGTCTTTTCTTTTCCACTCCAGCTGGCAATTACAGCAAGCAGACTGCACTCATGGGGTCTCCCGGCCAGGACCCTGCTAAGCGTTCTATCTGTCAGTATTTCTTGCCACGCTGAGACTTTCTTTTGCTTTGCGCATTCGAGTGTTCTTGCAGTCCCATCCCTGGGCAATTAGATGAGATGCCACACCTGTAGCAGCCTCATACATTTACGCAGTTAGCAGCTTTTTATCACAAATGCCTTCTATGAGGACGCCCATCCTGTTTCCATTTAAATTCATGAACATCTGTTACACAGGAGATGGGTTAGCTACCAAGCACTACTGTTAGATTTCTCGCCAGCAAGTCTCATTCCTTCATGTGGTTTCTGTTTTCTTCTTTAAACAGTTAATTATGTTTTATTCTTTCTTCTATAAAAGCTAAATTTAGCCAAGTTTTGTACTAATTTAAAACATTTTCTGGAAATGACAGAGTGCTATTTTTTTTTTAAAAAAAAAAAAAGAGGGGGGAGCTGAATTCTAAATGGTTATCACAAATGAATATAAGGGGGAAACGAACATGGCAGCTTGTGTCTTTAAGTTTCAAATTTTATTTGATGTATGCAGACAAACAGCACTTGAGTCATAAATTCAGTTCACAGTCATTACTCACATGTGTGTTGTGATTCAAAGTGGGGCTTCTGGGAAAGGGGGTCTCCTGGCTTTTTATCCCACCATGTTAGTCCCCCCTTAGTGTGGACTGAAAGTAAACTCCGAATTCTGTTTATCACTGGCTGCAGCTGAGTATAGCCATGTGCTATGTATAAACATTGGCAGATGTACTGTTGTGTATACCAACTACATTAGCCCATTTGCTGTTTGGAGGTATCTATTATGTTTGCTTTTTAAGTTTTAGTCAACACATTAATATAAGGAGGAAAACTATAGCTCTAGTGGACATGCTGTATCCCAGTGGTTCCCACCTGGGAAAGATTTTACCCAGGAAGGGACATTTGGCAATGTCAGGAGACATTTTTGGATGTGACATCAGGAGTAGGTGAGGCTAATGGTATCTAATAGGTAGGGGTTAGGGGTTAGGGGTGAGCCAAAACATCCTACAATGCACAGCATAGCTCTCCGCAGCAATGATTCATCCAACCCAAAATGTCAAGAGTACTGAGGTTGAGAAACCCTATGTTAACCAGGTTACAAAAAAAAAAGTGTCTCAACTTGTTCACTGAAGGGCTAGCTCAACTATTATTATCATTCACAGCAATCATATTCTTACCACCAATACTAAAATTCCTGAACCCGAGAGTTTTGTTGAATATGTTCAAAGTCATATTTAAACATTATTTCATTTCTTTCTTCAACTTCCGTATACCATATGTGTTAGTGAAGGTATTATCTGTGTAAAAAATCAGAAACTAAGAAACCAGGCACTTGACTCTTAGGATGTTTGAATATCAGAGTCAGGATTTAGAGCAAGGTTTAAGTCCAACCACCTCCCAGTTAGGAATCACCAATGCTATGACTCTGTTAAGGAAATCATGGCAGTGGAAGGAGAGCTCACAGCTGTAAGACCCATTTCTCGGTTGTCTTCAGGCTCCCCAAGAACACATCAATTAGAATCAGCTAACACATGAGTGACACATTATTTTCATTATAGAAGTGTATTTCTATTTGCTCTCTAAGCCTCTTTATTAATTTCACTCTTCGAAACATATACCACTGGGTTAAGAATGCATTAAATATAAAGATGTCACATTTTGAATCATCAAATGTAGAATAAAGACAGAATCAAAAATATGAAAAAAATAGCGGTAAGGGAGAGAGAGGGAAAATGAATATGGGAAAGTCTAAAAAATGAAAAGGCGGAAAAATGAAAGAATATGCCTGCTGTTTCCTAATGAGTAGCTGAAAGTCCTCAACCTGTGAAGCCTCCTGGATCATCTGCCAATTGTTCAACCCAACTCCCACCCCTGCCTTCATCCTCTTTCCCTGATTCACACCCTCATGGCCTCTTTTCATAATAGTCAAGGTCCATCACAGCTTTGACCTCATGAATCCATTATGCCCTCCTCTGTTACTGCTAGACCTGCAGACCCAGTGTCCACAAAGATGCTCCTATATTCTTTATTCCTGCCTCTCTGGAATGGTTTTAATGCCCCCTAAAGCAGCAGCATGTGAATCGACCCGTGTGTTCATATCCTGGAGTCCTCTTAGCTCCTTGGTGCCTCCAAGGCCAAGCTTCCATCACCTACCAAGACATAGCGAGCTGGACCAATATTTGTGTGGCAGGTTGGGTGTGACATGAATGTCAAAGCCACCCTGAACTGAGAGATTCTGATCCCCTTTGTTGAACTTCCTTTGGGTGGTCAGCCAGACATTGTCATTCAGCAAACATGGTTTAAATAAATATCTAGATGCAATCAAGAGAAACATGAAAATGACATGGCTTCAGTCCTCCAAGAGTTCAAATCTAGTAGAAGGGACAAAAAATGTCTTAGCCTAAGATGATTAAAAAAAAAAAAAACTTGACTCAAAAGCTTATATGCTTTTTGGGGTGGGGCAACAGGGTGTACAGTCCCAAGGAAGTAAAAGTGAAAGCAAAAGAAAAGGCACAGAGCTAGTCACAGCTCATGAGAAGCTTAGCTAAGCCTTTGCTCTCTCAGGACATATGCAGAAAAGCTGTACGAATCTGCTGTGTCTTAGAACAAAGGCAAGCAACTTATCTGCTGGATTCTCCCTATCTACTGCCTCTCATTGATCAAAAATTCACCCAATACAATATTAATTCCCCCTGCACTTGCAAGTTGTTACCTGGAACCCCCAGGTAGCCACTGGGAAATCCAAGCATCTCTAAGTTCTGGCCAAGTAGCACATAGGTACAGCTGACTCCTCTTGTCAGTGAGCATCACGCATGGGAATTCTTTGGTCTGTGATGGCAATAGCAGCAGCTGTGGCTCTATGACAGTATCCTTTGCCCCATTTCCAAGGCCACCCAGACCCAGTAGCAAGACAAGCTCCCAGGCACTGAGCCAGGAAGGTCTGGAGTGGTGAGTGAACAGGGTCCATCACACCAGAGAGTTCAGTACAGTGTACTGCATGCCCAGCCAACCCAAAGACCAAGGCAAGACCTAGGAACTTTTTATTTCAAAAGGAATATAGGTCTTGAAAATACTCTACTTTCAGCTACTATACATCGAACATAGTAAAACAACAGTATTTGTTCCCTTTTCTGGTAATAAATCTTAATGACTCCAGCTTGCCAGAAGTCATAAAAAAACATCAAAACTTGCTGAAGGATTGATAACATCCCACCGCTCATAAAATGTCAGATGTTGGACTCATTGTTAGTGACCTAAAACATTAGAAACTTAGATTCAATGGAAAATAAGTGTAAACAGCATCAGAGCAACACAGCCTAGCTCTGGATGTAATTTGAACTAGTTATGTAGACATTTGGAAACACTGGTTCCTACCTGAGGGGCTATTTGTAGCATGTAACAAGGACGCATCTCACAGTACTCATGCACTAACAGCTCTGCAAAAGGGCATTGAAGGTTGAGGAAGAGGTGTTTAGTTTGAAACAAGTCCACCATCGAGATGTTCCCAACCACTAATTTTCCAAGATAAATAGTTATGTCCTGTGTGTTTAGCTTTGCAATCCTGATTAAAGCCAATAGCTTTGGGTGAACACACACCACATTACACCCATATCTGGCCCACATTTTTTGTGCAAACTCTCTTAATACCACTTCAAATGCATGTGATCATTACGCACATGTACATGTACATACTAAAGTGAGAAATAGGAGTAGAAGTAAATGCATAAAAGAGGATGTACATGCAATAAGAAGAGAGATGGGTATAATGTAGGACAGACTGGCTAATTGGTCAGAAAATCATGGATGAGAGAAATGGGTAAATGGGAGAGGAGTATAGGAAATGCCGGGGGTAATGAGGTTCCACTAGGCACCATTGGTTAACACGAGATCAGAAGCATGGCGTGAGCATTTTTTAGAATGTATCACTTAGTAGTGAGAGACAGTGTGGGGAAATAAACGGGTAAAATTTAGAAGGAAGGCAACTTGGATTTGAATCTCAACTCTACTACTTGAGTTAGTAACGTCAGTAGAAGGGGGATAATATTGTCCCCAATATTAGGGAGCCATAAAGATTGAACGATACATTGTATCACAAATGATATCACATAATGGACTCCTCAATAAATTGTAACTGTTTTACGTAGGTAAAGATCACTGGCATGGTTTTTCTAAAAGAAAATCATAAATCAGCTATATGGAAAGTGCTATGCAGCAAGTAGTCATTTAGAGGGGAGAACCCGCAGCCCAGCAGTGGTATAATGGTAGATTTGAAGAGGACTGGAAAGCTATGTGTGAACTGTGGACATCTCTACAGAGGGCCCTGCCAACGCCTGAAACTCAGAACGTATAAAATATAACTTGTCCTCTTTTCCTCAAAACCAGCTCCTCCTCCTAACTTTCATTTACTCTTTCATTCATTCATTAATTTATTATCTTATATATTATTCAATAAACATGTTTATAACGTCTATAGTGTACTAAGCATTCTACATGAAAACAGATAAAAAGAATACAACTCTCTATAAATTACCTTCTTTATAAATTAAAACACCCTGTCAATCATCCAAAATGGGAATCTCATGGTTATCATTTGCTTCAAGGCAGTTCTAATGTTCCCACATCTGCTCTGTCCTTACCTTTTCTTATTTAAGCTCCTATTTATTGGTTACCCTCCCCGACTTAAGTCCATCTTACATATGGCCAAGTTTGTTTCCTAAAAGTTCAGATGTTGTTGTATTGCTGTAATGCTCAAGACTCTTCCATTCCCCACTGCCTAAGGAATTCAGTACAGACTTCTCAAGGCCCTTTGAACACAAATCCAACCACTCTATGCAGCCCTATCTCCCACTGTCCCCTCCACATGCTTCATTCTTTATGGAGGTGAGGACTATCTGGTATGCAGATAGCCAGCCACATCTTCCCCCTTGGCTGTTGCAGACATCAATAATTGATCACAGCACTCATTCTTGCTGTGCTCAGTTGTGGTCTGAGTCCTTCCTTCAGCCAGTTCCAATCAATCAGAGTTGGGACCCCAGATAAAACTTATTTGGCCATCCCTCCTCTAGTCATCTCATCAGATAAAAGAACCAAAGTCTATTTAGGCACATACTATTCAATGGCTAATGTTAGTTGTAAAATTATATATATAAAATGCATGTTGATTAACTTGTTTTCAAATGCAGACAACCCTAGCAAAAAAAGACACTACCTTCCAGACACTTAGAAAAATAATAATATTATTGGAGGGATTCTAAAGAAGTGAATCACCTCTAGGCAGCCCAGATGTGTAAGGACGATTACCACAACCCAAGTCAAAATTCCTTTTATGCATTCATCAGAATGCTGGGCTCCAAGAATCACATAGAGGAACTCAGAGGTAAATTAGATAATCCTTCTACTAGACAACAAAACCCATCTGATTCCAGCCCAAATGAGAAGTGGGTGGCAGTGATGGGGCCTCTCTTGCCAATTCTAGCCAGCTTTGTCTGCTACCATTGCGACTGCTTGTGATCTCTTAGGATATTGGATGTGAGTTGCCTGGCAGATTCAACCAAGAAAGTTTGGAAGGTTAGGATGAAGAACTGTCGTCTTCTTTAAAAAAAGTCTAGGAAGAAATGGGTGACCTTAGAATTGAGAAACTACTTCTAGATATGGTTCACTTGCAGTTTTCTTCCTTGTCTTTTCTCAAATCTCAAAATTCCATCTCTGAAAGGAATTGGGTGGAGTGAGATTGTGTGTGTGTGTGTGAGAGTGTGTGTGTGAGTGTGTGTGTGTGGCAGTGTAGCCATTCAGTATTCATTCCGATTGAAGAACTCAATATGAAATCTAGAACTGTGGACTCTAAGTAGTGCAACAGAAATTTCCACGATGATGTAAATAGTCCATAATTTTACACTGCCTAATATGGCGGCCACTAGCCATATGTGCCCATTGAGCACTTGAAATTTGGTTTATGCAGCTAAGAAATTAATATTAAATGACATTAATTTAAATTCAAATATATATATTTATTTTTAAATATGTATTTTATGAGATATATTTTCATGAGATATGTGTGTGTATATATATATATATAGAGAGAGAAAGAATTTATTCTGAAAACATATGTCATTCATTTGTCCTTCAAAAATAAAGAGCTGTATCTTATTCTTTTGTATCTACTATAGGGACTAATACTTAAAAGGGGATATATGAATACTTAAATATTAGGAAAGTTTCAGAATTTTCCGGGATGACAACAGTTCAAGGAATACCTGGATGGTAGCTTTGGAGCTCTGAAGAGCTCACTGTAACATAAGGAGTTGTATGTGTGTGTTAAAAAGGATAGACAGTGACAGCAGAAGTGACTTGGGTAAAGAATATTCAAGTAAGGCCTTTTGAGGGGCTGTAAGCTGGTTCTTAGCCTCATCTCTTAAAAAAAAGTTTTTGTTCATGTCACTTGTTATTCTCAGATGAATTATATATTGAGTATTTTAAACATTTTCCTCACTGGTATTTTATTCAAAACCGGTGCCAGTCTCCAGTGTCATGTTGTTCAGCGAAAAGGTATTCCCTCAAGGTATTGATCTGGGCATCTTGGCAATCATGAAACTCCATGGCAAAATCTATAAAAAGTCAAACATTTTAGAATCTCTCTTAGATAAGGAGCAGAGAGATCAGTGTCCTCCCTGGATGTGCTCTTTCTTTGTTATCCCTCACCCACCACCCCTGAAAATGTATTCCTGGGAATAGATCTATTTCTGTGAGTTCATAATGAGTCAAATTATCAAAGCCATGCTATTTCCAAGTGATAAACCACTGGCCCCAGCTTTTGTGTTTTTCCTTAAGGTGGTCCATTCTACAGTGTTGCTATAGAAGTGTTTTATAACCAAATCCCTAAATAAATAACACTGCGATTAAGTCAGACAGCCTGTTGAGAGCCCTGATGTGTATATGATTTTCCAGGGAAGGACTGCGTCTAATAATTTGCATTACTGGGTTTGAAAGGTAATCTGCTTCTCATCTTCCATTTTTTTGGTGACAAGTTGCTTCAGGCTGATGAACAGAGTTGAGATAAAGAGGACACGCCTAGATGCTTTCTACAGGGTCAAGAATTTAAAAGAGAGAATGGGGAGTTCTAAAGTGGATTCATACACAAAGTGAAATTCACCGCCCGCCCCCCTAAAAAAAATCTGTAGAAATAAGCTTGCAAGACTCTCGGCGATCTTCTGAGCCCCGGAACTTATCACTGCATTGTGTGGAGATTGCCCTTTTTTAATGAGCTTGGCAATGAGGTGGAAGTAGTCATTATGGGATAACCATGGACACTGACCACAGCTGTGGGCTCAACAAAAAACACTACTGTTTTGAGTTGTGCATCAGATCTTTATCTCAAGAAAGATACAACTTTGGCCAAAAAATCTAAATCAGCCTTCTAGTTGTAACTTGGCCTTTTTTTTTGTTTTTTTAGATGGAGTCATGCTCTGTCACCCAGGCTGGAGTACAGTGACGCGATCTTGGCTCACTGCAACCTCCGCCTCTGGGTACAAGCGATTCTCCTGCCTCAGCCTCCTTACAGGCATGCACCACCATGCCCAGCTACTTTTTGTATTAGTAGAGACGGGGTTTCACCACGTTGGCCAGGCTGGTCTCGATCTCCTGACCTCAAGTGGTCCATCCACCTCGGCCTCCCAAAGTGCTGGTATTACAGGCGTGAGCCACCGCACCTGGCCTCGTAACTTGGCCCCTATAGAGATGGGCATCAAGATAAAGAATCTATGGCAAGAATATTTTACTTCAAATTCTTTTTGGTAGTATGGCCATTCAGTATTCATTCAGCTTGAAGAACTCAGTATAAACCTAGAGCTCTAGACTCTAAATAGTGCCACAGAAATTTCGACAGTGATGTAAATGCTCCATAACTCTGCACTCTCTAGTGAGGTGGCCACTAGCCACATGTGGCTACTGAGCACTTGAAATTTGACTATTGCAACTAAGAAACTAATTGTAAGTGATATTAGCTTAAATTTAAATTATCACGTAAGACTAGTGGCTATTTACGGACGTTGCCATTCCATAATAATGACTAATTCACAAATGTGGCCCCTTATTCAAGTTACTTGGAGAACTTTTTTTTAAACACCAAAGACTGGGTCCCACCCCTCAAGGATTCTGATTTAATTTGGTATGATAAATAGCCTGTGCATTATAATTTTTTAAAACTCTCCAGGCAATTATAACGTGCAGTATATTTTGAGAACCACTGTTCCAGAAAAGACATTGCCAGAGCTAACTGGCTGGTCCATCCATTAGCTATGGATGGATTCACATCTCTGAATATTCTCAACAAAATATACAGTTTGATTTGTGTCTCCAAAGCGAGCTGTTTTCAGACAACAGGCTTCAGGAGCCTACTATATGGCAGGCCCTCTGTCTATACTAACAGCACCATTAATGTGCTCTAAAATATTCATTGTAGGGTGCTATGCGCTTGCAAGCTTCCATCCATGTCCAAAGTAAATGGCAAATTCGAGGCAAGGGAACCTTATTGAATTCAGAGTCTGAATATACAGGTAAGTCATCTATAGTCAAAGGAAAAGGCTCAGGAGAAATGAGTAGCCCCCTACATCCACCCAAGGCACAGAGGAGAAGAGAAACCATTTTTGACCCAGGGCACTTGCATGGCACCCACCACCGTCTGTCCAAGACAAAGCATAATGTCTGGGAAACTAGTTGCATCGTAGATAAGAGTCCCCAAATGAGAAATCCAATTCACAAATGAACATCAGCTTGCCCTACACGTGCGAGTCAAAGAAATCACACATGTGGCTTGGTGTCTTGTGCATTCTGTGTTACAGGGAGCATGGCAAGGGAAGAGGAGGCTGAAGCCCAGCCTGTTACTAAATTTGTTAATGGTACTTCCCAAGACTGACTTCTTTTCCTGCTTCACAATCCTGTAAACTCCAACTCTTTAATTGCCTCACTTTCTTTATGAATTCTCCCCCTGCTCTTATAAAGTAGGAGTCAAACTTTCTGAAATACTTGAATTCACACTTTTTTTTTTTTTTCCTACTGCTGGCCGAGCAACTCTTTGGGCAGGCAACTGGTTCCTCAGCACTAAACGACTCATTCCAGCAACTGACCTTTGGACAGCGCTTGGCCAAAGGGACCTCTGGGGAAAGTAGATGCAGTGAGAGAAACCACTCCAGAACTGCTGAGCCACGCTTTGTAAACACTATCTGCAGCTCTTCCTTGCCTCACACTTTTCTGTTGAGTAGTTTTGATTTTCTCTCTAAGGTGCTGATGTCTTTAGGGAATGTCTGTTTTATCTGTCTGGCCAATGGTGAAAGCTAAATGCTCTATACAAAGAATGATAAATAACTACCGGATTCTTCCTGTGCTTGGAAAAGAGATCCTCTATTAAATCTTCAGTTCTTATTGCATTATGTTAAATCCCACCTGGAGAGACTATTTCACATGCCTTAACCTGATATGTTCGAAACATTGGTTAAAAAGCCTGCTTTATTAGAAACCCCAAAGAGCTTTAGAAAAACACAATTTGTGTTTGTTGTAGATCAAAATGCTGACAGATTTAGTCAATAATAAATATGTGCTGTCTTTTTTTTTGAGACTGGGTCTCACTCTGTCGCCCAGGTTGGAGTGCAGGGGCATGATCATGGCTCACTGCAACCACTGCCTACTGGGTTCAAGGGATCCTCCTGTCTCAGCCTCCTGAGGAGCTGACAGGCATGTGCGACCACTTGGGCTAATTTTTGTATTTTTTTGTAGAGATGGGGTCCCACTATGTTGCCCAGGCTGGTCTCAAACTTTTGGGGTCAAGCAATCTGCCCACCTTGACCTCACAAAATGCCGGGATTACAGGTATGAGCCACCACACACAGCCTGTCTTTTCATATTAAGCACATTTGTATTTTTAAAATATATACTTTTAGTTATTAAAGGAATACATATTTTTTTAATTAGAAAATATAATTAAAGCAAAAGGTTAATCAAAATTACCCAAAATATTACCATTTAGAGATAACTTCTTTTAACAATTGTGTATATGTTCTGCCCTTATTTTTGCTTTGAATGACTGTGATAAGAATCAGTTAAGTGACAGAGAAGCACAGCTTTTCCGTGGCCCAATGAGATGCACAAGGAAAGCACTCTATATTACTAGCCTTTGGGAAAAACAGATGACTCTACACCCTTCTGACTATTGTAAACTCCCATCTCCATTTCATGCACCCACTCAACATTTAAGTAGCAATTATTTCTCGAACATCTTTCTGAGCCATGCTGTAATCATGCTAAAATATTTCATCATTTTTCTACCTCTAAGGATCTTACAATATAGTTAGCTGTATTTGTCCCCTAGGGCTGCCATAACAGAGTACCACAAACTGGGTGACTTAAGTAAACAGAAATTTATTGCCTCAAAACTTTAGAAGCCAGAAGTCCAAGATCAAGAAGAGCCAGGCTCCCTCTGAAACAGGAAGGGGAGAATCCTTCCTTACCTCCTCCCAGTTTTTGATGGTTGCCAGCAATCCTTGACATTCCTTGGCTTGTAACTGCATCACTTCAGTCTCTGCCTTTGATATCACAAGGCTTTCTCCCATTGTGTCTGTGTCTTCCCATGGCTTTCCTCTTCTTATAAGGACACCAGTCATCTTGGATTAGAACCCTCCATAATGACCCATCTTAACTTGATTATAATTGCAAAGACCCTATTTCAAAAATGGTCACATTCACAAGTACCAGAGATTAAGACTTCAACATATCCTTTAGGAGGGACACAATTCAACCCATAACATCGAGGAAGTAAAAAATAAACTCACGTGATCCAATTCGAGAGTAATGAAAGACCTGTATAATTATGTTTTCAGATATGTAACCCAAACTACCAGTGCTATGGAAATTCATACAACTGTTCTAAAGGATAACATAGTTTGGAAAGAGTTTATGGACTTCATTGCACCTGCATAGGACTCATTGGGAAACAGAGATTGGGGATGTTAAGGACTGAATGTTTGTATCCTCTCAAAAGTCATATTCTGAAGCCCTAACACCCCATATGATGATATTAGAAGGTGGGGCCTTTGGGAAGTAATTAGGTCATGATGATGAAATCTTCACGAATAGAATTAGTGCCCTTATAACGAGAGACATGAGAGCTTGCCTCCTCTCTCTCACACATACAATGTGAGGATACAATGACAGCGTGGCCATATGCAAACCGGGAAGCAGGCTCCCTCCAGAGCTGAATCTTAATCTTAGACTTCCCAGCATCCAGAACTATGAGAAATAAATGTTTGTAGCTTAAGCCACCCAGTCTATTGTAATTTGTTATAGCAGCCCAAGCTGATTGAGACAGGGAAGAAATGGAAATTTCAGGAAAGAGACAAAATTGAACTCTTCAGCATAATAAACATGATATTCCTTCAAATGGCTCCCACATTCCTCTTGGTCTCATGCCCAAGGAGACTTCTCAGTGATACTAAACCACATAGGAGTCTCCCAAACACCTTCTTCTTTTGTACCACCATGTCTGTGCACATGTTGCTTATTCCAACTCGAATTTCTCTCCTCTTCTCATCACCAACACACCACAACCACAGATCAATTTCCTACTGTCCTTTAACAAACTCAACCCTGATATCACTAACTCCAGGAATTTTGTGCCTTCCAAGACAATTAGTCATCAGCCACCCTGTGCCACCACTACACCTTGTAGCTACTGAGTATTAACCTGTTGTACCTTAAGGACAGAGACTGTGTCCCATTCATCTCCATATTCCCAACATGGGGCACAGAGCCTAGCACTTAGCAAGTGGTCACCAAAGATGATTGAAATTTAGTTGAACTGAATTGAAGGAAATGAGGAGGGGAGCTAAGCTGGGCCCAGCAAAGGGACAGGATCCCAAGTTGGACTGATGGGTAGGCTGTTGTGAAGAGAAGTTAGCCATCATAGGGGAAGGGGCAAAACTGCCATGGTGTAGGGACAGTCACTAAGTGAGTAAAGGCCCCAACTTGTGAACTGCCCTGTCATGTAGGAAAACAAAAGCATCAATACAACAATAACATCAGATTCAAGAGAGGGAAGACAGGAGATGTGGACAGTGGGTCCAGTGGCCAGGACCTCCTGGCACTGGGAACTGTAGAAGGCTTTCAAGCAGGGAAATGTGTTCAGATTTTAATGTGAGAGACATGGCTCAGCAGCAGCATGGAAGATGGCAAGGTGGGAGTCAAGGCCAAATCGAAGGGATCTACTAAGTAAACTCCAGAGACCAGCGGTAGGGAGGAGGTGAGGGACATGAACCAGAGGATGGGGAGGTGGTAAAATCAACAGAGTTGCAGTGTTGGGAAAGAAAGTCTTGAGCTTTTGCACTTGAATGATGGGTGACAGAATTGCTGTTCATTGAAATGGGAAATATAAGAAGAGCAGAAGGTATGGGGTCAGCCACAAGTTCAGGTTGGCCTTTGTGCACCTTGAATTCCTGTGGAATGCCTAGACTTTATGAACTAGGTCAACAACTAAGTTATGGTTTTTAGAGTTTGGACTTTTTTTAAAGTAACAACTATAATTAGAGTTTTGTTTGAAATGAAGTTCTGGCTGTTCAGAAAGGTGCCACAAGTTTTCATGACATCACAACTTAAAAATGTGCATAACTGTCATCGGGGTGAACAGGGCCGGTCTAATCACTATTCAGTTTCTTCACAAATCCCATTCTGAACTGGAAAGAAATGAAAACCACAAAGCTAACTGACAGTGACAGCCCACCTCTTAAGGAGTACAATTTAAATATAGATATTTCATCTTTACTGTTGCACAAGATGAAAGGGAATCAGCAGCCCCTGGGTGCTTGATAGTAATTATTTTTCTTTTGGGGCACACTGAGCTATACAGCCACCTGTCCTAACGGCCAAGAATAAGCCATACTGTAACAGAGGTAATCAAGACATAACTGTATCATGCTAAGGTGAGAAAGTTGGCCTTTAGGGTCTAATACATAAATAGGACATTGGTAATGACCATCTGTAGTTTTTTGGGCTTACATATTATTTATATTATATTATATTATATATTATTCTAATGATTAGAATATTATATTATTCTAATGATTAGAATATTATATTATTCTAATCATGGCCATGCCAATTGCTAGCTATTTTCTTACTCTATAAAATAGGGTAATCATAGAACCTACATCTAAGGATTGTTGTGAAGATTTAGAATGATAATGCAGGTGAAGTACTTAGGATAGTGTCTGGCTTAGGATAAGCGCTTAATCAATGGTAGATACTTATTCAGTAAAAATGATTCTGATGTTTTCCATCTGTTTATGTCAGAAATTCCCACACAGCAGAAACCCAAATTGAGCAGAAAATATCCTGTGGTTTCCCAGTATCCAGCCTCTCCAGGTGTCACTGGTGCTATCCTACCAGAAGGACAATGAGGAAGAGATGAGGGAACAGGGGGCTTCCCCAGGCCTCACCACCAGGGGAGACTCCACCAGGGGGGACTCCAGCAGGCAATTGTGGTGACCCTTGTAGACACCTTGCAGTTCTCCAAATTCCCCCATGCTCCTTCATCAGCCCATGTGATCTAGATCACTGTTTCTCTCCTTCTGGAAGACTCTTCGCCCCTTCTCTCCCTTACCCTGTTAACACCTGCTTGGAATATCAGTATAACAGAGTAGTTAAGAGCTATAAAGTGATGTGCTTCTTACTAGGTGTGTGACCTTGGCCAAACTAATCTCACCAAACCTTAATTCCTTGCCTTTGATATAAAGACAATAAAGTACCTACCTCATAAAACTATTAAAAGAATTACATAAAATAAGAGAGATCAAGTTCCTAGCCCAGGGATGGCACATTGCATGCATTTCTCTTCAGTTCTGGTCTCACCACGGCTACCAAACCCCTCCTGACAATCCTGGAAGGGCAAAGCACCACTGCTGTCTTCTTCTCTAGAACCGGCATACACCGTGCTTATGGCACACAGAGCACCAGCCTCGAGCCCCCCACTTACAGACTTGTCTTCTCTGTTAGAGACACTTGAAGGGTACAGGGGCCCCTCCTGGTACATAGTGGAATCCTCCAGATCCAGCGGGCTGCTCAGTACATGCTGGGCGGTCATCAAGTGTCTACTGAAGACATAGATGAATCTATCAGGAGGGTTGGAAGTATTCCAGATCAGTTAATTAAGATTATCCTATCCTGCCACAGATTTTCAAAAGGGATTGATCATAGTTGAGTCTGTCACAATTTTTAAAAATCAATTATGTAGGCCCGGCATGGTGGCTCACGCCTGTAATCCCAGCACTTCAGGAGGCCGAGGCGGGTGGATCACTTGAGGTTAGGAGTTCGAGACCAGCCTGGCCAATATAGTGAAACTCCATCTCCACTAAAAATACAAAAAAATTCACCAGGTATGGTGGTGTGTGCCTGTAATTCCAGCCACTAGGGAGGGTGAGGTAGGAGAATTGCCTGAACCCGGAGGCAGAGGTTGCAGTAAGCCCAGATGGCGCCACTGCCCTCCAGGCTGAGCAATAGAGAGAGACACTGTCTCAAAAGAAAAAAAAGATTATGTCAATAGAGTGAATAAGAATGTTTATATTTGTGCACTCTTGTTCATAGCAGCATGGGTCGCAATAACCAAAAGGTGGAAGCAACCCAAGCCCATTGACACACAAATGGACAAACAAAACATGGTTTGTACATACGATGGAATATTGTTTAGCCTTAGAAAGGAGGGACTTATGCTACAATATGGATGAAGCTTGAGGACATTATAATGAGTGAAATAAGTCAGACACAAAAAATACTGTAGAATTTCACTTAGATGAGTTCCTAGGATAGTCACATTGATAGAGACAGAAAGAAGAATGATGATTACCAGAGGCTGTGGGGGAGGGGGAAACAGGGAGGTGGTGTTGGCTGGTTCAATGGGTAAAGAGTTTTCATTTGGGAAGACAAAAATGTTCTGGATATGGAAGGTGGTGATGGCTGCACAATAGTGTGAATATATTTAGTGCCACATAACTATGCACTTTAAAATGGTTGGGTGCAGTGGCTCATGCCTGTAATCCCGACACTTTGGGAGGCCCAGGCAGGCAAATCACTTGAGGTCAGGTGTTTGAGACCAGCCTGGCCAACATGGTGAAACCCCGACTCTACTAAAAATACCAAAATTAGCTGGGCGTGGTGGCAGGTGCCTATAATCCCAGCTAATCAGGAGGCTGAGGCAAGCGAATTGCTTGAACCCGGGAGGCACAGGTTGCAGTGAGCCAAGATCATGCCACTGCACTCCAGCCTGGGTGATAGAGTGAGACTCAGTCTCAAAAACAAATCAAAAAACAAAAATACAAAGGTTAAAATGGTAAATTTTATGATTTTATATATATATATATATATATATGTATATGTTACCACAATAAAACTAGAAAAAACATGAAAAAATGTTTATTTACTTCCTGGTATTTACGCAAAAGGACTTTCTTAGTGAGTATGTGGCTTGCCCATGTGGATGTGTATATATAACTTCTCAACATATCACATCACAAGGGAAATAGGGATGGCCTCAGAACGCAAGATTTTAACTCTAGGTTTTATGTAAGGAACTGGAAAGTTCCTTAACAATCTAAAAGATTAAGACCTTCTCCAGACAGTCATACCAAAACATCCTTCCAGGTGTTCCCAGGTATGTAAAACATACAGCTTAAATAAGGAACAAAGGTACAAATGCTTATATGGGATTTTTTAACTGACTCTCCAATTTGGTCTGAAACTGGTAAATTTCATGGTGTGTTTCTGGTTGGAAGCTGCCCCCAGTAGGTGGTACCAAAAGCCACAAGTATTTTCATTCTTGCTTCACCTCATTGTGCAGAAATGGGACAATCACCGTCTCTAATGATGGCCATAATTTGCCATCAGGAGGAGGAAAGCCTGGGGTTTTGGGAGAGACTTTGGTTGTGGAATAAGAAAATAGTAAAAGAAACAAATAAAAGAGAGTGGGAGTAAAGCCTCAAAATGTGCCTACGTGCTAAAATATATCTTTGGGAAAAAAAAATTGGGATTCCCAAAATTGGTAAAATAGTATGGAGCCAAGTTTCTAAATATGAAGAGTACTTTTTTCCTTGATGATGGTTATTTTGCTATGTCCACACATCACACATGCAATTAGAATTCATTTCAGTGTTTCCGTCTGCACCTGGAAGGTCAGCTCCTGAGAGGAAGAGGCTTTTGCTGTCTGATTCACTGCCCAAGTCCGAGTACCTAATGCAGAGCCTGGCAAGAACATCTGCTCAATGACTGTGAGGAAGGAAGGAATGCTTAAACCTACTCCAGTATGTTTCAAAAATACAGCACTAATTCAGGATGTGCTTGTTCCTTTCACAATTTGATTCACATTGGAAAAGTTTCATCTAAAATAGTTTGTTCTAATGTCCTACAATCATTATTTTGGGCAAAAACCTAAATCTAATAATACTCAATTATCAAGCATCAGTTACCAAAATGCATGCCACTTCCTGAATCTAATTTTGTTTCCATTCTATAAGGAGACCACTAAATCGAAGAAGAAAGTATTTTTATCTCCATGCTAATTTGGTAAATCATTTTTTCCCCGGAAGAGTCAGGCTCTGCTGGGTGTGAGCCAAATTTGTGGTGAGAATAAGCCACTAAAGAGTGAGTGAAGCCCCCAGACTTATGGCAGCAAAGGCCAGGCCAATGGTGCCTGGTCAAACCCACGGAGAGCAGGAGCTTCCATGCAAAATCGATAGTTATATAGTAAGTCAGTAGGTCAAGAAGTCAAAAACACGGGATGGGTCCCTTATCTGTTCTCCAATAACAGGGCTCAAATGTAAAATGTGGTCTTGAATGAGTGTAGTTGTCTTGGTTCTCACTGGTCACCAGATCAGGGATCCCTCACAAAAATCCCTTCTCTCCAAGGTCATCACTTTTCAAAGACTATACTTGCAAATCTACCTTATTAAGTTTGAATACCAAGGGAAACAGCTTTGACTAGTTAAGAGCGTGCACTCAGGAGCCAAATTGTCTAGGTTCAATCCCAGCTCTGCCAGCTGTGTGATCTTAGGCAAGTTAATCAACAACTGTGTGCCTCAGTTTCTTCATCTATAAAATTTGCATAATAAGAACGATACCTATCTCATAGCATTGACGCGAAAGTGAATGCCCTTTGTGTGTTCATTTATAATGAATTGATATATTACAACAGTGTCTGGCATATACTAAACATTATGCTATATCTCAAAATACACTCTACTGTCATTTCACACATATATTTAATGTATCCTTTTATTTTATTTTATTTTATTTTATTTTTTGAGACAGAATCTCACTGTGTCACCAGGCTAGAGTGCAGTGGCATGATCTCAGTTCACCACAACCTCCACCTGCCGGGTTCAAGCGATTCTCTTGCCTCAGCCTCCTGAGTAGCTGGGACTATAGGCACGCTGCTATGCCCAGCTAATTTTTGTATTTTTAATAGAGACAGGGTTTCCCCCATGTTGGCCAGGATGGTCTCGATCTCTTGACCTTGTGATCCACCTGCCTTGGCCTCCCAAAGTGCTCACCACGCCCAGCCGCTTTGTATCTTATTTCATGTACTTTATTAAATTTGTGAAATATTTACAGTGTAGCCCTCAGGATTTCAAAGCCATGATATTCCTTCTCAACAAAGAATAAAATCAAGGGCATCCATGGCAGCACAATATATAAGATAAGCAAATTTTAAAAATAAAATGATCTGTTAAACATATATCCTTCCTTCCACATAACCCTTGCAACTGGGGATGACTATTTCACTGGGTACCAGTGTTAATCTGGCAATGCTGATAATGATCAGCTAAATTTTTTCAACTCAGGCCAGGGGACAATTGTCACAAACCTATGTTGAGAAGTCTCCCCAAGAGGTTTTCAAGGTAAGAATATTGTCATGCCCCTGCATCTCTCATCTCATGAGCACCCCCAAGGGATTGGGGTGCTTGGATTATCGCACAGCAATTTATCAGATCAACTTGACCTTAACACACAACATCATCACTTGGGTAAAAGCCAAGGACTTTTTTTTTTTTTTTTTTTTTTTTGAGACGAAGTCTCGCTGTGTCACCCAGGCTGGAGTGCAGTGGCTCAATCTCGGCTCACTGCAACCTCTGCCTCCCAGATTCAAGCAATTATCTGCCTTAGCCCCCCGAGTAGCTGGGACTGCAGGTACCCACCACCAAGCCTGGCTAATTTTTGTATTTTTAGTAGAGGCAGGGTTTCACCATGTTGTCCAGGCTGGTCTTAAACTCCTGACCTCATGATCCACCCGCCTGGGCCTCCCAAAGTGCTGGGATTATAGGCACGAGCCACCGTGCCCGGCCAAGCCAAGGACTTTATAACAACCTCTCATTCTTCTGTTTATGCATTTAGGGTCCTGACGAGCCATCTTACAAATTGATTCCGACTTCCAGTGATGATGATTGACTTGCCTTTCATACCGGCCAAGCCCCACATTCATTTCAACACTTGTATGAGGGCTCAACATTCCAGGCCTTCTCGCTCGCTTCCTTTATGTGTCTGCCCACCTTTCCATCTGTCTATCCTCTTTGAGATATTTCTGCCAAGAATGAGAGAGATATCAAGGGATGTTGTCGTTTTATTAAATTTGTTACCCAGCAGAAATGTCTCTGATTGATGTAGTATTAAAACTCTGGTCAGCATTTCTCTTACTGCCTAATAACCAGTCATGCATTTAGGTGTAGGATGTAGAATGCTAATGCAGAATTCCAATTCTTTTTGTTCAGCTGAAAACTGCCTGATGGTTTGCAATCATCCCCGCCACCCAGGCTAAACACCTGGACATCTTCATCTGTGCCCTAGCCTCACCCCACTGTCTAGCTCCAAAGTTCTGAGTGTCCTCTTTGACCCTGTCTCCATCTGCTTTCTCTTTCCTTGGCTTCCACAGCCCCCTCACAAAGACATGTGCTATATCTCCCAGTCGGCCAATGGGCTTCCAATCTCTACCTACTCATTCTTTTCACTGATTCCTCAGGCTCTACCCGAAGCATGGTCACTTAGATTTCTCTGCTGCTCAGAATCCTTCTGTGATGCCCACCTGCCCATGGGAAAGAAGTCTCCAAACCCTAGCCATAGACTTAGTTATAGGACTTCTACTGTGTCGGAACAGCACGGGGTCACAGCATGGCCTTTGCTATTTTCAGTCCTGAATCTAGGTCCTGGCTCTGCCACTTACTGGCTGGGTGTTCTTGGGTATTACTGACCCTCCATAAATCTGCTATTTTATGTATAAAATTAGAGCAATCATGGTGCCTTTCCCAAAAGGATATTGTGAGCATTAAGTTAGATAACACATGGAAAGATCTGGCAGCTCAGAAAATGCCACTGCGACCCAGGGCTGGCCTCCCTTCCTGGCCTTCTGTTCTGCCTGGGCCCTGTCTTCCCATGCTGATATGTCCTGCAGCTGCATCCAACATGTGCCATTTCGTGACATCCCCTGTACTTTCCCTCTTCCTTGACTTTGCTTATGTCATGTGAGCTAGCTCAAATTCCTTTCCCATTTTTGCTTGTCTAAACCCTGCACTCCTTCCAGACTCAAACTAGTCATCATCTCCTCCTCCAAGCCTCCCTCCTCAGCCCTTTCAGATGGAACTCATTTCTCCCCCTTCCTGTGCTCCCATAACAGTTGCCTTATACCTCTGTGATCTCATTCATTGCATTCTACGTCGAACTCTCAGTATTTGGTGATCAAACGGCCACTTCGACTAGACTGTGCATTTATTAACAGTGAGGGACCATGCCTTCATCAAATGTTACCCCCCAAATTCTCCAGGACAGGACTTTGCCCACGGGAAGGGCCCACATTATGTTCGTTGAACATGGGGTTCATGTTTGTTGCTTTCTTCCAGAACTCTTTAGGGCATATTAATGATCAGGTAACAGAAATTATCCCTTTCTCCCACCCGTGAAACACAAACTTATAGCAGTCGTAATGCAGCCCTGCATTTAACAGGGGATCGTGTGTCTGACATGCAATACCAATGAGCCACTTGAGTTTTCTTTCACTTGTGTCAGAAAATCAATCAGTGACTTCAGCAAAATCTTGAGGCTTTCTTTCATCACTAGAATCATGGTAAATAATTCATGACTCTTCCCCCTCTCCCCTTCCCCCCACACACAAAAAACTCTTCTATTCTTAACCCAAATAACTTTCAGAATATGCATTACTGAATCTGCTTTGATCTCATTACCATACTTTTAAAGAGTTAAGAAGACAACCTATATCTCTGGGTAAAAGCTTTTCAGTTCCAAAAACGAGGAATGTGAAGAGGCTGTTGATATTCAGCACTTCAGACCCCAGAGAATACTTTTTTCATATTTGTATAATGTTAACTTTTGTTCTCTGTCTCAGCAAAATAACACTGACCTAGAAAACATGGAATTTGCAAGCCTTAAAGTTTGAAGATAATTGTAAAATGAGTCACCCAAACATCATTGATCTCTTGCACTTATTCCTCTGGTCTGACAACACCTTCCACTTTGCCAAGAAACAACAAATATGTTAAAATACATGATCAAAGTAGTCATGTGATTGTTAATAATATTTTACATTTGCATAGAATGCTTCTTCACATGCTTTTAAAATGCTTTTCTCCTTTGAGGCTCATAAAACAACCATTCTCTGCAATTAAAGCAGATTCCATGAACATGAGTCTTTTTGCCCATTTGGGTTTAGGCTGGACAAGGAAGAATGAATGGTCATGTCAACAATTACCAGAGGAATGTCAAGTATTGTCCTCCGCTCAGCAGGACCAGACCAGTGATGAGCTTGACTTTACCTGTGAAGTGCTTCCTATATACACCTCTTCTTCCTCATAAAGGGTGCACTCCCTTGTCTCCATATAGTCATTAATTCTTCCCTTAAATTTTCCTCCTGTAAGTTTTGGTCAGAACTTAAGATGTTTCCAAAATATCGAAAAATAAAATAGCACAATATGAAAATGTGTGAAGGTTTTTAAACACCTTTTCTACATCTTTCTTCGGGTACTTTGCAATTAAAAAAAAGTTCAAGTCCCATTAACTGGGCAACTGCTAGGGTAAACAAAGTCTAAAAGCGGTCTCATTGAATATCTCATTTAGTCCTCATAACGGTGCTGTAAAGGAGGAATCATTATCCTCATTCTATGATTCAGGAAACTGAGCATAAATGACCAGGCCAAGGTAAGGAACACAGCTGAGAAGCAAAGCCTCAGCTCACTGTGCATCAGGTTTAAGTGAGCTCATTCTGCCATCATCACATGTCCTGGCTTTACGCTCAGATTGAAGGACATGCAATGAATGGCAGCCTTCTTGAGTTCCAAATCAATTGGGACACAGGCAAAAAGAAGTGGGACACATGCAGATCCAAATGCCAGCTCAAGGCCAAGTTGCAGAATGGGGCTGTGAAGTGCAGCCACACAGGCTTCCCAATGCTGAATTCTCTCATCTGTCTCAGGCGCAGTTGAACCAGTGTAAAACATGCCATGTGAAGACACTGACCAGAATGTGTGCTTCCTGTAGGCACTAGCTCCAAGAGGAGGGAGGGAGGAGGGGACTGAGTTCCCTGAGCTGCCACTTCCTTCTCCCATATGCCCAACTGACCATATGAAGGGGAGAAAGGCCAGAGTGATAGCTCCCAGGAGTGGGGAAGAAATGCTGCCCCCGTGAAATGACTCTGTCAAGAGTTTCATATTGTGGGAACAGTAGGTGTTGAAATATACATGGTGACTTCCTGGCAGGTACAATATCATCCTCATCACAGAATTGTCACACAAATCCCTACAGAAGCCAAAATGTCAGGAGGTCCTTATTCCTAATGCTCCACTGACTCAGTGCATGACCCAGGGCAAGGCACTTAACTAATCTTGGTCTTAACATCCCCATTAATAATGTCTGCATTGTTGATGGGAATCCTCCCTGTGTATAGTTCTTCCATCATGGAATGTCAATGAATGGATCTTGCAAACTCAGCTACAAACAAACTCAGCTCCTGCCAGGAGACAGCCACTCTCAGAACAAAGCTCATATTTGCCTCCTTCCAAGAGTCCTTAGCAAACCACGTTTTGATGGAATGGCTCCTGCTTCACACTGACTCAGAGAGAATTCCCTTGGCATAGCCTGAGTGACTTTAATCCAGAGTGTTGGCCATATTGAGTAACAGTAGGTTATTTTATGCCTCCTGAATGTTCGAAGTCTGAGCAGCTACACACACTGGAACCCATATTTTACCCCAATGACAGCCCAGAAAGGACATATGGTTTAGATTTTTAGACAACACTCCATGTAAAAAGCCTTTCCTTTTATAGAGGCATATTTTTAGAGTCTCCTAAGCTAAACTCTGGGCGGAATTTAATCCATACAGCCCTCGGTTCAATCAAGAGCCAAAACACAACTTTGTGTCAGTGTAATACATTGTTAACTGATATGTCAGAAAATCAATTAATTACTTTTAAGAAGCAATTAAAAGTAGCCCTACGATGCTGCCATGTGAATTATTAAAGAATACAATGTAAAGGGTCCCCATGCCCACCCCAGACTGAAACCTTGTGGCATAGGGTGGTGCCAAGTATGCATTCTGCCCTGTCTCAACTGAAATTAGTGTGAGGTTGAAGGGGCAAAAAAGTAAAGAGAAGGTGACGAGGCTTAAGACGTGTGATGTCCGGCTGACGCAGAAGGCTGCAGATGCCGCCAACCACTGTTCCCAAAGCTGACACTCCTGGCCTGAGGTTTCCGTTCTGTCTCTACACCATCTCTGCAGGAGATCCACTCCCATCTGCACCTCTCCATTCTTTTGTGGGTGAACAGCCCTGCATCAGAACCCAATAGGTTTCTTCCTTTCCTGAGCCCTGTTCATCCCAGAGAAAAGTCTATGCAAAGCCATTGCTCCCTCCTTCTCCTGTCATTATTTCTCCTTCTCCTTCTCCTTCTTCTTCTTTTTGAGATGGAGTATCCCTCTGTTGCCCAGGCTAAAGTGGAGTAGCACGATCTTGGCTCACTGCAACCTCTGTCTCCCAGGTTCAAGCAATTCTTCCTGCCTCAGCCTCCCAAGTAGCTGGGATTACAGGTGCCCACCACCACCCCCGGCTAACTTTTTGTATTTTTAGTAGAGGCAGGGTTTCACCACGTTGGCCAGGCTGGTTTTAAACTCCTAACCTCAAGTGATCCGCCTGCCTCACCCTCCCAAAGTGCTGGGATTACAGGCGTGAGCCATCACGCCTGGCCTCTCCTGCCATTTCTATGCCTGCTTCTAGATTAAACTAGACCAGGTGAAAGCCCCCCACCCCCACCCCATGTGAAAGGCCAGGGGCTTCTCCTCACATCCTGGTTTGCATCGGTTTGGAATGTTGAGCTCAGATCCAATCACTACTCCTCTGTTCATATCCTATCTGTCATCACACATGTCCTATATATCTGGAAACAATTACATGACTGATCCGGAGTTTCAGGTATGCATCAGATGTGTGCTTTCCAAATGCCTGCATCTCAAACACTAGGAAGGCAATGGGAACAGTCTTCTGAGGGTGTAAAAACAGGGACCCAGGCTGGGGCAATGGGACGGAGGGGACTATATAGATGAGTCTTCCTTGCTGTGTTTCTGTAGTTTTGACTTGGCCAGAAATGTTTTCCATCTGAATGAGAAAAACCATATATTTGCCTAATCAAAACATCGGTGCAATATGTTAAGCAGAGGCCTCCTCGACCCACTGACCAGTTGTGGTTGCCACTATGCCAGAAACTCAGAAGTGCTTGCTTAGATTGTTGACCGCATCAACCTCTAAAGCCCTCAGGGCACCCAAGAGTATCGCAAAACAGAGGCCGGGTGATGGAAGATTTCCCAGGCTTCTAGCCTTGCTGCCACCCAGTGATAGAAGAGTAAGTAGCAAAGGAAAATTTTTTTTCACCACTCAATGCCTGGCAGTCATCATCTCCTTGCTCTGAGATCTAGGATGCCTCAGGGTACCTAGGCTGGAGGAGGTGGCAGCTACAGTTCATTGTCATCGATTGATTCATTCATTCTTAAGAAGTGTCTGTTGACTATCTACTCAGTTCCAAGCACTTTTCTTGATGCTGGACAGTGAACAGGACAAAACTTCTCCTTCACTCCATCCACTCCCTCTGTCACTTGGAGGATGGACAACAAATACATAGACACAGAAATCAAATAAGACAAATGCAATGGTGAAAAGAAACGCATGCATGTGACATGATAGTTGTGATGGTTCAGGGGTAGGGAGCGGGGTTACTTTACCCATTACTTTAGTAGATGACAGTTGAGCAGCCATGGGGAAAACTGGGGGAGGTCAGAGAGAGGAAAGTGGTCCAGGCAGAAGGAAAGCCCATGAAAAGGTCCTGAGGCAGAAAAAGCTTGGCACGTCTGTGGGACAGACAGAGGTTATGGCAGAGCAAGCCGAGGGAGACAGGTGCTCCCAGGTCTAGGTGATGGGCTGGGCTGGTTTCCTCCAGGGCCTGGAATTCTGAGTGCCCTGGAAAGCCGTCAAGGAGTTTGGGTGGAGGAGAGACACAATCTAATGTGTATCACTCTCTGGCTGCTTTACTGGAGTGGGGAAAGGGCAGAGCTGGAAGGATGGCCAGGGGTTCACTGCAGTGTGGGGAGGAGACATTCGCTGCCCAGGAGGGCTGGCTACAGAGGCTGTTCCTCTTTTCTCCCAGCCACAAACTCCAACCCTGAGCAGACTGCAGAGGGCTCCTCTGTCTGAGTATGGGTTCAAATGCAACTGTCAGGCACCTTGGTGGATCTCCCATTCCTCTGTCCTCATGTATGTAAGATCTCCCTCCCAGGGTTGCTGTCTATGAGATGTCTGGTAATAGACGCAGGTGGCAGCTGTTGTTAATATCACCTTTATTCCTTACCCGATCCCCATAAATGTATTGTCGACATTGATTTTCATCAACCTTTATTCAGCAAACATTTGTTAAGCACCTACTTTTCTTCTCCTGGGTCGTGTACCACCACTAGGAGCAGCTGTATGATGCAAATCAGGAAGGGACCCCTTCCCACCTAATGGGATAGCTCGTCCTGCCCCCAGTGAACTCCAAAAAAATGCTTTCTGTGCCCTCTTTGCAGTCCTTTTCCTGAAATATTATGCAATATTTAAATAAAACATCAGCATGAGCTAATTGGAAGGCTGAGGCGGGAGGATGACCTTGAAGCCAGAAGTTCATGGCCAGCTGGGGCAAATGAGGAGGACTCATCTCTAAAAATGTTTAAAAGTTACTGGGGTGTAGTGGTGTGCGCCTGTAGTCCCAGCTACTTGGGAGGCTGAGGTGGGAGGAGCCCTTGAACCCAGGAGCTGGAGCCTGTGGTGAGCTACTGCACTCCAGCCTGGGCAACAGAGCGAGACCTTGTTTCAAAAAAAAAAAAAAAAGAACAACAATAATGATTAACAACAAAAAACACAAAACACCAGCATTTGCATTCGGAGTCCTGACCGAAGCATGTGATTCAGGAGCAAGCCCACCCTGGACATGGTCCTCACCTGGGTGAGGACTGAGGCTGGCATCCACTCACAGGGCAGCACCTGGACCCTGTCCAGCATCTGAAGAGGGCTTCATCTGGCACAGAACAATTGCAGGGTTTCACTGGGGAAGAGGGAGGCTTCCTCTCTCACCCTCATGTCCAGTGCTGGTGACAGAGAGGACAAAGGGCAACCGACAGTGGCTTTTGCCTCTGCATTTAGCTTTCATTATACAGTTCTTGACTTCAGAAAGACAGTTCATTTGTTCTTAGTTCCCAGAAGCCAAAATGAATTCTGTACCAGGAAAAAAAAAAAAAAAGTTCCGAAAATTATCTTCATTGCTGAAGATTCTATCAGGAAATTACCAAAAGGAGAAAAATAGGACCTGGGAGAGTCCTGAGTGCTCCAGCCAGTGGGGAGAAGGTGGAGAAAGCAAAAGAAGTGGGAGCCCTTTGCTGGCTTGCCAGAGACTGGGAGCCACATGGATGTGGTTTCCCTGCAACAGAAGGCTAAGGGTGAGCTGCAAAGTCTGAGAACCCACTGGGAAGACAGCACTGAACTAGGAATATGGCGAGTGTTCCAGATGGTTTGTAGAAGCTGACTTCAGAGCCAATTTATGCAAATCTTGATTTGTTTAAAACAACATTAATCACTGGCTTGTTTCAGTGGCCAAGCTGGCCTGTGGAAGTTCCTCACGCTGCAAACACTGGGGGCAGCCCAGGCACAGCTTGGTAGGTAATAGTTGAAGAAGAAGGAGGAGGAGGAAGAGGCGGAAGGAAGCAAGGAGGGAGGAGGTAAAGAAGAAGAAAGGAAAGAAAGAGGAACTGGAGTAGCAGGAGGAGGAGGAGGCGACAACGACAACGGAGATCATGGTGTGAGCAGAGGAAATTTGGTGAAAGGACCCAGAACCCTAAAGATTAAGTTTTAATCTTGCTAAAATGTGTCAGCTTGGCTATACTTTGCAACAATTAAACAAGCTCATCTCTCATGGAGGATGGCCCTCTGGAGCCAGAGACCTGGGGGACCTGCCTAAGGCAAGTCTTCCGGACTCAGCTGAAGAGGTCACTCTGGAGAAGTGCAGGTTATCAAACAGAACACCATCTTTTTTTTTTTTTTTTGAGGAACAGGGACCTGGTCTCTATAAGAAAGTGATACTCTGTGTTTGTAGCCACATGTGAGCTGCACTGAGAAATTGCCTCTGTGCCCAGAGAAGGAAGGAGTACCATCTTCTTCATCTATCCTATCCTATATTTTCACTGTTGCAGATGAGGGTTTGGTGTGAGACATGCAAAAAATGACAAGGGAGGGACAAAGTAATAAGCCTATCTGATGTGCTCCCAGTGGATTCTCTCTGTTTTCCACATTTAAAAGATATAAGTGATATGAGCAAGCATTAATTCCTCAAGCAAGGTTTGCTACTCAGTTCCAGAGATCACCATATCAAAGGCAAGCAAAGCAAGAGTCTTAGGGTCAGGTGTACTGTCAGGAGCATGGGGACTGCACACGGGAGTGAGCACAGAGTGGTCCTGGTGTACTGTCAGTAGCATGGGGAGCCACACGGATCAGACCCCGAAATTAGTCCTACCTGCAATGCGGCCTTTAGTACAATCCTAGACAAGTTGAGCCCTAAGATTCAGGTTTAATTTGTGCAAAACTAAAAGGCATAAATTATTGGTATAGGATAATCTATTGCATTATCTTCTAAGGGTAATGAGATTGTACATCTTACCCCAGCACACACATACACACACACCCCAGCCCCAAGAAAATATATCATAGAAGAAAGGTCAATGGCTTTGTTCCTCTTTCTTTAGAATTATAAGATAAGCCTGTTACATATCCTGAATCATTGGTCCCATTCTATGTATATGCAAAAGAAGTTCAAAGGCTAACTTTGACAAAGGGTGTTTGGAGAAGGATGATAAAATATGTCTGATAAAACAAACACAAAAGACTTTAGCAATAAAGACCTACAAATTGGGAAAGCAGGACTTGGGCAGCAGGGTGTGAAACTGTGTTATCTACAGCTTCAGCACAAAAAGATAGTGGCTTGGAGCAGAAGTCTTTATCTGGCCTTCACAAGAATGGAGATTGCACCTCCCCCGACCCCCCTGTCCACAAAACCCAGGAAACACCTTGCAGAGTTGATGCAATATTTGCTATCCCAGCCCTTGGTGACAGTTAAAATAGTGTTACAACATAAAATTGAGCAACGACCTTGCTGTATCATCCAAGACTATGTTTTACACTACTTTTTTTCCCCCGAGGACATTTTGCACATTTTTTAGTTCTTCGCTTCCTTTCAGTTCAGATCATTAATCAGAAGAAACATTGTCTCTTCTTCCTTTCCAATACAATTTAAAAATACCTTCCTGATTGACACTTCAGGAAGAAGATTAATAATATTTACCCTTTGCATGTCATTGCGTTATTTCTTGAGAATTTCAAAGAATTCTCTGTATCTCTTCTTGGAGATGTATCATTACTCTGTTCGAATGATTTTTTGGGGGCTGGAGTTTAATTTATGTGATTGCAATCAGGAAACCACTTTGAAAGGGAAGAAATCCATTTAGCTTTGCATGAGTTGTCAATTTTCTGTGAATAAAATTTCACAAGACCCTCCCTTTTTTAAAGAAGTAGCAAAACGGCTGTTGGAGGAGTGGCAGGGCATGGGGGTGGATCACTAATTTACAGGTCGGGGGTCTCAGATCAGTCACTGTTTTGGGAGCTTAGAAGAGCCACTCACTTTTCAGGGCCTCCTTTTCCGTCTATAAACTAAATGGATTGGACAAAATGTTTGCTAAGAATCTTCTCACCTCTAAACAAAATGACCCAATGTTTGCTAAGAATCTTTTCACCTCTGAACAAAATGACCCAATGCTATTCCACAGAAGGATGGCCTTCAAAACAGCTTCACTCTGTTTTATTTCATAATAATCCTTCACCTCTGATGACTGTGTTTAGCTTGACAAGGCACTTCGGCAGTTATGATTTAATTTGGTTTTCTTGATAACTTTTAAATGGCATGATTTTAGACTTGGCAAAGGAGGAAGCAGAGGCACAGAAAGGTCAGGAGAACTTCAGAGAGTCACAGGGAGCCAAACACCAAGTCAAGTAACAAATTGAGTACTAAGAAAATAAGATATTTTAGGCTAGAGGCTTGCAAACTTTTTGAATAGCAAGAAACAGTAAGAAGTAAATAGTATGCCAGGGCTCAGGGGAGATACATCAATCAAAAAAAGAGCTTCAGGAAGCAGTATTCACCCTTACTACTGATGAAGCACTCTATTTTCCAGTTATTCTGTTCTATTTCTTCTTCTTACCTTGCTTTTGTTATTATTATTATTAACAACCAATCTATGGGTCACAACCTATTGTTTAGAAGTCACTGTTTAGAAACTTTTCACATGGCAGCATACTTCATTTTGCTAAATTAGAAGTCTAGATCTCCTTCTCCGTGTCCCTTACCTGAGGGCAAATGCTAAGTGGGATTCTCCTGTTCAGGTTTTCTTGCTGTCAAGAGCCCCCAAAGACTGTACACCAGGAAAGTGCTGTCCTTAGAGTCAAGGTTTTCACTGAAGGGGACACATGACCCTCCTGGCTGACTTTGAATACACGATCAAGTTCTCATAAATAATGAATACTAATGACAATATCAAAACACCTATTTGCATTGTACATTCACTAAAGTCAGAGGGAGAATTGGGGCTGCTCCCACAAAAGGGCATGTGATTCTCTAAATAAAGAGCTTTAATGCATTTTATATTTAAACCATAAGGCCATGGGCTCAAACCCAAACTGAGATGGGCTCTGCTTCTTAAGTACTATTCTGGAAAGGCATTGAAATATTTATCCATCTATCTGGGTTCTGTGTTTCTAAAGCAGTTCCTTTCCTTGTACTACACTCCAGAGTGGGCCTGTTTGCAAATCCCCTTTAACTGGAGAGTGGCTGCCCTTCAGAAGCAAAAGGAGTCCTTTAGGAAAGTCATTGTCTATGAAACTTATTCAATGAGAACTAGGAAGAACAGCCTTTTTTTATTTAAATGCATGTAATTCAAAGATTGTCTACTCTGTGCACTGACTGGGTCAAATTCTCACTTTCACTGCTCCATCTCTATGTGGCCTTGGGCAAGTTGTCTAACCTCTTTAAGCCTTAGGGGATAATTGTTCCTAACTTAATAGTATTAGCAAAAGGATTAAATGAGATAATGCACAGAAAGCCCTTGCCACAATGTCTGAAGCTCAGAATAGCTCCGTAAATGTTAAGGACCTCTACTATTTGTCCACTAAAATTTGCTCAGTTGTATTTACCCTATTAGCATAAATAAGGCTTTTGCTTTTGAGGAATCAGTTCCACAGCTTTCTCTGTCCTCATGGACTAGCAACACTTAATGGATTCCTAGTGACGAACCAACCCAGTTTCTTAAACCCCCAAACCTGTCAAAACCCAGCATAACCCAAATCTAATGCATTCATAGGCTGCTGTTCTGCTATCCAGTCTCTTCCTGGTATGATTAACTATTTTCTTGACCAACAAAGCCAATAGTATATACACTTATATATTAGTTTAAAAAACAGAAAAGTACCACATTTACTTTTGAAAATCCAAAACTTTGTCTCAAAGGGGAATTCAGTTTATTTTCAGAAATACTGAATCTCCTTCCCTTTTGTTCATAGCAAAATAAACAGACCACCAGGAGAGAGGATTCTTGTTTTATAGGTTGCTATAGAGGAGTTATGTGAGGTATACACACTCAGGGCTTCAACATTTAAAATTTTTAAAGATCAGTAAAGAGAGGATGCTTTCTTCTAGAGAAGTTTTAATTTTTAGGTTCTGTAGGGGGAAAAGCTATGTGATAAGTTTCAGATGATCCAGCATTTTCTAGATATTTATCCCACACTTAATTTTTTTAGATCCAGATATTTCAAGCTTAGTAAAAACCGAGGAAGTATTAACTTTTGTTGTATCCATTCTCTATAATTGAAGAACCAATGGGCTTTTATGCTTCCGTATAACTTCCTACTTTGTATCCAAATTTCCTAATTTTACTCATAAGCACTCTAAAACACTTTAAAGATGACAAGTTAACAGAACAACATGCTGGCTAAAGAAGTTTTTCTCTTGCTGCTTTACCTTAAGGCAGTATCATGTCTTCACTAAAGGAATGTCTTTTGGGGATAGTGTGATTAATTAAACCTGTGTTTACCATGATCAGAAAAGAGCATCATACACAACGGTGAAAATAAAGCTTACATATAACATTATTTCCTTCTCATTCCCAGTAACAGAGGGGTTAACCTGAAGTCTTAATCCATTTCCACTCTGATTGGGAAAGGTGGGGGATGGGGAAATCATTTTGGTAGCAAAATGAAAATTGCTAGCCTGGATATGCCTGAGGCAAAAAGAAAAGAAATGAATTCTCTTGTGAGCGTGATTAGTGAGGGGGAAGGAATATCTACATCTTGCACTTCATTTCATGTCGTTGTTCAATTTGCCGGTGTTAAATAATGACCTCCAGGGCAGTGGGTGAATTGGGAGAAGGGGGTGCGCAGGTCTCCTAGAGTGAGTTCACTGTGCACGGTGTCTGGGCACTGCGTGTCCATCATTCAGCTCAGTCAGGACCTGACTCAATTTGACAGCTCAGCTCCCAGATGTAGAGGTTTGCAGACTAAAATTGGAGCCCCCACTGGCATATTTGGTAAAGTTTTTTTCTTTCCTCCTTAGAAGTCCACTTCATTATTTGGTGTCTTTGGTTAAAGAGAAGGCTAAACAAAATGATTTCTATTTTAGAAACTTTACTATTTCTGCATTAAGGAAAAAGACTTGATCTAGAATATTTTTCTCTAAAACGTGAGATGCTTCCTAAACCGAGAAGTTGACAGTTACAGAACTTCCTAAAACAGAATACTTTTGAAAAAATCTTAAAGCCCACATTTATATAAATATTTGCTGCAGGTCCCTTTTGAGAACTTACCTAAAAGTGCTGTATCAACCAATAATACATTTTAAATTCTCCTCAAAATGGGTATCTTCACATGCATTTGAATTGTTAAGATAACTAGAAAAGAAAAAAATTGGAGTGTGCTATACAGTTACTCAAGATGAGTGCACTAATTGGTCAGTGGTTCAACTAGAAATGACCTATAATTTATTTTTTGGCTCATTGGTGGTAATATTTTGGTGATTGTCTGTTTCTTTGCTCTGGCTGTTTTCAAAACAAACCTATTCTGCAAAAATATGTGATAACATTTTTCAAGTGTTGTTTGTTTCTAATAATTTTTGGATGATCTCTGAATATAGCTTTCATTGCACATATAAATATAAATTAAAAATTAGCTATCAAGTCATATCTATTTTCAGATGTTTTAGTTTAATTTTATTTAAAAAATCTTTCCACTCTTTCTCTCTACCTTTCAAAAATATAACTCTACAGAAATAGCACCATTTTTTAATTCAAAAATTCTAGCAAAATTTATCTTACCTTTTAGAATATAGGTTTAAATGGTAGTATTTTTCTAAGCAAGTCCAAAACAATCATATAAAAAAAGTTTAAATCTCACTAAACTATTGTTTGAGAGGTAGACGATGATGTTTTATGAGAAGTCTCCACAAAAAATGTTTACTATTCCATTTCAATGTATTATCCATAAAATGGTATCATTTATTGAATATCAATTGTATAATGTTAATAATGTAACCTGAAAATATGTAACCATTACAATACAGATCTTAGCAGTTTCATGAAATTTAGAAAATGTAATTATGTAATTAGAGAATAGGATTATTACTTCTATTGTTGCTTTTTCCAGCTATTTTTTTATTTCAGACTACAACATGAAATTGTAAAGTTTTTGTAGACTATGGCAATTTCATGACCCCACAAAAAAGCAGGATAGTGATAGTCTTAGCCAACTGTTTCTTATAAAAGTCTGTTTTCCAAATTTGAAGATAACAGGATTTATATGAAAGTGTTTGCCATCTTATCTGAGTGCCTATAGAATACTCTAAGGCTGATATTTGGCAATTTATTATTTAATTGACAAATGTAGATATCTCGGCACTTCCTTCACAGATCAAGACCTTGTAAGCAAGACTAAGATCAAGGTCTTACTCTGGATTCTTGAGTAGACTTTCTATGTCCCAAAACAAATAGGTGATTCGGCACCCAAAATTTAGCTAAAGCTTCTATATTCCCTTTCTAAGGAATTCTGCTATGTTTATGGGAAATTTCCCTCTAGTCTATGTGGGATCATAAATAGGAAAAATTTTATTTTAGTAAAAAAGTCACAAATTTGAAGTAGTAACGGTTGTAATAATAATAATGAACCTTATCTGTTTATTGCATAGGAATTAAACTACGTCGTACATCCATATTATTTTTTAAACCATCATTTTGTAATATCATACATAGTGAAACTTCACTAATTTGGTGGGCATGGAGTAAACAGAATTAATGAAAGAGCTGAATTTTAATATTTTGAATGATTATAATAATGAATTATTTTGGATAACACTGAGTAACCGTGTGTCTATTCTCAATCACCATGTAAATTATAGAATACGATAGCGATGTGTCTGTGATTTTCTAGAAGATGCAGAATCTCAGAGTTATTTTTATGTGTATACTTGTTTTAAATCATATCTCCTTGAATCTGCTTTTTAAAATACACAATACTTATGTGAAATTAGAGAAACCCTATGTGAAATGGAAAGTCCTTAAAATGCCCTATCTCTAGTTGATTCTGGGTCCTCTTTTTCCTTCCTGGCCCCTTCCCACTCGAAACCCAAGTTCACTCTAGCCATATGCTGACATGGGTAAGCACCAGACCCGGGCCGATTTCCCACAATTCCAAGTGGCATTTGCATAAATGTTCCTAGAGCTGGAAAGCCCACCTTGTCCAAGCCTCTTGTTTTGTGGATGAGGAGGCTGAGGCTGGGGCAAAGTAAGTAACTGACTTGCTCACATGGCTAGTAACGAACTTCCTACAGGTTCCTCTACCTTATGAGATAGTGAGTACTCCTGCATTCAAATATATTGGGGTTCATGTTAATTGCGTGAATGAATCCAGTCATCAATAACTGTAAAACTTAAATTTTGAATTTGGAATCAGAGTGAATGATTACCTAGCTATCATTTGAAGATAATATGTGTGTGTGTGAATCTCATATATACCTTTATATAGAATATATATGTATTTATGTCTTTATAATATATATTAATGTCTTTACTCCAAGTATCCAAGAATTAGTTGTCCACGTAGAAATTTGCCGTTTCAGCCAGCTTTGGGGAATTTTCCTTTGCCTGTCCTGTACCCACCATTGTCCACATTTAAGGTCTAACATAGACCTACCTACTGGCTCTACCAGCTCACTAAGGGTCATCTTATCAAGCTGGTCTGCAGTTAATCCCCTACCCTCCTCCCTTCAGGAACCAATTAAAATGACTCCGTTATTTTTGAACACAAAAGTTGCATAAGGAAAAACTACTTTCTATTTCATAATTCTCCTAGTGAAAGAGTAAATTATAAACACAAAGAATCCAAATAAACGATTCTGTTTGGGAAAGAGCATTTGCTGTGGGGATAGCATGTGGGACATGAGGAACAGGACCCCTGCTTTTAATTCATACATTCATTGATTTCTTTTTTACTCAACTTAGAAAAATCATGGGCCGGGTGCCATGGCTCACGCCTGTAATCCCAGCACTTTGGGAGGCCGAGGCGGGCGGATCACGAGGTCAGGAGATCGAGACCATCCTGGTCTAACTCGGTGAAACCTCGTCTCTACTAAAAATACAAAAAGTTAGCCAGGCGTGGTGGCGGGCGCCTGTGGTCCCAGCTACTAGGGAGGCTGAGGCAGGAGAATGGCGTGAACCCAGGAGGCGGAGCTTGCAGTGAGCGGAGATCGCGCCACTGCACTCCAGCCTGGGCAAGAAAGCGAGACTCCATCTCAAAAAAAAAAAAAAAAAAAAAATCATGTCAAGTTTCTAATTCATTGTGGTGGAAATAGCTTTAAATATATTAACTAAAATGCCTCAAATAAAGCAGATTACAAAAGAAAGCAGACTCCAGAAGTATTAGCAACTTTATAGACTCTGCATCTATCCTCCACCAGGAAATCTTATCGGTATGATGTTCACCAATTAGGGAACTGAAAGCCATGGACAAGTCCCTAAACTCCCCTCCCTGGAGCGCAATTTTCAGATGCTCCACTTGGATACTTTCCCACAATGCTTAGCTGAAGGATATCACTCAAAGAGAAGACTGGTTTCATGTGGAGAGTGACTTCTTAGTGTATCTCTTAAAACATAACCTCTGTCTGTAGCTGATGGAACCAAAGAGAATGTGGAGAAGGGCCCACACCCTTTCCAGGGTCCACACATCGGCCCCTTAACCTCTGCCTTCAACCCATAGGACTAACAGATAGAAACTGGTATTATTATTATTATTTATTTATTTATTTATTTATTTATTTATTTATTTTTGAGACGGATCTGGCTCTGTCCCCCAGGTTGGAGTGCAGTGGCGCCATCTCAGCTCGCTACAACCTCCGCCTTCCGAGTTCAAGCGATTCTCCCGCCTTAGCCTCTCGAGCAGCTGGGACTACAGGCACGCGCCGCCACCACGCCCAGCTACTTTTTGTATTTTCAGTAGGGATGGGGTGTCACCACGTTGGCCAGGCTGATCTCCAACTCTTGACCTCATGATCCGCCCGCCTCTGCCTCCCAAAGTGCTGGGATTACAGGCGGGAGCCACTGTGACCAGCCAGAAACTGGTATCTTTGCCCAAAAGAGACACTTGGACCTTCAGGGGTTCCCAGCAGCCCCTTAAGAACCAATGCAGGAAAGTAGGGGCAGTGGTTTCTGTTCTGAACCTCTCCCCACCTTCCTGCTCCTTGGTTATTTCTTCTGATGAGGATGGATTCCATAGCTTAGACCATTAGACCAGTGGCTGCCTCTCTGAATTGATCTATTACTGTGTTTTAACTGGTAGATTGCTAGCAAACTGAAACATTGATGGTTTTCTGAAAAATGTATATGCTATATTTCAAAATAAACCTGTTTATAGGAATTCCTATTTGAGAGTGAGTATCGTTTAACCAATTGGAAATTCTATTTTAAAATCATGGCCTATTAAAAAGAGAACCTCTAATTTCTGATCCATAATGCTTATATTTAAAAATACATCAGGTGTGTTTCATAGGGAACTGGTTTTGCTGGAAAGAAAGGGACAGGAGATGCTTTTGTAATATTGTGTCCGAGCTCAAGGAAACCAAAGCACTGTTTTATAGGCTGAGGCATGCATGACTGGTGAATGTTAAGTGGAAATGAACAATGCGTGAGATTAACTTGTGGCTATCCATGGCTGTAAAAATGCATTAGTGGTGTTGTCAGTGGTTAGTAGGCCTTTGCAACTCAGTTATTGCTGCTGACTATGTGTGTTCTTCCACCTTTGAGTCAATCAGGTCATGCTGTAATAAAAATTCTGAACTTTGCTTCAGGACAGCGCAGAGGGAAAACATGAGTCAAGGAAGATGCACTGTTTAGTGGTCCTCACTAACAGCAGTTTAAAAACAGCTCACTCAAGCACTAGCAGACTAGTAGCAAAATTGCTATCCAGGGTGAATTGTGTTTTCAGTGGTTCCTGTAGAACCGTACTGTCCAATATGGTAGCCACTAGACACAAATGAGTATCGACCACTTGCAATGTGGCTAAACCAAATTGAGATGCGCTATAAATGTAAAATACACACAGACTTTTGAAGACATAGTACAGAAACAAAAGAAAAATGTAAAATAGCTCATTAATAATTTTCATATTGATTACATGTTCAAATGACAATGTTTTCAATAGATTGGGTTAAATAAAACATATTAAAATGTATTTTGCCCATTACTTTTTTAATGTGGCTACTAGAAAATCTTAAATTATGTGTATGACTCTCATTATATTTCTATTGGATGTGCTGCTCTAGAATAAGAAAGAATGTCCACATAGTTTTTGTTTGTTTTTTGTAGAGATGGGGTCTTGCTGTGTTGCCCAGGCTGGTCTCAGACTCCTGTGCTCAAGCAAGTCATCCAGCCTTGGCCTTCCAAAGCACTGGAGTTAGAAGCTTGAGCCTCTGAACTCAGCCTGTCCTAATGGTTTAAAGGCAACTTGTCAGGATCTAATAAGGAAATTTGACTGGTAATATAATGTTTTGACCATCTTGGAAGCTGCTGGCTACAACTGGGCACTCTGTAGGCAAACTGCATGGGCTTAGAATGAGTGGACCGATTACTAAATCTTAAGTGTCCTCATCTGTAAAGTGAAGGGAGTAATGATGGACCACTCACTGCTCAAGAATTAAATGGGATAATGTATGTAAAGCAGCTCCTTGTGAGGCCTGATAGAAGATGTACTGGTGACTTCCATTACCATACTTGTCTTGGTCAGCTCAGGCTGCTATAACAAAATACCACAGACTGGGTGGCTTAAACAGCAGACATGTATTTCCTCACAGCTCTGGAGGTTGGGAAGTCTGAGATCAGGGTACCAGCATGATTGGGTTCGGTGGAGGGAGGGAGAGAGAGAGAAAGAGAGCGAGAGAGAGAGATCAATCTGGTATTTTCTTGTAAGAGCATTAATCCCATCATGAGGACCCCAGCCTCACAACCTCATCTTCATCTAATCACCTCCTACATATCTTACTCGTAGCAGCACATGGAGGATTAGGGCTTCAACGTGAATTTTGGAGGGATACAAACATTCAGGCCGTAACAACAGCTTAAAAAGTCCAATCGCCACCGGGCTTGGTAGCTCACACCTGTAATCTCAACACTTTATGAGGCCGAGGTGGGCAGATCACTTGAGGTCAGAAGTTCGAGACCAGCGTGGACAACATGATGAAACCCCATCTTTACAAAAAATACAAAAAGTACCTGGGCATGGTGGCACGTGCCAGTAGTCCCAACTACTCAGGAGGCTGAGGCAGGAGAATCGAGTTCAATCAGGAGGCTGAGGCAGGAGAATCACTTGACCCCAGGAGGTGGAGGTTGCAGTGAGCGGAGATCATGCCACTGCACTCCAGCCTGGGTGACAGGTGAGACTCTGTCTAAAAAAAAAAATAAAAAGTTCTATCTGAGATACTGGATCCTCCAACTCTGAGTGCAGGCCTTGAACCAGCAGCAGTGGCAACACCGGGAGCTCACGGGAAACCAAAAATCTCAGGCTTCTTCCCAGACCGGCTGAGGCAGAATCTGTGGTTAACCAGACTTGCAGGGGCTCAGGTACGCATTCACTTTCTGCAGTGCTGCCTAGGGAATTTAAAGGTGAGTAAAACACAGCCTCGCTGGCAAGGTGTTCACAATCCACTGGTGCATTTGTGTGGGAATGACAGTGAATCTAGAGAGAGGAAGACAATTATCTGGTGGGCTGTTAGGAGGCTCAATAAAAAACACCCCTGCTCTCCAGTGATCCACAATCAACAGTGAGATGACAAAGGAGTCAAGCAGATGGAGATAAAAATACCAGCTTTGTCACTGATAGAACTTTTGGAGAGCATGGCTTAGGTATGTGGCTTCCTGTCACTGAGCTCCAGAAATAGGGAGACTCACTCACCAGTACCCAAGCAGTGTCTCCCCAAAACAATAAGGAGAGGGAAAGAGCATGCCCAGGGTACTTGCTTTCTTATTGCTGTCAAACGAGCAAATTGCCAAGCTTAGCAGCTTAAACAAATTTAGCCGACAGTTCTGCAGGTCAGAAATCTGGTGGTGCTGTACTAGATTCTCTGCTCAGAGCTTCATAAGGCCAAAAATCCAGGGGTTGGCTAACCTGAGCCCTTACTTGAAGGCTTTAGGGAGAAATTCACCTCCAGGCTCATGCAGGTGGTTGGCAGAATGCAATTCCATTGGTCTGTAGCATGGTGGCCCTCATTTCCTTGCTGGCTGTCAATCAGGGGTCATCCTCAGCATCTAGAGACTGCTCTCTAGTTCTTGCAAGTGCCTGCTCTGTCTTCCAGCTGCAATGCTGACTTCACTTCCGCCCCAGCCTGAGAAAACACTGTGTTTGTGATGGTCTCCTGTGATTAGATTAGGGCTACCAGGAAAATCTCTCTGTTGAGTGAGTCAAAGCCAACTGATCAGTAACCTTAATTACATATGCAAAAAAACCTCTTTTTTCCATGTAACATAACCAGACCATGACAGCTCATCATATTCCCAGCCCCAAGGATTAGGGTGGAAAGTTTGAGGGGTTCATTTTATGTTTCTGCCTTCTACAACTGGTTTCTGCTTCCAACGCTACTAACTAGATAATTCAATCTTTTATGGTGGAGGAGGAATGAGGGTGTAAAAAGAGGTCAAGAGTTTTACATTAAGGAATGTTTTTCCACATAGAAACCTGAAGCCAGGGAAGGGGTGGTTCCACCACTTCCTCTCACCCGCCCCACCACCCAATATATTTAAATAGCTATAACCCAAAATACATTATAATTCAAGTCACACAGGAGATGTGGAAATGACGATGAAGCATGTGATTGGTCTTTGAGAGGCAATTTCACCTGAGGCAGAAGGATCTGCCCCCCTCCAAGATGAGGATAGGAAGGGTGGCTCTTAATCCCGCAGAACTGTGCTAAAGACCTTGCATTGAATTCCAGATGCCCAGGAGAACACAGTCAGCAGAACTATGGTGCAGGAGACTAATCTGGAAGTACTATATACAATTAGCAGGAACCTCCTTTTTCGGAGATCTTTGTAAGAAATCTTCAGAGAGGTAATAAGAACTTGAACCAGAATGATGTCAATAGGAATTGAAAGGTGGGGGCCGAATTGTTATCAACCAAAGAAATCAAAAAGAGATCTTGGCAACAGACTGGATGAGGGCAAAGATCAATCCATGGATCCAAGTCTGGAAACTGGGAGAATGATGGTGCAGTGGGGAAAACAAGAGGAAGACCTCGGTTGAAGTGGAAACTGATGAATTTTATTTTCAGTAAAATACACGTGGCAAACACCAATTTTCTCAGGTTGCTTCCATCTTACACACATGCACACATATACATACACAAACACCTCTCAACACTGGTCTTTCCCTCCTCCTGCTACCTCACCAGTTTCCCTCCCTCCTCTAACAAGTTTCATTCTCTCCTTCCCTACATCCCATTCGCTTTCTACTCTCTGCTTCATTTCTGCTGCTGCCACTCAACTGAAGCTCCTTTGGCAAAGGTTACATGGCACTCTCTGTAGACAAATCCAGTGGAATATTTTCAGTCCTTGTTTTCATGGCCCCTTTGTGGCCTTTGGGACATGGTTTTCCTCCAAAGCTGGCATTTTCCTTTATTCTATTAATTTTGTTATTTCCCAGTTTGGCTTTGACAGATCAATTTTCCCGCATGTTGAAGTTCACATTTCGTCAGGTTGCACGTGCCTCCAATGAGCTATTTATGTCTATGTATTTGTGAACTGCTGCACTCCCTCCCCCACTCCCCAACCTGGTCTCAAACCTATGCCCCAACTGTACTGGAACTGACACACTGATGTGTTTCATAAACTCACGCCCTTACTCATGATGCTTATTCAACCCAGAGCACCATCTCCCCACCCCACCGTCCCCTCCCTAAATCCCTCCTCTAGCTCTTTGAACCACCTAAAAATCTACCCATCCTCCAAAAGTCAAGTCAAAAATCACCTCTGCTAGGAAGGAAGGTCTTTCCTGAGCCCACCAGGGGCTGCTGGCCCCTCTTCCTCTTATATTCCCTCCCACCAGTTCCTGGGACCCTGGACATGTGTCCACCAACAGCCATGACACTTCTTTACTCTCATCTGTTTGGCGTTTGTCATCAGTGAGCCTAGCACCTTGCCTGGAACAGAGGAAGCGTTCAAGGAACGCTGAAGGCAGGTGAATCAAATACCTTGTATCTAGGAAAGTCCTAAAGATGCCCTTTTGAACTAGTGGAGGTGGGAAAAGACTAAAACACCATTTTATATTATTATCAGTGTAAAAGCTTCTCAGCCAAATGGACCTTGGCTTTCTCCTCAAACTCTGTGGATGACAGAAATGACATTAAAATCTGACTCCTAAAGATATGAGGTTTGCATGGTGAAGAATTTCCAAGATATTTTCTGATCTAGACCCTGAGACAGGGGAGGATAAAAGTGGAAGATGAGATCAGAGTTAATTTTTTAGAACTCTACCAAGGATAGCCACAAAAATAAATAATCATGATCAAAAAAGAACATAGCTTACCATGCATGTGGACCTATATGTAGGTGTGTGTGTGTGTGTGTGTAGGTCAAGAGTGATGTGAATTTGGGCAAGTTTCCTGAACTCTCCAAGGGTGAGGTTTCTTATCTGTAAAATGGGGGTAGCAATGATGTTCCTGTAAGGATTAAATCAGGCAAAGTATATAAAAGCACTTCACCCAGTGCCTGGCATATAATTACATTCAATGGGGGATGTAGGGAAGACAGAGAGAGAGAGAGCGAGCATGTGAGCTAGCACACTGGAGGATGAGCTACCAGATTCATTGTTCACTGTCTTAAACACACACAACCTCTCCTCTCTTGCAGTTTGGGTTCTGGCATCTTTAACAGTTTCATGGGCAAATCATTTCAAACCTCCACAGGTGCTACTTCACCTGGGCAGCAGTTTCTCACCCCCTACCCCTTCCCCCTCCCCAATTTAACCACATTTGCTGTGTTCTCAAGGCTGCTGATACACGACAAACTAAGAAAGTTTTTAATAGTTACCAATCATAGTTTTCAAAATCCACTCATTTTTGCCCTTGTTTTTGGGTTTAAAAAATCCTGGCTTTTCCCTCAGAATTGCTGAACTATTAGGTGTGTAGATGAACTTGTGTTTTCTTGCTCTCCTACTCCAATTTCTTAGACTCAGACGTGGAAAAGCTTCTCTGGGTCTCAAGAGATAATTTCCAGGGTGTGTGGTTCCCCTGGGTGTGCTGTCTGGTCAGTCTTACCGTTGTGGATTCCACACCCCCACCCCACTGCCCCAACACCTATTAAAGCTGAGCTGACGTAACTTCAGGATACATTTGTTATTTCTTACCTTATCATTCACAATTAGTGCAAATGATTATTTCTCTGCCTTGCTCTTTAAAAAGAAAAGTCTTCATGAAGTCATTTTATCTACTTGTAAACCACAATCTCGGTTTTTTTTTTCTTTTGGATGCTCCTTCGAGACTATACATATTTAATTCCTTTAATATTTCATCATAGAGCAGTCCTTCAGAATCTCTTATTTTAGTTGTTCCTTTGACTTTGGCAAAAATATAAGACCAAAGAGGCTGCAAATCTTGTTTTCCTGCCTATTTAAACAGCATCTAGAAATCTAAAATAATTGTCTCCTTTCTTATTTTAAAAGTTTTATTTAAAAAAAAACAGCATACTAAATATTGTGGCATGGGGTTGAAAGCTTTAGGTCTGCAGCATTTGAAATGCTCAAATCCTGTCTTTGAAGAACAGTATTTCCTCTTTGTGACTCAGTGCTGTTATCAATATGCAAGGCTGATAGAGTAATTTCAAATTCACAACATTATATGTAGATATTCAAAGGAAAGAAAAAGAGCTTCATGTGACTTTGCTCAATGGGTTTACCTATAGTTGTAAATGTGTACAGTAAGTGATACATATTTGGGAATTATCACATAACAATTATTTCTCATAATAATTGATATAATCTATTAGAACTTGTGAGAGGTTTCGATGTAAATAATTTGCCTGCCTAGCAGAGAGAAGGGAAGGAGAGTAAGCAGGGGAAAACGTTTCTAAAATGTCCTATCATTGGAAGTAAATGATCATAAATGTTTTTGCATTAAGTTAGGGTTTGGTTTTAATTTTACCTTGAATTCTAACATTCCTACACCTTCCAAATATATTTTAAATCTTCATTAAAGAAATCACATTTTAATCACACACAGAGCTTAAAAGAGGTGATTCTACGACAGATATTCAGTATTAGCTAGTGAAGGAGAACATTGGTTGAAGGTACCTAAAACCACGTGCATAAGGAATTTTATTTCTTATTTGGTGATTTACTATTTTAAGTCATTTTTGTGTCAAAGCTATAAAAATCTCCAGTGCTAAAAAGTGTGAGAAGAAATGAGCTAGCAAAAAAAAAAAAAAAAGTCGGAGGAAAGTTAATTTTTAAACTTGCATTACTTTTATTTTCCTACTTTCTGTTATTTCAGAATGCATACTTGGAATGAATCCTTCTAGAGACGTCCACGGTATGTTAAATTCCAAGTTATACTTTTAAATAAAATACACACCTTCATATATGTGTATATGATTTTATATTTATGTATCTCTATGCATAACTTGTGATATAATTTAACCAAATAATTAAGGCTGTTTCTGCTGATTCCAATATACTTAAAAGCAGTTCTCCATATTGTAAATGTTACACCATATAAAATATTTCAATGAAAGCTTAAATGATACCCTCAGTTCTACAGCGTTTACCATAGGTGCATTCTGCTGCTATTAAATGCCTCTATACAACTCTCTAAAAACACAATAGAGCTTGGCTTCTCTCACAGCTCAGCTTATTACCTGTGTTATAGCAGTGGTATGCAAGGTTTTTATGAGAGTCAAATGTTTACTAAGCATTCCTAAATTTTAAAAAGATTAATTTTAAAATGTCCTCAGCTTGCCACTTGTGAGGTACACAATGGGTTTATGAAGTGAAAGTGAAATAATCACACATTAACCATAGCATCCCACAGAAACATTCAGATGGAGGAAGGATGTAATGGAAGAACTAAGGGCTCTCCTCTCCCCCCTCATGGTAATTAGATTTGAAAAGTGAAGTAATCTCAAAGCCACTTCAGCAGAAAAAAATGTTTAATTAAATTCCAATGTTCAAAACTGGATAGTGTGTATGGCAGGTGATTTGTACATACATGTTACTCTTCATCAAAATTGTTTTCCATCCCTGTGACATCAATACAAACTGCAGCTATCTGGTTCCAAACCATAGCAAGATACATTCTACTTTTTAAAATGTAAATGGTCATTTAAAATAGAAATAATTCTTTTAGACGTATTGCATTTTTACAAATGTAATTTTGGAAATATATTGCTCGCAAAGGGTAATTTTAAGAGAATTGTTGAGATTCTAATCCCATCTTTATGCATATTTTGGGGAGGTTTTTGAAAGAGCAAAAATGTAAAAGATTTAGTTATCTTCTGAGACCACCTACAGTTATTTAAGTTGTAGAAGAAAAAAAAAAAAAAAAAAAGAAAAACGTAAATGAACTGTTACTGTTTTCCAATGAAATTTTCTTCCAACTAACCAAGTAGTACTTTTTAAATCCACTGCGGAAATTTACATTTCATTCCTGTTGTAAGCCTTTTTCAATTCTCTTCCCTCTCTCCCCGCAACAAAATTTGGAAAAATCTGTCACGTAGCATCCGCCCGACGTATCGCTTCGTTGTATTTTTTTAAAATTTTGCATTATGACAAAAGTAAATTCTAGCATTACTCCAGGGAAACACTGGGAATGAACCTGGTAATGTTTCCTTTCCTTTCTCCCTTAGGCAAAGGAAGGGGAATTCTGTATTGTCGCTAAAATGAGGGCTCTTGGTGGAAAGGAATTCCTCACTTCGTACACGCTGTGGCTGTCCTTGAAAGTGCAGGCTCTGTAAAATGCCCGGCCGACTAAGGGGTTCCCTGTCCCCCGAGCCCCTGCCTCTTTCCATTCATTTTAGATCCTCAGTACGGAAGGGCAGAGGTTGGTCTGTTTCTTGTTTTCAAGAGCGCACCGCGCTGCGCAGTTAACAGCCTGCGCCGCTCCCGGGAAACCCAAATGTCCCGCGATCCCATCGAGTCAAGGAGCAAAAGCTGTGATTGCTATCAGCTTTTTGTCGGGCTTCAAACTCGGGATTTATCGGTTGAAACTCCTAGCTGAGCAGCTCCCACGACGCTGCGTCTGAAGGCTAAACTCGTCGCATGCAAGGCTGGGACCAACTTCCCTTACTCGATAAGGGAACTTGACTCCCTCCTGGGAAACCGCAGCCCCCTCGCAGGGTTTAGGGTTTTAGGCAAGCGGCCTGAGACCCAGAGGAGCCTCCCTGGACCTTTCCGAGGGGCAAATCACCCGAGTGTGCTATTTCCCCTGGAGTCAAAGCCTACTTTTGGAGCCGCCACACCCTCGTGCTCCCTCCCGCATCTCGAGGGTCCTGGGGGATGCACTTGGGGTTGGTCCCAGGAGCCCTGGGTGGGATCTCGGGGAAATGCATTGGAGACCAGGCGAAAAGGTTTCCCTTGCCCAGAACTTGCCTCTAGAGCGGGCCGCGTCCGAACCCGCAGGCAAAGGCGCTGCGGCCCCTGCGGGCGGGCAGGCGCGCGCGATGCACTCTGCTCAGGGACAGAGTTAGAAAGTGGACGTTTGGCGGGGGCGTTTACAACTGGAATTAGGCTTAAAAAATCATTTTAAAAGAAAAAACGTAGTAAGTTTTCTTTCCGAGACCCCAAGTTCATTAAAACAAAACTGAACTCGGGTGCTGGGAGTGCCCAGGGGGAGCGGAGGCCGGAGAGGGTTGAGGGCGCGGGCCGCCCGCCTTAGTCCCGGAAGCCCGGGCTCCTGAAGCACAGACAGCCAAGAGCGGGCCGAGTCAGGCCCCAGGAACAGGGGCTTCGGGAAGAGACCCCAACCAGGCCGCACAGCGGGGAGTCTCGGTCCGAGGGTCCCCACCTGGCCGGCTGCGACTCTATATTGGAACCTCGGAAACGCGCCGTAGCCGTTCCAGCTCAGGTGGGCTCTGGGGCGGCTTCCTGTCTTTTCTCCTCGAACTCTAGTTCTTCCCGGGCGACCCGAAGGCCACGAGGCGGGCCGCACAGCCCCGCGCCGTCGGGGGCGTTCCGGGAGCACCGGGGGCCGCGCGCGGCGTCCAGGGAGGGCGGCTGCTGCCCCCTGGCGTCCGCCAGAAACCGCGGCGCGTCCCGACAGCTCCGCGCAGTCCCGGCCCGCCCGGGGAAAGGCCTCTACGCCAGCCAACCCCGGCCCCCTCCTGCGTCCGGGCCCGCGGCAACGCCCGGGGAGTCCCTGCGCGGCATTGGCCACAGCACCCTATCCCTGGGGGAGGGAGGAGCGGGCGTGAGGGGCCCCGTGAGGTCGGAGAGGGACCCCCGCGCGGGGGAGCTTGAGGGGCTTCGCGGGGACCGCAAAGCAGCCCGCGGTGGAGCGGGGCCGGGATCCGGGGACTGGGTTGCAGCCCCGGGGTGGATGAGAGGCCCCAGGAGGTGCAGGGCCCGGCAGGGAGGGCGTGGAGAAACTCGTGGGGACGGGAGCAGCCTCCGCGGGGAGGGAGCCCCGCCGGGTGGGGTCGGAGTTGGCCGCGCACGCCGGGCCGGGGGCGGGGCCCTCCGAGCTCCGCGAAAATGCCCGCAGCGCCGCCGGGACCGGCGCAGGGGGAAGCGGCCGCCCGCACGCGAAGCCTGGGTGGGTTCCGCACCTGGGGCCGCTCGCGCGCGCGGGGGCGGGAAGAGGAGCGGGGGCCGCTTCCGGGGAGCCGGAAGGGAGACGCGGGGCCCGGGCGGGCTATCCGGCTGCTGCTGGGGCAGGCGCTACGAGGCCCGGAAGCAAGCCGCGCGGCTGCTTTCAACTTTCCTTCCAGCCGCGCCTTCTTAGGGTCTTTCCTGACTGAGAAACTCCTCGCGGGCCGTTGGCGCACGCAGCAACAGTGAGGCGCGCGGAGGGATCGAGCCGCGGCCCAGGCTCAGCGGTAAAAAACGCCCATTACAGCAACCGACCCGAGGGAAGACGCTGAGAGCAAACGGCACGCTCGGACGCCGTCCGGCCTCATGCAGGGAATCAGCGCCGCTTCGCCGCAGCTGCCAGCCGGACGGTGCACGAGCGCGGAGCGGCTCCCCGGGGCCCCGCGGCCGAATGGCACCCCCGCCCTGGAAGCGGAGGCCTGGCCCTGGGCGGCCTCGCAGGATCTGGGGCCGTCCGCGGGCTGCAGCCCCGGTTCGGGAGCCCCGTGGCGGCCACTGCGCCTGCCTGCAGCGGGTCGCGGCACGCCGGCCGGGTCCTCCTCGGGCCGGCGGGGCCTGCTTTCTTTTCCCAGGTCTCCGGACCGTGGCCACTTGCGGAGCCGCACAAGCCTGCGTGTGGCTGCGGAGCGGGGTCCGCACGCGGGCGGGGCCCCGGGCCAGCATGCAGGCGGGGATGGCCTCCGACTCCCCGCCGGGGTTGCGTACAGTAGCGCGCGGCGCGGCGGCGGGGGCGCGCGGGCCAATTCCAGGAGCCGGCGGCGGCGAGCCGCGCCCTGGCTGATACCGGAAAGGCCTGTGATTGGCCGCCGCCGCCCCTATGCAAACGAGCTGAGGGAATGGAATTCCTCCGGCCGGGCTTACAGTAAAAGCACGTTCATTTCCAGGCACTCTCATTCATAGAGCCAGCGGGCGCGGGCGGGACGGGCGCCCCGCGGCCGGACCCAGCCAGGGCACCACGCTGCCCGGCCCAGCGCCGCCAGGCACTTCTTCCCGGGGCTCCTAGGGACGCCAGAAGGAAGTCAACCTCTGCTGCTTCTCCTTGGCCAGCGTTGGACCTTCCTTTTCTTGTTTTTTGTTTTTCCCCTTTCTTCCTTTTGAATTAACTGGCTTCTTGGCTGGATGTTTTCAACTTATTTCCTGGCTGCGAACTTTTCCCCGATTATTTTCCTTTTACAACAGCGGGAGAAAGTGCGCTGTGGTCCGAGGCGAGCCGTGAAGTTGCGTGTGCGTGGTAGTGTGCGTGGCAGGGTGTGAGTGCGTGTGTAACCCGAGCCGCCCGATCTGTTTCGATCTGCGCCGCGGAGCCCTCCCTCAAGGTCCGCTCCACCTGCTGCGGTTACGCGGCGCTCGTGGGTGTTCGTGCCTCGGAGCAGCTAACCGGCGGGTGCTGGGCGACGGTGGAGGAGTATCGTCTCGCTGCTGCCCGAGTCGGGGCTGAGTCACCCAGCTGATGTAGACAGTGGCTGCCTTCCGAAGAGTGCGTGTTTGCGTGTGTGTGACTCTGCGGCTGCTCAACTCCCACCAAACCACAGGACCAGCCACAAACTTAACCAACATCCCCAAACCCGAGTTCACAGATGTGGGAGAGCTGTAGTACCCTGAGTGTCATCGACTGGGCCTTCTTCTTATGATTGTTATTTTAAGATTAGCTGAAGATCTTTGAAACGCTGAATTTTCTGCACTGAGCGTTTTGACAGAATTCATTGAGAGAACAGAGAACATGACAAGTACTTCTAGTTCAGCACTGCTGCAACTACTGAAGCTGATTTTCAAGGCTACTTAAAAAAATCTGCAGCGTACATTAATGGATTTCTGTTGTGTTTAAATTCTCCACAGATTGTATTGTAAATATTTTATGAAGTAGAGCATATGTATATATTTATATATACGTGCACATACATCAGTAGCACGACCTTTGGAAGTCGCAGCTCTTTTCGGGACTGAAGCCAGTTTTGCATGATAAAAGTGGCCTTGTTACGGGAGATAATTGTGTTCTGTTGGGACTTTAGACAAAACTCACCTGCAAAAAACTGACAGGCATTAACTACTGGAACTTCCAAATGATGTGTTTGCTGGTCGTTTTACACTTCGCATAAATATTTTAGGAAGTGTATGAGAATTTTGCCTTCAGGAACTTTTGTAACAGCCAAAGACAGAACTTAACCTCTGCAAGCAAGATTCGAAGAAGATAGTCTCCACTTTTTAATGCACTAAGCAATCGGTTGAAGATAGTCTCCACTTTTTAATGCACTAAGCAATCGGTTGCTAGGAGCCCATCCTGGGTCGGAGGCCGATCGGCAGAACCAGAACTTTCTCCCCTCCTGGACTGTTAGTGACTTAGTCTCCTTCCTCCCTTAACCACCCCCCCCCCCCGCAGTAATAAAGGCCCCTGAACGTGTATGTTGGTCTCCCGGGAGCTGCTTGCTGAAGATCCGCGCCCCTGTCGCCGTCTGGTAGGAGCTGTTTGCAGGGTCTTAACTCAATCGGCTTGTTGTGATGCGTATCCCCGTAGATGCCAGCACGAGCCGCCGCTTCACGCCGCCTTCCACCGCGCTGAGCCCAGGCAAGATGAGCGAGGCGTTGCCGCTGGGCGCCCCGGACGCCGGCGCTGCCCTCGCCGGCAAGCTGAGGAGCGGCGACCGCAGCATGGTGGAGGTGCTGGCCGACCACCCGGGCGAGCTGGTGCGCACCGACAGCCCCAACTTTCTCTGCTCCGTGCTGCCTACGCACTGGCGCTGCAACAAGACCCTGCCCATCGCTTTCAAGGTACTGGCCCGGAGAGGGTGGTGGGAGGACAGGCGGAGGCCGGCGAGGCCGGGGGAGATCCGCGAGGGCAGCGGCCAGGCGGGCGGGGCCGGATTCTGGAAAGGGGCCCCCGCAGCCCCGGGTCGGTCTTCCTAGCTTGGGATGCGGGGGATGTTGTGTTGCCGTGGCGACCCTCGGGAGGCACTCGTCTCAGCTTTCTGGGGCGACCTCCCAGGAGGGCTGAAAGCATCAGGGTGTCCCCAAAGACATCCGCTGGGAGCCGGTAGGGACCTCCCTGGCAGGGGCCTTAGCTTTGATACAAAGTGGGAAAAGTTATAACCCAGCCGGGCAGAGACAGCCCGTTTGCTAACTTACTGCTGCCCCTACCGCTGGATTAACACCCAAACCATTTTGTCTTCCTCAGATGAAAGGATCAGGAAATAAAATAGTAAGACTTTTCTGCTTTCAAGTCAGTGAAAAGAAACTAGCAAGGGAAACTGTCAGGGATTTTTTTCCCCTTCTCTAGCCGCCCTATAGGAATTAGCATGTCCAAAGTCCACCGCGGGCGTAGTTAAGTCTGCAAAAGTTTTCTGAAGAGTTCTCTGAGCTTTTTAGCCTGCTCCTGCCAGAAGCCGCAAGTATCGAATCCTGTTTCTTTTCCCGGAACCGTTCTGAATGCTATCATCAGCTCACCTAGATTAAGCCCGGGGTAGCGAAAGGTGACGAGGCTGTTTTCGGAGAGCCAGGGGTCCCAGCGGCCCGCTTTCCTGCTGGAGGAGGGGACGGCGCGTAGCTGGAGACTTCAGCGCGGCGGCTCCAAAGATCTCCCTTCACTTTTCACCCCTGATCATCCCCAAAGCTTTGAGCTGCCTTTAAAAACCTTGGCCTTCAACAGGGGTATGAAAACAACCCCAGGCGTTTCTAAACAATCACCCTACTACCCTAGCAGCAAGCAGTAGGAATTTAATTTCTGCAGTGGAGATTCTGTTTTGTCTTTGGTGGGTTTGAAAAGATGCGACTAAGTAAAATCAGTGCGGGTCATTTCCTGTTCATTTAAAGGGCTAATCAAGGCAGGTGGTTCCAAGTGTAAAGATAAGCTACCTAAAAAAAAAATGTTTAATTGGCCCCTTTAAGGGGAGATTAATTTAATATAAGCTTTTCATAGTTCCAGGCCTCAGCTGGGTCTTGATCTTATTACGACGACTAATATTCACTTTTTAAAAAAGTATTGTTGGGGTTATTTTTAAGCTTTATACAGTTTCCACACTTAGATTGTGAGTTCTAAAACAAAACGAAATTTGCAGTTGGCTGTGTCTATAGATTCGCCTCTTTTTCCACTCACTTTTCTAAAAGCAGTTTTTTGTTTTGTTTTTTAGTGGGGGTGGAAATGAGAAGGAACGTGGCGGCTTGCTTGACTCTTTTTTCCCTCCCTCCGTTTACTTAGATTTGGGTTTGGGAGACCATTTTACTTTTAAATCATTCTAACCCTTTGCATAAATGGACTCAGCGGTGACTCTTTAGGGCACCCGCATTGAGAGGGGACCCAACAGGGTTGGGCCATGGGGTCACTATCAGATAAAGAGCAGAGGCAAGACGGGCTGATAACCACCAAAGGCCATTAAAACCTGGCTGCCCCAATGCACTAGGGCTCTAAGAGATTTGTGGCTTCCTTTGGGGGGAAAATCAGGGTCTCTTCTGAACTCCCTCCTCTGCCAGGGAACCCACACTCAAATATATTAAAAGACTAAATGATTAATAAATAATCTTCAGGAATTGGAGCAGTTCAGAGTCTCAAGCCATTATATGAAAGTATTTTTCTTCTAAAAAATGAAAAATTATACGTATTGCTTTTATGAGCTGTCAGAATTCTTGCTAGCAGAAACCATAATAACCATAGAGTTTCCTTTTTAAAATGACTTTTGGCAATTCACTTAAAAACAATTAATTTGTTTTATTGGGTGATAATCTATAGGCTACTAAAAATCAAAATACAGATCTCTTGAAAAAAAGTTCAAGCAGGACCCCTGAGAACATTTAGGGGAAAGGGAAGGATAGCAGAGAAATCAGACCATTTGATTATTATCTGTCACCACCCCAATCCTCATAAAAAGAGGCTTCTTCCTCGAGGAGACCAGCTCACTTCATAACTAGAAGAGTAGACAAAATATTCAGTGAGACAGCAAATGTGAAGGGATAAAATGTTAGGGATAAAAGCAAGCAAAACATCAAAACCTGCTTACATCAAAACCGGGCTCATTTACTGTGTGTCCCTGTCTTCACTCTATCCGCCCACCCAACCACCTCCCAAGCAGCTTCAACAGAAATTATTACCTTAAAATTTGGATCTTAAATAAGCCGCAGGCAATCTCCCTAGGAAGTTAACCAGTAAATAATTATTATATTCCCCATGATAAAGAGAAGCAAATGTGAAACAATGATATGGCCTGATGATATTGATAAAAAGATCATTGAAGGGCTTCTTAGGAGTCTCCTGAAGTTCTCTAGGTAAATCCTCTACATCAGTCTTCTGAACTAAAGAGAGATTTAAAATTATGAATTTTCTTTAAAATAGATTACAGTAACCCTACTTGCTTATTTTGAGCCCCAACCTGTTCCCCTACTCCTTCCCTCCCATGGAACACCTTTATTTTTTACAGTATGAGAGATACATGTTTTTTACTACTAAGAAAACCTTAAGTTTGCTGTGTGTTTTGTTGTATTTACAGAAGTAGCCTAAAAAGCTGTTTTGATGGCTTAGGATGTATTTGGTAATACCATGGTATTACAGCTGGTTTAGGCCCTGGTACACCAGAGTCCAAAGACGCAAACATGCCTTCAGCAGGGAAGTTCAGAGGTCTTGGATTCTGATGGTAATATTCTTTTCATAAAAAGGAAATAAGTAATATTTTTGTCGGCAAGATCACGGTCCCTAGCTATGCCTTAAATCTCATCTCAGCTGAATTCTATGTTCCACTCCACAGCCTTCTTTGCAACACTGGAAGGTTAACGGATTTGAAGTAAATGAATTGTAACTATAATTTCAACCTAATGAGAATTGGTTTAAAATGCCAGTTTGAACTGTGAACAGGCTAGCCAAGAACAGTATTGGGAGGTCTATGTAATATAGAAGAGAGTTGATATTTGGCCCAACTTCCTGATACTTTAAAAACAGAGAAGTAAAACAAAATATGAGATATCTTTGGCCAGCAAGTCCCTTCTTGCCTGTTTGGTCTGTGTTAAAATGTAAATGTTTGTGTTTCCTTACCTATTGTTTATAGCTTTTCATTCTAGTTGTTTCTTTTTTCTGTTTGAAGTTACATATTTTTACATTCTCTCCGTATTGCCCATCAGTGACAAAACCTGTATCAAATTAGCACGCATATTAGTTTTAAATTAAAAAAAAAACAAAAACTTTTTTAACCTGGCTTAAGTATGCTTGTTAACAATTGGACAATATACAGTATTAATGAATTGCCCTGGATTTAATAGTTCCCCTTTACCCACCTCCCACCACCAAAAAAAAAAGTCCCTCAGAGAGCAATACAAGGCCAAGTAAATGATATGTAGGTGCCCAAATATGGTTGATTCTGCTGCATTAAAAAAAAAAAGAGGAGTGGGAGTTAAACTTCTAATCTTTTTCTTCTTAAATTCCAACATCAACAACCTTTTCTTATTTAGCCTCCGTGATAATTTTATGCTATGTTTGTTTAGACTTGGCGAAGGTCTCATGAATTTGCCAAATTACAAATGAGGATAGTATTGGAAAGATGAGAGAGGCACAGGCTTGGAGCACTGTGAGGGGAACAGCAGTAGGAGGCAGATAATTCAGAATACATTCCTGTAGTTATAAAAGATGATTTATTTATTTTCACCTTTTTACAGATCCAGACCCAACAACGAGTTACTCAGTTTGAAACCCATGTGGTTGAGGCAGTCTCTGTATACCTGCTGAATGTTGAGTTAAAACAGAGGAGCCTGGGTTACCACAGGGAGAGGAGGATGAGGAAGTAAAAATATGTGTTCAAAAAGGGCATTTCAACACTGTGAGCTAACTTTACAACGGGAAGTGAAAATCATGAAAAAAAGGGGAAAATTTGTTGTAAGAGACTAAAAAGAGCAAAATAAAGCAAGCCCATTTTTCGGGAATAGAAAAAAAACAGTAACAATAACCAAATAACTGATCAGGGAGATTTATTTCAGTGATATCTTTTTAAAACAAAAAGGGAATTGTCGTATCACTGCTCTTAATTAAATGGCAACAAACACACTTATAATGGGAACTAAATAGCTAATTAGAGGGTGCTTGGGGAATAAATAGCAGAGTTTTAAAATCTCCTATATGGAAAACATGTCCAACAATTGGAATGAAAGGATTAAAAAGAGAGATAAAAGGCCCAGACCTTGTTTGGCAGTGCAAGTTGGATAAAATAGAGGAAAATGCCTCCCTGCTTCTATGAGACTAGATTATCCTGGTGTAGTCTTAGGGTTGGAAGTACGTTCATCTCTCATAGTGAGTTAGTTCATGTTCTGTGCCACAAGGACTGAAGCAGTTCTAATGAATAAAAACAATAGATAGTCATCTGGAGGCCACAGGGAAAGGGTGATGGCTAGGCAGATCATGAAAATGGGAATCTTGAGAAACATGACTTCAATATCATACAAGTGAGTCTATGGCTGCCTTTTTTACATATAGAAAAAGAGGCCCGAAAATATATACTACAAAAAAATTATGTAGCAGTTATTAAGGTAAAAATTGGGAAGTAGGAGGCAGAGGAAGGAGTGATAACAGTAGATTAAGGAATGCTTTACTGTTACCAATTCAAAAACAGCAACCAAAAATGATGATGTAATTGGAATGAGTAATATAAATGTCACTACTGACTTTACTGTAAAGAATGTCGAAATGATCAGAATAGATACAGCTTGGGGCATTTCGATTTGAAATGGTATGACTGCTTTGAAAAATAGAAACAATGGAAATAAAGCCAATAAGAAATGTCTAGACCAAGAAAATAGTTCCTAGAAGGCCTAAATGATAGCCAAGAAATTGATACTATTGTACAAAGTATCTTTAGGTCATGCTTTTCAGAGTATTTTACTTTGAAATTCATTTTCTTAATTACCTGAGTATAAAAAACATTTATCTACCAGTTCTCTCCAATAGCCCTGATAAGACTTCATACTTACTCAGTTACATTAAATAAATTCCTGGTCAAGATCAGCTGGGCTAGCAGAAAACCTCAGGCATCTGTGAGGACATGAGTTTACACACCTTGGGACTCACAGATATAAAAATGCAACCCAATTCCATCCCCGAATTGAGGGGAGTGCACAGAAGTGAATGACCCGTCTTTCTGAGGTCTGTTGATTTTGTAATTAGTAAACGAAGGGTGCATTTCTGATTTTTTTTTTTCTTGTGTGCTAGAATTCATTGCTAGTAAAACTCAAGATAATAGCAGCGAGTAGGAGGTATCAAAGATGAACTGTAGAGGGACAGTTTAAGTTACTTAAGAATCGTCAGCAAGATGAAATCTACTTTTAGCAGAAATAAGGTTTTTTTGTGTTTTTTTGTTTTGTTTTCTGAAAGTAAAGTCTGCGCCCTGTTCAGCCTGTTAGTGAGGTCTGAGCAAGTAAAAGATGGGTTAGATTATAAACTTAACAAACACAGGATGTTCTGTTTCTCAAATGGGAGGAATTAAGAAGAGACGATTGTATTCAGGAGACGGCATAGCCACTCAAAATCCTTGATATCTTGCTCTGGTTAGTCTTGTTCCAGCTGTGCTATGTGACCTAATATGGCTTTACTAGGTAAATTTAGTATATGTGTCATTATTTGAAAATTTACATATAGTTAGTTGTACATAATGTATTAGGCTGGTGCAAATGTAATTGCGGTTTTTGGAATTAAAAATTGCAAACACTGCAATTACTTTTGCACCAACCTAAAATATAATTTAAAAAGTGTCTTTATAACTTTTCTGTTGTTTTGCTTAAGTTATCATTGCTATTCCTCTGCAACCTAAAAAAAAATCATTGAATATACATTTAAGTTTAGAATAATCACTACACAAATGCCCTAAAAGTGTATGTATAACATTCCTGATGTCTGCATTTGTCCTTTGGTGTTTAGGTGGTGGCCCTAGGGGATGTTCCAGATGGCACTCTGGTCACAGTGATGGCCGGCAATGATGAAAACTACTCAGCTGAGCTGAGAAATGCTACCGCAGCCATGAAGAACCAGGTTGCAAGATTTAATGACCTCAGGTTTGTCGGTCGAAGTGGAAGAGGTACGTTATCTGTCAAAACTATGCTTGAAACACGTTTCATGGCAACAAACCCATATTTCAAAATTCTAGTGATTTCTGTGATGAAATCCCTAGAAACTCGGTCTGTCTTAACGTTCTTATTGCTATGTCAAGCTCTTAAAAATATTTATTTGAAGTTTAATATTTTTAGCAGAATCTCTATATTATTGCTTTGTGTTACTGAGTTGATTTAAGACTGATTTGGAACATGCAACGTAGGAATTGTGAATTTCAAAGAAACCCCTGAGATTTTTACTAAAATGCAAAAAATATGAAACTTACCTTAATGGAAACTAGGATTATACTATTACAATGAGGATTCTCCCTTGGATAACAATACAAAAGCTGTTTAATGGAAACTGTTGACTTATGATCTGTGGGCTATCTGTGAAAAGTGACAGAGTTTCAAATGACCACTTCTAATAATTTTAGGGATTTCTAGTGTATGATGTTGAAACATGGTTTCAAGCAAGCTTACCTTTTTAGAAAAAGACATGAAGAAATAATGTTAGTACCATTGATGGCAGTATGATCTTCCTGCTGTATTTCTTTTCAATGCCTTATTTAGGAGGAGGGGTTTGGCCTGGTTAACATTTTAGATCCTAATAATATTAGAGACTGGATTATCCAAGAAATTGTTGCATTAGTTCAGCTCCATGTGTGGTTTTATTTTTCCTTGCCTTTAACCCATTATCAAAGCATTAGAGCAGAAATAGGAATCTTGGCTTATTGTAATTTTTCCTGGTTTCCAATTATTTTCAAGTGTTATGTTTTCTTTACGTTGTAAGAACCAAATCGTATTTTATAAACAGCAACAAGTACTCAAAGTTTAGTTGAAGGAGGTAAGATAGTTTTTTAAACTCATTTTTTGTAATATAGTACCGATTAAGCTCACAAATAAGTTATTTCAAGTATAATAAAAAGACTTATGGTAAATACCTAAATAACAATAATAGTTCTTGTATTGAAAAAAATGGAAGCACCAATCAAACAACATTTAAAGTAAGAGAAATTATTACTCTTTAAAAAGGCATTTAAAAACAAGAAAATCTCAGTTCTCAGAGAATTTGATTAGTCAGAAAGGAGAAAGGGGTAAATGTGAGTTGATTATTTTGGTGATTATTTTTGCTAACCTAGCTATCTGGAGCATTTTCATAATAGAATCATAGCTGGAGAAAATAAAAAATTTATATAATGTGATTGAAAATACATATTCATAGTACTATATTAATAATAGGGTAATGCAAAGAAAATTATATCCACTTTTTGAAAGCATGAGTGATGCTATAAGATATAAAAGCATAAGTCATTAAATGGGTTCACTTGTTGTATTAAAAGTCCCCACCTTTCAGTAAATGGAATTTGCATTATGATTCAGAGATGTGTGTCTAGAAAACATCTTAAAGGCTTCGGATGAGTAGCTGGCAGAGCGGGTGAGAAGCCAATAAAAAACAAAGGCCCCACAGCCTGGTCCATGCCCATCGGCCTAGCTAACTCTCTTAATTCAGTTCTTGTGGATTTCTGCTGTTAGGAATCAATAGCTAAGTATCATTGAATTGCTTTTCTAGAGAAAGTGTTGTCATCATACTATGCATCGGCCTAGCTAACTCTCTTAATTCAGTTCTTGTGGATTTCTGCTGTTAGGAATCAATAGCTAAGTATCATTGAATTGCTTTTCTAGAGAGAGTGTTATCATCATACTATGCATCTGTGTGGGTCTTCATGTTAGGTTTTGGTCATAAAAGTTTTAAAAACTGTTTAATGATCCGTGCCAGTGACATTTTCCCACAAGAAGTTCAGTAGTGGCTTTCCGGCAATGCACAGTAAATCAGTGATAATAAAAAAATGAGATTTTGAAAGCAGCATGCTTTCTTTTCTGGCATTGATGGCTGATCTTGCATCCCTCATTGGCCATTTCTGTTTTGAGTGGGTGACTAATAGGTGCTTGTGTTTACTTGGGTAACAGTGAACTGTTTCCCCAAGGTGTGGAGTGTTTGCATTTGGCTGCAGGATTCGTGCCAGTATGCCCTTGAGTTTGCATAAACCCCAAAAAGTAAAATAGCTGCAACCAAGGCTGGGCTGTCTTCCCATACTCTGGAATGAGAAAATTAATTGAAATGCCATAAACGGACAATGTTTTGAACAGACTCTCCTTCCCACCAGTGATAATAAGCAATAAAAAATACGGAAACCCTAATGGAACATTTGACCCAATTATAATTACTGTGAATATGAATATTGTTGGTCTTGATATATATATATATATATATATGTATATATATATATATATTTTTTTTTCCTTTGGTCAGCGCTACAAAACTAAATGAGCTGTCTGAAGGCCCAATTTGACTCTGTCTCATAATTTCATTCCATAGTCATAAAATATAATTTGATTTTTCTCTTTCAAGTGTGTCAACACCAAAGCCTGCCAGATTTTTTCTTTTTTCTTCTTTTTTTTTTTTTTTCAATTTGCTTCTCATTAGGAAGAGAGCAGATGATTCTGACTAATTTTAACAATTAGTCTTAATCTTCCTCACTGAATCTTATCCTTTAAAAGTTTCATTACATTTTATTAAGTGATCTTAAGACAACTGTTTCATTTTCTGTTTTTGAAAATGTGCTTGAAAACATACCCTTGGCATGAACACGCCACGCCGCGGCTCAGAAGGCCCTGGCTCTTGGCTCATCCAAACTTTCAGTGCCAATTTTGAATTTTGTCAAAAGCCACCAGTCCGATGGATTCTCCAAGGGGCCTAGTATGTGGTGCAAAATGAAAGGTAGAAAAAGAAGTTCTCTTTCTTTGACCAGCTGCCAGTCCATGGGGATCGTAAACCCATAGAAACTGCCAGAGGTTGAACATGGAAGGGTTTTTCTCTGTTCTACAAAACGGATCTACCTGGGCGCTGGCTGCCATCCAGGATCACAGCTCCTAACCTCGGGTTCGTTCCGTAACTGGGAAAACCTGCCTGTCCGGCTTTGACGGCCTCGCTGGCTACACTGGCCCTGTAGAAGCCTGAACCTTCTCTCTTTTCTTCCATTCCCTCCTTTTTCTCCCTGGCAGTTTAAATCTTGGTTCAGAGTGTATCTCACCCTTGGAATGTTTCTCTCTTTGATTCAGTATCTCCATGTAAATCGACCGCTCCTTTACAAAGGAGGAAGAGATAGCAGCTCCCAGGAGATGAGGGTTAGGGAGCTCTGGGGACCGGGCTGAACTCCAGAGGTCATGTGAGCACAGAGGTTGTTGTTCAGAACAATTCACATTTTAGCCAAATGGACCGGGACTCCATGACACCCCCAAAAAATTGAAGTTCAGGGTCAAAAGGAATTCTCTTGTGTGAAACGAATTCACTGAGCAGCTTTTATCAGTTTACGTCTGCAGTTGAGGCAAGTGCTACATCACCTGCCACCTTTAGAATGAGAAGAAAGTGTGTATCATGGCTTCAGCTGAGAGAAATTTGAGAAATTTTAGCAATTGGTGTCCGGGCACGGTGGCTCACACCTGTAATCCCAGCACTTTGGGAGGCGGAGGTGGGTGGATCACCTGAGGTCGGGAGTTCAAGACCAGCCTGGCCAACATGGTGACACCGCCATCTCTACTAAAAATACAAAAAATTAGCCAGGTGTGGTGATGGGCGCCTGTAATCCCAGCTACTCGGGAGGCTGAGGCAGGAGAATCGCTTGAACCCAGGAGGCAGAGGTTGCAGTGAGCCAAGGTCGTACCACTGCACTCCAGTCTGGGCAACAAGAGCAAAACTCCATCTAAAAAAAGAAAAAGAAAAATTTTAGCAATGAAATCTGTGACTGCTTCATCCCGGTTGGAGTATTTAATCAGTCAGAGAATAACTGATCAATCAGGAAATACAGCTTTAGTAATTTCATTTCAGAACCAAAGAAGAAATCTCTCCAGCTGCATCATCAGCTGCATTGTTGATGCACGAGGAAGGATGGTGTACTGCACATTTCTTTCTAGTTTTTTCTCAGAATATGATTTTTAATCTTTTGGGAACATCATAGATACTTTTGAAAATCCTTTGGAAGGCTTTTTCCAAGGACAAAAAAAAAAATGCACGTGTTTACTTACACACAGAATTACGTATATCATTTCAGTTTCTAGGCTGCCAGAACTCATTTATGGACCTTCTGGGGATCCACGGACCCTAGGCCAAAAATTTGTGAATTTGGAACTTTGCGTTGATCGTGGAGGGCCAGCTTAGCCCTGTGCCACGTATAGTAGACACCTGAAAATGAATAAATACACGTACAAATGAGCTAGACATTTTCTTGAACCGGTGCCGTTTTGGTAACACCTGTGTTTTTATTATCGCTGGGGTCTGGTTTGTGTAATTAAGAAAATAGATCCCCTTGAAACCACTAGCCAGGCCTTTGGATGGCCATCAGGTACACACACATGTCATCACGGGTAAAGAGGAGGGGGCCTATTCTGTCATTGAAAGGACAGTCGCTTCCCTCGTACTGTGTCCACACCCAGCCCTGTGAGGCCAAGTGTTCTGTGGCCTGTCAGGATGGCGTTGAGTTTCTTGGCGGAATTTGTGTTTACATTGACCTCCCTGGCAGCTTTAATCTTGCCCACTTTCAAAATAGTATCCTTTCCCAACACATTTATACAATGAAATTCCTTCAGTATGTTCTTGCTGTGAATATCTTCCCAGACATGATATTGATCCTGTCACAATCTGGGTTATTGCATATTTGTGTAATGTTAGTTGCTTAAGGCATTTTCATTCTTAAATTATTCTACATTATTTGGGGTAAAGTGTGGGAGGTTGCCTTTCAGGTGAGTGGAAGACTGTGTGGTCAAGAGGAAGAGAAGGTACATTTAGGGAAGGATAAACGGTACTGATATTCTAAACAAAGAGACATGGCTTGGCTTTATGTAGCGGTTGTTACCAAGAGATGATCTGAATGACCCGCGGTATTATTGTAGGACCTAAGTCCTTCTCTATTCAATTAACAGATTCATATGATAGAAGAAGGAAAAATTCATCTGACCACCCCAGAGTTGTTTCACGGGTAATGTTCATGGTATAAACTGGCAGTCAGATCTCCTGGAGAGAATATAAGGAAAAGACATGAGTTACATTAAAATCAACTCTCCCATTTTCCCACTGTTTTCTGTTACGTACTGATCTATACTTTAAAATAATGTATATACTGAAATCTGTATTCAGATCTCACTGCAAGCAAATATAGATGAATAAAGACCCAGTCTCTGATATACCAAGCCTCAACCAGCCCTAACAAATACTGCTTTTCGATGGGCAGGTCAAAAGCTTGCCTCCGTGATCTGATGTAGAATTCATCTCTAGAGACCAAGTTTCTCATTCGGTTTCACATTTGCCAATAAAAGGGTAGCAACACTTTCCTAAAGCAAGTTGCTCCCTGCCCTGCTTAAAGCCTGGGGTGGCCCAGTCATGGCAAGGACCAGCAGGAAAAGCTTTCTTGAAAACTGCTTGTGCTTGCAACAAGCAGTTTTACAGTTGATCCCTTCATAGTTTTCTTGCTGATTTTATGAAGTGTCAGGCATCGTTGATGGTGTCACACAGCTTTTTTAAATTGAGGTTATTTGTATGAACAATATTTTATAGTTTGATGGGCAGAAGCTGTACTTCTCTCCACCCACCCTCAACCCCTTCTTTGCCAGTCGGCTTGTGTTTGGTGGAGGCATTTCTTTTTGGTCAGGACAGAAGACTATCAATCAGAAAGTGCCTGCAAGAGAAATAATGCTTGAGTGATTTTTAGAGCTTCCTGTTTCAGCAACGAGCATTATAGACATAAACAGTGATCCAGCCAACGGCTGCAACCCTGCTCTGGTTCTAATAAATCAGTTTTGTATTTTCTTTTTTGTGCTGGTTGGCAAGGGGCAAGAGAGGGTGGAGAAGGCTGGCTAAAGAAGAACATATTCTGTGTTTCTGGTTTTTGCCTAGGCTGGAGTGCAGTGGTGTGATCTCGGCTCACTGCAACCTCCACCTCCCAGGTTCAAGCGATTCTCCTACCTCTGCCTCCCGAGTAGCTGGGATTATAGGGGTCTGCCACCACGCCTGGCTAATTTTGTATTTTTAGTAGAGACGAGGTTTCACCATGTTGGCTGGGCCGGTCTTGAACTCCTGACCTCAGGTGGTCCACCTGCCTTGGCCTCCCAAAGTGCTGCGATTACAGTTGTGAGCCACCGTACCTGGCTGGTGTACTGTCGTATGGCTGTTTTCTTTCTGTAGATGATTATGAAACAAGTTCAGATCAGTAAAGAGATGTTTATGAATAACCATATACTGTCAATATGGAGAGAGTGTGTGCTCTTGAAGGCTTCATTCTTAGCCAGTGGAGTGTGTGTGCATGTGTGTGTGTGTGTGTGCAAAGGGGAGAGAGAGAGAGAGAGTGAGTGAGAATATCCATACTTCCATTGAGAGACTTCTTGGGCCAAATTATCTTTGAGGACTAAATTCATGCTAGTAACATCTTCTCATCTAAAGCCCAAATAAAGCAATTAATGGACATTAATAAGTGAGCAGTGTGGATTTAATGAGCTGCCTATGAATACTTTGACATGTGCTCGTTTTGTTGGCTCCCTGGCGGGGCATGGGGACAGATTGCAGCACTTCAACGTCTGTATTTATAAACATGCATTCCTGGACTTCAGGCAGCGCACATACTCCATCATTGGTTCTGCTGCGAGTCCTACATTCAACGGAGATGTATTTTGATCTGTGTTGAAGACAGAGCAATTGACGGCATTCGGTTTGCACTGCACCGATTTGGGATTCCAGTACATTGCCCAGTCCCTGTTAGTCTATATTGGGCAGCATGTCCCATTCAGGAACTCCGTTTGACGTCACCGAACTTTCTCTAACGAAGATGTCAGGCAATTGAGGTCCGTAGAGGAATCCCAGCAACGTCCTTTGAGAGGCTCACGGCCATTCTGCTGCTAGACTGAAAATGCGTTTCCTCTGATTTCCTTAGTGAGGAAACATTCATTTAGGAGCCATTTAAACTGTGTTTTTCTCAAAGAAGATGTAAGTACATTTCCTGTTTATTTTTCAACTTAGATTAATTTGGGCTTTTACCTTGAGATTTAAGACCATCATTAAGAATGTATGGGCAGGGCCATCTGCAGAACTACCCCACCTCCCCTACCACCTAACCCAAGGACGTGCCTGTCTAGTTAATAGGAGGGCTGGCCAGCACTGTGGGGTGGTGTGTGGCCCTAATTGAGTCACCTTATGCAAACCAAGGTAACTCACAGGAATATGGGCAGTTTGAGCATAACTGGTCATCTGTGTGCTTATCAGATCTCTGGAAGTGGAAACACTCCAGTTTGCTCAGAGTGTTTGCTCAAGGCATTGGGTTGGGGTCTTTACAGATTTTTTTCCTTCATTCTATTTGAAACTATTGTATAGAGGATAGTCAGCATTAATCATCTATCTTTCTATCTATTCATAATTAATAAGGAGCCAGTCTAAACTCACATCATAATAAGGCTTTTTCTGCCTCTTTAAATGGTGTGTCTCTAATACCTACGACAAATGTCCTGCCTTCATTATTCTATCTGAAACCACTGGGCAGTTTATTATCAGTATCTTGTCTCCCTGCTTATCAATTTTGATCATAATCTTGCTCAGTGTTTCCCAGCTGGGGTGATTTGACTCCCAGAAGACATTTGGCGATATCTGCAGGCATTTTTGGTGGTCGTGTATTGGGTTGGGGAGTGCCGGTGGCATCTAGTAAGTAGAGGCCAGGGATCTACTAAACGTCCTACCATGCACCTGACAGCCTCCCCAACAAAGACCCAAATGTCAGTTGTGCTGAGATTGAGAAACTCATCTAGCTCTAGTCATGCGTGATCTTGCCCTGATCGCGCATAGGTTGTAAAATGTTTCCCTTGCCCCTTTTATTCTGACATTCTGCCTCCCTACAAACTTATCAAAATGTTGTATGAAAAACTTATTTTAAAATTTATGAAAAACTTATTTTTAAAACATTGCACAGAATAAAAAGTAGAGAACATCACTGAATATTAAAAGTTTTTTTTTTTTAAAAGGAAAACATAGCAGTGTTCTCTATGCATAGAATTGCACCATCCCCGTGGCTCCACTGACCCTGCCTGCTATCCTGGCTCAGGGATGCACGGTGGCTGGAGGAGTGGCTGCAGGTGGGGTGGTGCACGCAGCAGGGCAGCTTCTCCAAGAAGGCTTCCCACTGTAGTCACCCCATCATGAATGTCATACATGTGAGGTCCACAAGGACCGCAGAAACTAGAAAGCCCTCTGCCAGAGGCTCGCTGCTTTTCCCTGAATACTTCAGTGGAGAGGCCATGGAGCCACTGATCTAGGAATGGGAATTGATGTCAGTGGACAGTGTCTACTCATATTAAAAAAAGTGATAAAGAGCTGGGCATGCTGGCTAACACCTGTAATCCCAGTACTTTAGGAGGCCAAGGCAGAAGGATCATTTGAGGTCAGGAGTTTGAGACCAGCTTGGCCAATGTGGTGAAACCCCATCTCTACTAAAAATACAAAAATTAGCCAGGAGTGGTGGCGTACACCTGTAATCTCAGCTGCTCTGAAGGCTGAGGCAGGAAAATTGCTTGAACCAGGAAGGCAGAGGTTGCAGTGAGCCGAGATTGTGCCACTGCACTCCAGCCTGGCGACAGAGCAAGACTCCATCTTAAAAAAAAAAAAAAAAAAAAAAAAAAGCGATAAAAACAAGGTCTTGGTGTGTATCACTGACAGACAACTCCTAGACACCAAAATGGCTCAGTCTGCATACCCTAAATAAAAATGAAGGCACTGCATGGCAGGAGGGGAGACAGGACCAAGGTTTGTGGGTTTGCTGCCCACAGGATGGGTTTGCAGATGCCACCCGCAGACAGATGGCTGGGTTCCTCTGGAGCTTTATCCCACCTGCCCCAGCATGTCAGTTTTGCCATCACCTGTTTTTATACTGAGATTCAGGGCATGATGATTTGAAAACAAAAATCCTCAGGGATACTCCCCTAGGTGTTCCCAGTGCATCAAGGTAGAGCCTGCTGCAGGTTGAGTTTCTGGAATAGGTCAGGCTGTGTCTGCTTTGTTTGTTTGTCCGTTTCCTTGCTTTTGTGCTCCATGGAGACTCTCACACCTAATTTTCCTTCTCCATGTATACATCTGCTTCCTTTAAGCTCCCCACAGTAGAGCAACGCTCCTAGATTCGACATGGAGATCACTTGCGTGTCATGTAATCTGTGACTAGTAAGCATTAACTATCCAAATGGGAGTTCGTGGACGGTGTCTGAGCTGGGGACTCCACAGAGCTCACGGGTTGCTGTAGGTGTGCTCTAGAGAGAAGGTCACTGGGGAAAAAGCTTGAAAACAGCTGTGGCATGCAAGGGTGTGTGTAGGAACGGAGACCCAAGCACTAAGGAAAGGAAATGAAGATGTGCTCCGGAGCCCCAAGGAAGTGGGCTCACAGGAATTTTCCAAAATCAAGAGATCCAGCCTTTAACTAGAAAGCTCCAGGTGGTATCGTTAGTGACTAGATGATACCTGATACATGGTCTGTGAATGAATGACTGTTCAGGACTGTTTGGTTTTTTGTTTTTGTTTTTGTTTTGAGATGGAGTCTCACCCTGTCACCAGGCTGGAATGCAGTGGCGTGATCTCAGCTCACTGTAGCCTCTGCTTCCTGTGTTCAAGCAATCCTCCTGCCTCAGCCTCCCAAGTAGCTGGGATTACAGGCGTGCACCACCACGTCTGGATAATTTTTGTATTTTGCATAGGGACGGGGTTTCACCACGTTGGCCAGGATGGTCTCGATCTCTTGACCTCGTGATCTGCCTGCCTCGGCCTCCCAAAGTGCTGGGATTACAGGCATGAGCCACTGTGCCAGGCCCAGGACTGTTTTGATGTTAGGCAGTGCAGCCTAGTGGTCAGCACGTGGACTTTACTGGCTTCCCCACTGTGTTTCAACTTGGGTGTTGCTGACATTTAGGGCCAGTTATTCTTTGCTGTGAGGGGCTTTCCTGTGCATGATTGAACACTTAACAGCATCCCTGGCCTCTACTCAGTGGCCACTAGCACCCACCCTCCTGGTTGTGACAACCAGAAATCTCTGGAGCCATTGCCTCATGTCCCCTGGGGGCAAATCGCCCCTGGTTGAGAACCACTGGCTTGGAGCTATCTGTCCTTGAACAAGCTACTTGACCTGTCTAAGCCTGATTTTGTCCTTGTCTGTGGGAAGACAGAGGGACAATGAGGATTGATTACCTGAGACAAGACATAGGTTAGGAGTTGTTACTTTTTGCAGTGATACCAACACCATGGGGCAGACAATGGGGACTCTGTGAGTGCATAGCAAAACAACAGCAAACAGCAACAACAACCAGAGGTCTGCTTTTTTTGTTTGTCTAAATGGATGAGCTTCCAAGGAGGAAACACAATCCTTTTCCTTATTTCAGGACCCCATACAGTTCTGTGGTCGTGAAAGGGTTATATGTGGCAGGCCCTGAGATTCCTGTTAGCAATGGGAGAAATGAAATTAAATATGTACTGTAATTTGAAGCACTGCTTTTCATGGGAAAAGAAGTTCTCCCAACTCAGCGTTTCCAACTCTTTTGTCCAAACATTAATGGCATGCAAATATTTATGATTCATATGTGCCCCTTTTAATTCCCAATCGTATTTTAACAGTAAACACTGCATTTTAATAATGAAGCAGAATAATCCCTTTGTCCTGTCGCTGGGTTACACAGGCTGGCACCCGGCAGCATCACATTCTTCCTGAGCAATCATTGCTGCCTCCACCCAAGTTGAAGGGGTTTTGTAGCAGTGCCACGGCAGCTCGCCTTGGACTGTACTTGAGGACTTCCGGATATTCCACTGGAAGCCATTCTTAAGGTTGTGTCTCAGCATTTTCATAAATTGCAAGTGAACATCCACGCATATTTTTCTCTTTTGGCCACATATAAACTCAGCACTGGTTCATCTGGCTGTTACTTGGAAGGGTTCTTACTACACTATTATCTTGCATTCTGGCCAAATCCCTGAACTCTAGATTACACCAAACCCATTGTGTCCTGTTTAATATTCCTTTGATTCGTAATGATGACATAGAAAACACACACATCTATTAGCGATGATTCTGTGAGTCCTAGAAAAGTAGCATAATGTAATATGAGAAGTGGGCACACCTGTAGGACTCAGATGTGCCGGCCTCAGTCTCCCCATCTGTTCAATAGGTTTAACAATGCCTTTCATCTATGACTTACATCATCTATGTTAGGATGATAAAAGCAAGATGGTGTGTATGTAGCAATACTTAGGAAGAAGAGTTATGGCCCCTCTTGATGATGTTCTTCCTTCTACAGCGAGAATTCCTGAGGGAGGAGGGGAGAGAGCAAGCCAGAGGCAGCATGGGTCTTGCTGAATTTGAAAAGTTGGGCATGATGCTGTTTTTCAGGGCCCACTCCTTGATGGCAAGGAATTTATATTCCTTTGTCCTACTAAGGGCCTACTAAAGTGAGAGTGCATGAGATAACAGCAGGCATTCCATAAATATTCACAAGTAAATGCTTGTGTAATAATAATATAATTACAAACCCTTATTAGGCATTGACCCTGTGATGGAAATACAGTACCTATTCCTCTTTTATTAGAACTCTCCCTCTGCCCCACCCCCCAAGGTCATTTACTAAGGGCATTTCTTTCATTCATTCATTTATCAGCTATACATTGTGCACCTACTGTGTGCCAGGCACTGGGCTAGCATGAGAAATACGAAGGCCAGCCAAAGAGAACCCACAGCCTTGGGGGCTAGTAAGGAACATGGCAATTAAGTAGGCCATCCCTGTTCTGAGTAGATAACACATGATAGACGGGTGTGGCAGGAACCAAGGCTCAGCGGTACAGAACCTGGTGAAGGTTCAGAGGGTCTCCCTGGACCACTTTTCATTCACTTGAGACCTGCAGGTGACAAGGAGACTATCCCGGTGGAGGCAAGAAGAATCATGTCCCAGCAGAGAAAGCAGAGTGAGGAAGGAGCACCTGGCCTGTTGGGAGCTGAGAGATGCTCCAGTGGCGGGGGTTGGGGAGTGACGGGGGGAAGCCTTACAGAGAGATAGGGCGGGGATTGCCTTAACATCCACGTTGGGAATTTGGTCTGATCCTAATGAAATGGAGAACCACTTACAACTAACTCCAGATACAGATTGTGGAAAGATACTTGGCTTACAGTTTAAAGAATGGAAAGGACATTTGGAGGGTGCGTGGGGAGCTTAGAGACCCATCCAGAGACTGAAAGCTCTCCTTTCTCCTTTCAAGCAGCGCCAGGCATGTGTATATCCAGCTTGCAAGGACCCCATTTGGTAGATGGCACTGTACCTAGAAGTCAGCTCCCACCTCAAGCTTGACTCAAGCTTCCCTCTCTTCCCTATCTCCACACTCACCTGCCTTTCTTCCTACCTGCAGCAGCAGGTGCTGCAAGGCTGGTGAGCAGGAGCTGACGCCCCCCAAGGCCTCCTTCCCTGAAGAATGTCTCAGGCCTCCCAGCTGCAGCTCCATGTGGCCTTGGGCTGTGTGTTTGAGGCACCGGGCTAGGGGCACTATCGGAGTCAGGAGGAGGCCAGGCCCAGGAGGTCACTTTGGTCACTTGCCCTGTGTGACCCCAGCCCAAAGACACAGCCTGATGGATGAGTGGAGACTGGTGAATCCGGTGGCTCTCCTTGGGGGAAGCACAGGGCAGCAGGTGTGGCCTTGGTCTCCAGGGGGCTGTGAATTCAGGGTCTTGGGGTGTTTTGGTTAAAGCTTGGTTCCCCAGCTGAGATCCTAGGGAACTGTGATATCAAAAGGAAAGGGAAGATTAGAAAGGGAAAATAAAATCTCAGGAAAGGAAATGCAAGATTGCATGAGAACATCATGGTGTTTTGTGGGACAGGTGATATTCTGCCAAATAAAGAGGCCCGCCCCTCCACTCCTTTTGCAAACCTGAGCTTTTCCCCTGCCTGCCGTTGAGCCCAGCACACCTGTACCTTGGAAAAAGCAAGCTATGCCTTCCAAGTGAAATTCGCCATTGTAATGGACTGGCTGTCAAACCGAAAGTTTGCAGAGTGTTCATTGATTTTTAGACACAGGGTCTTACTCTGTCACCCAGGCTGGAGTGCAGTGGCGCGATCTCGGCTCACTGCAGCCTCCACCTCCTGGGTTCAAGTGATTCTCGTGCCTCAGCCTCCCAAGGAGCTGGGACTACAAATGTGTGCCACCATGCCCAGCTATTTTATTTTATTTTATTTTATTTTATTTTTTATTTTTATTTTATTTTACTTTATTTTTTATATTTTTGGTAGAGATGGGGTTTCACCATGCTTCCCAGACTGGTCTTGAACTCCTGAGCTCTAGCGATCCTCCCGCCTTGGCCTCCCAAAGTACTGGGATTACAGGCATGTGCCACCATGCCTGGCCTCATTTATCAAACTTTTCTTTATTGCCTCAGAATAGAAGATACAAAGATGAATAAAATGCTGTCCCTGTCCTCAAACAACTCATTTTCATAGAACATCTCCAGAGAAAATGCTTTGCATCTCTTCAGTTTTCTCCAAGTAAAACAGCTATTTTTCAAACAACCCATAATTCTAAACAAATGCCATTTCCATGGAAAACTGAGTTCTATATTCTAAGGACCTGATTTTCAGTCTGACTTTTGAGGGTAGTCCTGGTGCCAGTAGCTTAGGCCTCAAGTCTGCATTTTGCATGTGTGATGTGAGTGCAATTGGATCAAGCGATCTGCAAATACAGGCACTTTGCACACGAGTATATACAGTACGCCGACATCTTAATTCAATTCAGCATGGAGAATCAGGAAATTATGTGCAAGTTGAAGGATTTGTATCCTGTCCAGAAATCCCCAAGTAAATTAATTATACAACTCCACTGTCAAAAATAGTGGCAAATGTTTGGGTAAGGAAATGGAAGAGGAGCATAAGCATGAATTTTGGCCGTTAGGTTGTTCCAGTGGAAAAGTGAGAAATCCAAATTAAAAATACTTCATAAAAAATACTCCAAATGCAGACTACTCCTGGAATCTGAGGGTACGTTAATTTTTGTACTTAGTTATCCGCAATTAAAATTAGACCTAAAGCCATCTATTGTAAAAGGAGAGATCTCCCTGCAACCTTTCAGGATCTTGTGGGATTTCCTGAATTTGCAAAGAGCAGAACTTGAGCCTTCACTGACTCTCTTGATTTTTAAAAGCTGTGGTGTTTTTCTTTTATTTTTCCTTTCTCACTCTTTGGGCGTTTCAAGACTCTGGGTTTTCTGCAGACTGGCTTTCCTGCAGACAAACACAAGAGTGAAAAATGTTGCGATTGTGCTACCTAAGGACTCTGAGCCCCCAGGGCAGACGGCTCCTTTGTGTCTGCAGCCTTCCTTTGCGTGACGAAGGGCAAGTTTCACATCCCCTGAAACCGTCTGCAAAAGAAGATGACGACTCATGCGTACAGACCTACCCTAAGGAGAGTGACAGGAACAGAGTCTCCTGCAGAGCCAACACAGGTAGACTGCGGATACCTACAAACTAGACCTGAGGAGGCCGAGTCACAACAGGGGTCGGGGCTTGCCCATCAGACACGGGGTGTTATAGGAGGATTCTGCTGTGATGTGACCTGGATGCACTTTTAAATATGTTCTTCACACCTGGGCAAGAAATGACCCGGAGCTGCATGTCTTTTTGCTTTGTAATCTCCTCGCCACCCTCAGCTCTTTGGGGAGCAGTGTGCACATTTGAAGCAATCCTGAGGTTTAGCCACTTCCCAGATGTGGTGAGGAAGTGGAGAGTGCGCTGGGCCATGCGGAACTGCAGGTTCCAGCCGTGGCTTTATTTGACCACAATTGGCTGTCAGAGTTCACCAGCCCCAGGGCCGCCAACGTCAAGACTAATCTAGCCTAGACCTGGGGCCTCCCCGCTGCCTGGCCTTGGGGAGTGTGTCATGGCAGCGAGTGTCCAGGAAGACTCACCCCTTGACCTTCTTCCCAACTAAATAAAGCAGTTAGTATTTTGCTCTGGCATTTGGATGGACACACTGGCGTCGAGGGAGACAACACATGTTGCAGTGAGGAGCACTGGCCTGGCTTGTTTACATAGCGTATCAGCCACTCACAGTTGTGCCTTACAAAGGTCGCCAGCTGGCGGGGCAAGAGTGAACTTGAACTTGAACTTGAAGTTCAAGTTGCATTTAGGCCTGGTAGCAGCTCCGTCACCTGCTGAACACACACACACACACACACAACCCCTCCTCATGTCAGACGTCAATGCCTACTTCATCCCCAGCTCCTCCTTACGGGATCTGTCACAGCTCTGGTCTTCACAGAATCACCTTTATCATGTCTTTAATGATCATTCCACTGACATTTGCTGAGACCTTTCTCTGTGCTCTGCTTTTATATTCAGCGTTCCATTTAACCTGCAGAACAATGCTACGAGATGGAATGACTGTTATTAACCCCCTTTTACAGATGACAAAGCTGAGGCCCCAGAGAGGTCAAGTAACTTGCCTGAGGTCACACAGCTAGCAAGTGGCAGAGCCAGGTTTTGAACCTAAGTAGGTTGCCTTGAGAGTCCACACTGAATGAATCACTGCTGTGTTTCCACCTTCATGGGATTTTATATGGAATTCTTCCTCTCACTGCCTCCAAGCCTACGTCTGTTGTTTCTTGTTCTCACCTTCTTGTTCAGTATGAGTGTTTGTGCTTCTTTCTAAAGAACGGTCCTCCTGGAACCCAAGCCCTGGCTGGAGCTGATGCTGCTGTGGTGGTCAGGGTTCAGTGAGCAGGAGGAAGAAGGACGTGGTGTCTACCCCTTGTTTACCCCTTTCCTTGGCTTCCTTCCATGCAGGTCACCCTGTGACCCCGTGGCGGCCCCCTCTGGAACCAAGAGCTGCCGACTTCCAGCAGCACACACAGGGTCAGTGCTGGGGCCGTCTGTGCACTGACCAAAGCCTCTGCTGGCCTCACCAGACCAAGGCCACTGAGTGCTTCAGGGAGCTTTGGATCCTCCAGGCTACCAACAGGAACACTGGCCCTCTCGGCAGCGGCCCCGTCCTTCCACCCCTGCACTGGGTCCTGAAAAGCCCATTTTGGGGCCGTTGCTATTTAGCCAACCTGCCCTCCCTTGCTCTCCTGTGAGTTCTCACTATTCCGGCAGCAGCGCCCTGGGAGAAACACTTGAGAGTCTTTTGTGCTCCACACCCATGTACTTAAAATACCAGGCCTATAGGTCATTTCAATGAGGGAATTTGGCTCATAACACGTATGCCCCGAGGCACAGATCCCACTTCTGCAGACGCTGGCCAAGAAGGGCTGTGTCCCAGCCACCATGGGGTGGGGCCACGGAGAGGGCAGGGCCACGTGGAGGGCAGAGCATGTGGCTCCTGTCAGGTGCACCCATTGCTGACTGCAGCCCAGTGTCAAGGCTCTGCTGGGTCTCATTGGAAGAATACAAAGAACGTGTAAGGCAGTTTTCGTGCTGTGGAAAAATGTCACCTACACCTGTGAAGAAGTCATCACTGTGTCTGTAAGATAATAAGCAAATGTTCTTGTACCCAAAGCTGTAAAACAAGAGCCCTTTGTGAGGGAGAACCACATGACTGGCCAAAACGCCCCACCTACTAGTGTGTGCTCAGTGGAAACGTCTTGTGACTGCGCTTAAAATGAAGGGAATGATTGGGAGGCCAAGGTGGGCAGATCACGATGTCAGGAGTTCGAGACCAGCATGGCTGACATAGTGAAACCCCCATCTCTACTAAAATACAAAAAATTAGCTGGGTGTGGTGGCATGCACATGTAATCCCAGCTACTCAGGAGGCTGAGGCAGGAGAATCGCTTGAACCTGGGAGGCGGAGGTTGCAGTGAGCCGAGATCACGCCATTGCACTCCAGCCCAGGTGACAGTGTGAGACTCCATCTCAAAAAAAAAAAAAAAAAAAAGATGAGCATGAAATAATAAGAATTCAGATAATGACCATTGATTTCACAAATTCTCACTTTGATTAAGTTTTACTCCTGATTATATAGGTTAGTCTGTGGTTTACCAGACGGGGTGTCATGAGTGCTCAACTGCCAGAGGCCCAAATGCAGCTCAGTAAGAAAATGCTTTTAAACTATAACCCAGGTTGAGTACCATTGGTACATTAGAATCACAGAGACAGCTTTTACTTTTTGGGGCAGTGGTAGGCATGGATAAAGTATCTCCAGTCCAGATTTCTTGTACTGGTGCTACTGGGTTTGCAGGTGGAGATTTATGACCTCAGGGACAATAACTGGAAGAACAGTGAGTACAAAGCTCAGGGATATGAGTTTTGCTGTATATCAAAGCTGTGTGACTTTGGGAAAATTACTTAACCTGCCTGAACCTTAGCTTTGCTACCTATTCATCAAGAACAATAAAATCCATCTTGTTTAGTTCATGAGATTGGTGTGAGGACCAAATGAAATAGTATGTGGGTAAGTGTTTTAAAAAGTTGTAGGTTCTACACGACTTAAAAATGTCAGTATTATGAAGGCAACCATTCTTTGTTGTCATTTGGGTAGTCGTGGATAGGGTGGTGGTAGGAGAGCCACTATCGGAGCAAGGCTGTTCCAAAGGGTAAAACCCACGGGTGCCTGTAGAGCAGTTGTCACTGGTAGAGCCATGATGGGAGCTCTTACTACATTTGCTATTTGTACTGAGTTAAATAGTGTTCTCTAAAAACTGTATGTCCACCTAGTACCTCAAAATATGGCTTAGGGTCTTTACAGATGTAATCAAGATGAAGTCATACTGGACTTGGGTGGGCCGTAAGTCCAATGACTGATGTCCTTATACGAAGAGGTAGGGGACACACTGCAGGAAGACAGTCGTGTGAAGATGGAGGCAGAGGCTAGAGTGCTGCAGCTGCAAGCCAGGAAATGCCGAGAGAAGCTGGCCACTATCTGAAGTTAGAGAGAGGCAAGGAAGGATCCTCCCTAGAGCCCTCAGGGGGAGTGTGGTCCTGCTGCCACCTTGATTTTGGACTTCTGGCTTCCAGAATTGTGAAAGTCTTAATTTCTATTGTTTTAAGCCACCCAGTTTGTGATAATTTATTAGAGCAGCCCCAGGAAACAAATATTTTTATGAAGTCACTGAGATGCTAAAGTTGTAGGCAACAGAAGAATCACACGTGGACCTGCCCACCTACACGTGGCTATGGGCATCTCAGGCCAGCTGCATTCTTGGAAGATGAAATCAGAGAGTTGAAAGGGACATTGCATGCATCCCGTGAACCCCCTCATTTTGCTGATGAGGAAACTGAGATCTGGAGAGGTAAAATCATTTGTACTGGATCCCCAAACTTGTAACCCTCTTGCTGAAAGAACCACCTCAGTCTCTCTCTGTCTCTCTTTCATACACCCCTGTGCACCCGTAGACCTACTCGAGACTGGGACAATGGCATTATCTATTGTTGTGTCTTCAAGGGACTTTTTTTTTTAATTTTAAATACCCCCTTTCTCCTAAAGCCCCTTCCCACTTGTACCCTTTCCCACTTTTCTGTGAGGGCTACATGGGTGTATAGAAAAGGATCCCCGCCTTCTGGGAGACTAGGTCTACACTGCCGCGTTCAGTATGACACCCTAAGTAATCGAAGGTGAAGGATGATTTATGAGGCAGCCCAGCCATAAAGCAAAATGTAGTCATCAAGGAAGGCTGCCTGGAAAACTAGTGACTGCCTGTTGCCAAATGCTGAAGGCAGGGTGAAGGGTGCAGCAAGGAGCCTTGGATTGGCGAAGTGGCTGAAGGAAGGAAGACCTCAGCATCTCAATGCCATGGCTCATGGGTGGAACTCGGAGGATGCACATCAGGAGTCAGGTGTGGGGAGGAGAGGGGGTGAGTGAGAAATTACTCGGGGCAGGGTCTTATTAGTGAGAAGATCCTAAAAGCGGGTTCTGGAATTCAGTCTTGATGATACAGGTGATAACCTTCGTGGGTTCTTGACAGAGAGGGAACAGGCTGACCCTGAGGCTTGTAGGACCATTTGTTAGTCAGCTCTGGAACATGTGGACGTGGCTGTTCCCCAGCTGTGGCTGTCATTGCTCCTGGATGTGTTCTTGGAAAGCCAGAGACTGCCCAGTGAGATGGGCAGTTGCCCTCAGGACCTACCTCCCTCTGCGGCAGCATCTTCCTCCACATCACATCACATCACATACCCTGCTTGCTGGGCCTGGCCAAGGCCTCTTCTGCCCACTCCTCTCCTTCAGCTAGATGCCACGGTAGGAAGGCATCCAGAGTGTCACCTGGTAACATCTGAACGGTGTCCTAAAACTGGCAAATCCCCAAAGCCCAACAAGACTCCTCTCTAGGTTCTGGGGACAGGCCAGCTGATGGGAAAGATAGATTTGTAGGCAGAGCCTCCTGGCACCCCTGATGCTCTGCTCCATGGAAATCACTCCCCAGAAGCATCCTCACCTTGTTTACTGGACAGGTCAGCTGAGACTTTAGTTATAAAGGCACACCGGGCAGAGCAGCCTTCATCATCTAATTGTTACTTGCTATTGCTCTTTTTATTATAGACTTTCATACAGATAGAATCCACATCTTTGGGGAGTGTTTGGTGGAGGTTTCTCATGATTAGGAATCGTGGCTTGCTGTGGCCAAAGATTGTATTTTCATTGAGCATTTTTCTGTGGCCTGCCTTTGTATTAAGACATGTGTGACAATTGAAAATATTTTCCTTTCATCTATCTTTGATTTACTTTATGCTACATGATTAAGAGGAGAAACTGTGTTGATTAAAGAACTACTATATTGATGTAGGAAGACTGAACATCAGACTTAATGAACTGTTAGGGTCCTATTATAGACCCGTGAGAAACAGAGAAGAGAAATAAAGCAGACAACATACACACACACACATGCACACACATGCACACACACACCCTGTTGAATACCATGTGCCACATACTGTTTTAACAGTGTTACTCACAGTAAATCATTTAATCTCCCCTAAAACTCTCTAAGGTAGGAAAGTTTGCATGTAACCATCTTCCAGGTAAGGATACTGAGGAACATAGAGGTGTCTAGTGACTTGTCAAAGGTCAGCTAGCCAGATTTATCCTCTGAACCACTTTACCAACAAGAAATGTTTTTAGATTAGTAAATCTATGCAATGAAGATGTTCTCACCTTTTATAAATATATGTAAAACGTGTAATGGAAATTATGTGCATTTTTTATTACTAGTACTTATTGAATCTCAGTCTGTCAGTTACATATACTTAAGTCCATTTATGAGTCATCATTTTTGTTCTGGCTGATCCCATGAGTAGCTCTAATAACATCTGGCATTTTCAAATAATATTTAAAATCAGCCAGACTTTGTCTTTTAAAAATATAGACAGAATGATTCTAATTTAGCCTGTCTTCAAACTTAGAAATTCTGTCTTTCCTGATTTTCAAAGGTACAAAGTAAGAAGAGAAAGATGGATATGGTTTCTTCTACTCTTCTTTGCCCTGAGTTATAAATAGTTGGGAAAGATGGGAGCAGGGAAGTTGGGAACCAGAAGTGGAGAGCTGCCAGTCTGACTCTATGGTTTCCTGAAATCTTGACTTAACAGAAAATAAATTCTAATCTTTCTTGATCTTGTATTGCTTATTGATGATTACATTAAAGCCATATAACTATATGAAGTGTTACACCTAGGCAACTATCATAGGTGTGTATTCCAGAATTGAAGCAAAGCCAAAATTTCGGGAGTGTTGTTAAAACTGATAACTTGTGCTGAAGGGCTGGACAGCATATATTAATGATTGGTTATTCAGCAGATATGTGCAGGCCACCAACCTCATTCTGTTTTGTTCTCTATTGTGTCCCCACAGGGAAAAGCTTCACTCTGACCATCACTGTCTTCACAAACCCACCGCAAGTCGCCACCTACCACAGAGCCATCAAAATCACAGTGGATGGGCCCCGAGAACCTCGAAGTAAGTGCACCCACTTGGGGCTGGTACACCCTCCAGGCTGGTATACTCAGGGACCATGTCTCAGAATCCTTGGGTTCAACCTTTCCCCCAGGGGGATGTCAGGCCCCTGTAAAGCCAAAAAGTTGCATTGTCAATACTCTCGCCACTCAAAGCTTGTTTCTGTGCACTGAGCTCTTTTTGAAGCATTCTTTTAGAGGGCAAAAGGAAATTAGGCTGACTCAATCACATGTTAGAACCATTCAGGGCAGCATGAAACTAAGGACTCCTTCCTCAATATACAGTAAAGTTAAACAGGATCAGAAACAAATAGTAAATGGAAGAGTGGCCAGGCACAGAGGCAGCCCAAAGAGGTCTGAGGGTCAGAGTGGACCACAAGGGAGTGATTACCATCTATGCTGGCATTTTATTAATTCATGAGGGCCAGAGATGAAAACTATGAAAATGACCCTTTTCTTCCTATGGCACAGATCAAAATCTTATTACAGGCATGTTTAAGATAGAGAGTGGGAGGGTAGAAGAATGTCTGGAGAAAACCAGTAAATATAGAAAGATAGTACCAAAAAATCACTCCTGTGAGGAAAGCTTTTAAAAAAAGGAGTGAGGTTGTTTAGTCTGCAGAAAAGACGTCTTCACAGTGGCTTAATGACTATCTTTGAGTAAACAGCAGAGTAACACTCTTTTCCAGAACCACACCCTTCCCCAGGATCTGAGGCGGGGTTACAGTTCCAGGTCTGTGGAACTGCCCAGCACCCCCGCCCAGCATCCAGATGTCTCCAAACCGTATCAGGTCCCTGGTGGAAAATTAATATACTCTCTTCTTGGAGTGAGGGATATTGAAAAACAGGGCTTCCTACTGTCCCCCAAAGCCAAGATGCAGGGAGGTCAGGTTATAAAATGAAGTGGTTAAGAATTTGGGCTTTATGGGCAAGCCAGTGGAGTTCTTAAGCCTTCAGTGAGCTACAGAGCCTTGCTGAACCTCACTTTCCTCTTCTGTAAAATGGGGATAATAATGAGAGCTTCTTTTTAAGATCAAGCCAAATGATGCTATGTGCCTGATGCAGAGAATGAAGGCAGGAAATGTTAGTGATCCCCAGTAGGGCATCCCTGCTTTCATCCTTGGCTACTGCTCCAGTCCCCTCTAGATGACCTTCTCTGCATGGTGGTTTCTAGGTGGGGTTTTAAGGTAGTTCTCTGCAGGCTATCCTGTGATCACTGCAGCTTTTGTGGCAGCCTTCCCCGTGGTCCTGGCCACAACCTCGTGGCATCTGGGTCACCTTCTGGAACCATTCCCCATGCTGCATCAACTTTCCCAAAGTCCTTGAGTGGATGGAGCTCTGCAGATAATCACCATGCCCACCAGGGGCAGCCCACCAGGATGTGGTGTTCCTCGTCTGCTTTTTCCCTTCCTTCCATTTGCTGTGCTCGGTGACTCCCTCCAGATCTGACTGCATTTTTCCCCAGAGGGCCCTCTCAGCTTTTTCTGATCAAGACTTTCTGGCCGTGCCTACACTTGGGAGACTGTGGGACTTGATAACAGACCCTGATTCTTCTTTATGAGTGAAAAGCAGGCCATAGACACAGACAGGACCACACAGGTCTAAGGAATGACTGTGAGCTCTTCTTAGGTTTCCAGAGTAGGAATGTCAACCTGGACATTCCTACATTAATGTAACCCTGCATTAAACGGAACATAAACACCAAAGCAAGTTCGTTCTCCACAGAGGACCAAAGAGGAAGCAGGCTTGAATTATGGCAAGGTGCCTGGCTGGGAGGGAGGCAGTTGTTAGGTGTAAGAAAATCGACCTTGAGGGTAACTAAACTTAGAGAAAGATTCCTTCAGGAGGCTGTAGAATCACTATCTTTAGAACTAGAAGCAACAGCCGTCTCTTGGACAGTTCAAATGCCGACCAGCCTGAAGGAGCCGAAGCCAGGTGACCCTGGGTATACCCTCTGCTTCTCTTATTTCCTCATGCATAAAGAAGGCTGGGTTTTGCCTCACTGCCAGCATTTCCTGTAACAGTCAAAGAAATAACAAAGTTATTGAGCTTCAGAAAACAAATGGTGGCGACTCTGACTTTTAAGAATTGGCAGTCAGAGGGAAAAAAAGATGTCTATGCAATTGTGACGGTCTGGCTGTATATACAGTTTACTCTGCCCCTGCTGTTTTATAACTTAAGAAAACAGTTGTTATATGGAGAAGCACCCTCTGAGAAGACAGAAGGGATTTGCGCCAAAGAAGCATCCATTTTTACACAGTCTTCCCTGCCAAATGGAATTTGGGGCCTGGGGAAAAACTAAATGCATGGAATAAGCATAAGTATGATATATAGAGGTACAATAGCCCCAGGTAGAAAGTCTCACATTTCACAAGGGACTTCTAGAAAAAAGCCAAGTGCATGCAGACTCCCAGGGTGACTTGGGGACTTGGTTAATGCTGACTTTTCTATTTGCCCTGTGAAGCAATAGGGGCCATCACTGCTAATTTTAGTATGCTGGTTTCTTATTGTTTGAACGTCTTCATTCAGGGTGGGAACTTCTCTATAGTAAGCTTTGCTCACAGTTGCTTTCCAGTGTAACATAAAGAGAGGACACTGCATGTAAATCAGGATGCCCAGATGTTGCCAGATCTCTGGATGAATAAGACCTCCCGAGTCCCCTCCATGATTACGGTGCAATGAATTCTGAGAAATCCTGGCAAAACGGCCCTGGCATTGCCAAGGCCAAATTGAATCATTTTGGAAGATTCTCTAGTTTCATAAATTCAAAGACAATGAGAGCTAGGAGGGGCCTGAGAAGAGCCTTTAGGATCATCACCCCGTAGGTAAGGGAAATCAGCCCCAGAAAAATGAAACGGTTTGCCTAGCTTTAAAAGAAATAGTTGATGATGAAGCGTTAACAGAATGAAGAGTTCCTGATGTCTACTTCTGTGCTGTCCTTCATTTATCTACCTGTCCATTCATCTGTTCATCTCTCCATCCATACCATACTGTCTGTACATCATCTATTTCTTACAGACTTTTTGACCTGGCCTCAGTATCCTCACATTTAAAATGAGGAGTTGGCTTATATGATTGGCTGGCATATTTGGCTCAGCTCAAAGACTGTCTATTATAGAAGGGCAAATGGTAGTGCCTCATTGCAGGCATGGAGCCTTTGACTTGACGTATGCGTGCAAGCTTAACTAAATAAAGTAGTTATTTGGCATTTGGATGGACAAACTGCCATTCAACCTGCCATTCCGCTGATTAAGTTAAGGACTGAGAATGAGAAGCTGTGCCACAGCTCGTCTGTTGGTCATGCCGATGGGTAAACTTGATGCATCCCTCCCCTCTTCCAGGGTTTTCAGTGGTGAAGCTGTAGCCAAAACTATACGCCAAAGAGAATTTAAAGTGTTTTTCGTTTCAGATGGTTTCTTGCTCTTTTATAGTAATGGACCTGCCCCTTAGAAAATCAAAACTTGTTTTTCTCATATTCCGTAGGATTTTAAGAAATATCTTAGAGTAATATAGAAATTATTAATTGTTGAAAAATCAACTTTATCACGGAGCAAGAGCGCTATCAAAAGGTATCCTCTGCCTGGAATGGGTTCTTACCAGCACCAAGGTGGGCTGTGTTTTCCATTAGCACATAGAGCACTTAGTAGCTTGTTGATATACTGAGAGTGTCTCCTCCTTAAGCACAAAAGATAGAGTGAAAGGATTTTTCAAGAAAAGGATATGTGAGAGTTTTTTGTTTGTTTGTTTGTTTGTTTTTGAGACAGAGTCTCACTCTGTTGCCCAGGCTGGGGTGCAGTGGCACAATCTCGGCTCACTCCAACCTCTGCCCCCTCTCCCAGGTTCAAGCAATTCTCCCGCCTCAGCCTCTGGAGGAGCTGGGACTACAGATGCCCACAACCACTCCCAGCTAATTTTTGTATTTTTAGTAGAGACAGGGTTTCACCACGTTGGCGAGCCTGGTCTCGAACTCCTAACCTCAAGTGATCTGCCCACCTTGGCCTCCCAAAGTGCTGGGATTACAGGCATGAGCTACTATGAATGGCTGAGAGTTGTTTTTTTAATGTATGTTTTATATTTCTAGGATCTAATGAAAAACTCCAGCTCTCAGCTCACACATCTGTAATTTAGTTGTCTCTATGCTAATACTCAGATCCCAAAGCATCTTCTCTACAGAGATTTCATTAAATTTGAATGCAGGAATTGGTTCAATGCCATGGGGGGAGATATTTTGCCAAGGAGAGGTTGAGGAGAGTGAGCAGTGGGGACCCTAACTGACCCATCTTGGGGGGCTGGTCCTGGTGGTATGGATTGGGCAGCCTTTACCTGTCTGGTCAGGTGTTTGTTACATCTGGAACATTGGGAAACTAAATTAAAAATCAAAAAGGTTAATTAATGTATTGGCCATTTCTGAGATAACTTCTGTCTGTCCCCAGGCTTAAGGAGTCTTTCACGTGACTGTGTTCTGCTTGAGCTCTTGATTTGTTGTTGTTGTTGTTGTTGTTTAATTAAATATAGTTGTTTCTATTTTAAAAGTGAAAGAGCTGGCTGTAATTTTGGAAAGGTAGAACCCAGCAGATGCCGGGAAGTACAAGCCTGGAGGGAAGGACAGGCCTCTGCAGCTGCCCCCCTCCTCACAGGCAAGGATGACCATGTCTAGAGCTCACGGGATTCCTTTTGGGTGGAGGCGGCCTTGCCTCTGCTCTCTGGGCAGCCCGTCCTTGAGGATCAGGCCGTTAATGTAGAGTCTGTGATATGGTCTGTTTAAGGGTGGGGCTTCTAGCATCCACACATCAGGTGACATCTGGGATACTGGCTTAGAGGGCAGCTAGGGAGTAAGGTAAAATGTGCAGCTTTCTTTTTTCTTTTTATTTTGAGGTGGAATCTCACTCTGTCGCCCAGGCTGGAGTGCAGTGGTGCGATCTTGGCTCACTGCAACCTCCACCTTCCAAGTTCTAGGGAGTCTCCTGCCTCAGCCTCCTGAGTAGTTGGGATTATAGGCATCCACCACCATGCCTGGCTAATTTTTTAATTTTTTTCATAGAGATGGCAAGGTGGAGCCATTACTTACAAACTGTAGAGTGCTTCCTGAGGCACTAGCTTTCTTTCTGACTGATTTTTTTTTTAGAGGGAGTTATAGTTAAAATAGGTTGATCGAAGGGCCTAATCTTCACTCAGCTGCTTTTTAAAGTACTTGGTTGAGATCATGTCATATGAGTATAATTCTTCTATGACTTTGAAATATAGCAAACCTATTAAATATGTGAACATGAGAAATAGGATCTTTATATATGGAGAATGTGCTTTAAGTGAAGAAGAGAAATGCATGAAAAGTACCTGTGGGCCAGGCGCAAGGGCTCCCGCCTGTAATCCCAGCACTTTGGGAGGCCAACGCGGACAGATCACGAGGTCAGGAGTTGGAGACCAGCCTGGCCAACACAGGAAAACCCCATCTCTACCAAAAAATACAAAAATTGGCCTGGTGTGATGGTGCACGCCTGTAGTCCCAGCTCCTCAGGAGGCTGAGGCAGGAGAATCAGTTGAACCCAGGAGGCGGAAGTTGCAGCGAGCCAAGATGGTGCCACTGCACTCCAGCCTGGGTGACATGTCGAGTGAGACCTTATCTCAAAAAATAAGGAAAGAAGGAAGGAAGGGAAGGAACCAACCTATAAACTGATGCTGATAATGGACCTAAAAATAATTGCTCTTACGATTAACACCTAGTTCACAATGTTATTTTCTCTTAATCATAAAAATACTCGATAATAGCAATAGCTAACATTAAATAGTGTTATTTGCCCAACACTGTTCACAGTGCTTCACGCATATTAATTTATATAATCTTCAAAAAACAGGCAGGGAAATTGAAGAAAAAATAAATCGTATACCTTGCCCAAGGTCACACAACTAGTAAGCCAACATGTAAACTAAGGCGTCCAGACGCTGGCACGCACCGACGCCAGGGTCTGTTTTTAAGAACTGCGCTGGCCGCTTTTTGAGCTTCATGGTAATGTAATTCCTGTATTTTTTATTAGGAGAGTTTATCAATAAAGTTCTGGGTCACATATGGTTTTCTTCAAGAAAGCAGAGCCCTGTTGCTTTGGCATTCATCATTTGTTTGTACTGACAGGAGGAAATCAGTGTTTTCCCCGGCAGGGCTGCAGGAAGTACCCTCCCCTCCCGCACCTCCCCGGAGTTCATCATACACAGCCACGGCCACGCTGGTCACAGGTGGCAGCAGTTGATTCTGCTTCTGTCACCAGGGTCTACTTGGGGACCTGGCATGAAGGGGGACCCGACCCCGGGGTGTTGTACAACATAGACCTCTTCTTCCGGTGTTGGCCTACACGAAAGATGGGTAAAGTGGAGTGACCTGCAGAGTGGTGGTCCAAGTCCAGGTCCCCCTTTAACAAAGGGTTTCCTAGAGGGCCCGTGTGCACGGCACGTAGCCGCTGGGGGGATGAAAAGATGTGTCACTCTTTGCTCTTGAATGGTTATGAAAATGTCAGATGGTTTTATGAATCTGTGATCTCAGGATTGTAATTACCAATCCACAATCGCATTGCTCACTGGGAATTGCTTCAAGCATATTTTCCAGGTAGTGAACGATGAGCTACTTAATTCCTTGGACTTGGACTTTAGTTCTTCCTAGATGCAATCCTGATCCACACAGGAATTAGAAAGTAATTCTTCCTCCCCTCCCACCTAAAGCAGGAGCAAGGCAGAGGCTCAAAGAGGAGGAAAATGCTGTCCTTACTCATATCCCCTCCTCCCCACTTTGAAAGGCATTTCAGGCCAAGCTGAAAGTTCTGGGGGACTTTCCCCCTGGTACTTTAATTCCTTCGGTGTTAAGCTCCTCAACTACCTGATGACTTGGCAAAGGCAGTTTTTAAAGCATTAATAATAATCGTGCCTAAACGTTTCTAGCGAATTTTAGAATGTATTTCTGTTGAATAGTAGTATCAAACCAGACCAAGAAGAAGAATTTTACATGCATACAGATTTCCTTGACCCTAGAGTGGAGGTTAAGGTCTGAAAGGGCCCCTGGGGTGAATGGGAACCTAAGAGGACCGTGAAGAGAATGGGCTTCTGTCCCAGAAGTGGCGGTAACCCACCTGGTGCAGCTCTGAGTGAGCTGGCGTGGCCTGTGTATTCTTGGTAACTTTTCCCATCTTACACAGAAACCACTGAGGTTTTTTGTGTGTGGTTGTTGTTCTGTTTTGTTTTGTTTTTTTGAGACAGAGTCTTGCTCTGTCGCCCAGGCTGGAGTGCAGTGGCGCGATCTCAGCTCACTACAACCTCCACCTCCCGGGTTCAAGCGATTCTCCTGCCTCAGCCTCCCGAGTAGCTGGGACTACAGGTGTGTGCCACCATGCCTGGCTAATTTTTTGTATTTTTAGTAGAGATGGGGTTTCACCGTGTTAGCCAGGATGGTCTCCATCTCCTGACCTCAGGTGATCCACCCGCCTTGGCCTCCCACAGTGCTGGGATTAAAGGCATGAGCCACTGTGCTCGGCCGCCACTGAGATTTTTTAAGATGGCATTTGTATCGCTGTAGAAAGAAAACGAAATAAGAGTTCCTTCCAGGTAATGTGAAAACCCAAAGAGATGATCTAGGCACCTTCTCAGTCCAATGTGGGAGCAGAGAAGAGGGAAGAAACTTACACCATTACATCGAATTTCTCTTTCTGTCTGGACCCTCACAAAACCATATCACTAATTTGAATGCCACACCAGTGAGGTCAGGATCTAAACTAATGTATTGCAGTCCTTGTTAGAATTCATTATATGACGTGCCATAAGAAAAAAAATCCTGTCTGCATTTAGGCTTCTGTTTCTTAAGCTTCAAACATGTAAAAAGGTTTCTGGATCCTGAATTTAGGGACCTGGGTTTTCACACTGGTGCCACCAGGCCAGTGGGAGTGAACTTGAGCAATTATCTTAAATACTTTGGTCTTCATTTTCCTCTTCTGTTGAACCAGGCAATGGGACGAGATAATCTCTAAATTAGTTCTCATGCAAAAGGGGTAACAAAATATGGTCAGCAAAATAAAGCTGTAAGTTCGTTCCCATAAACTGGCCCCTTAGAGGCCGAGGCCTCCTCTTCCCTGGGCAGTGCCATCCTAAATCACATCAGGCAGATCCACATGCACTCAGGTGGCACATGAGATAGACGTCGTTTTTTTGCTATAAAACTTTTAAAGGCTTTCTAATTTGTTCTGAAATTCTCTGGCTATAAGTGGCTGCCCTGCCTTCTCTGCCACCAGTATGTAATCAAGACTAGGGGTTGAGGTCTCCATTTTGGCACTTGCTAACACTATGGGAACCGATTCCTGGGGGAGCAGCTGGTCTGACTGAGCCTCTCTAAAACGGGGACAGTGGTAGTACCACTGTCACATCACTGGAAGGCTGAATGCAGCAGCCTCTGTGGCTTAGAACCATGCCTGGCACACAATACATATTCAAAAGAAGACAGGTGTAATTCAAATTTAGTCTTGAAATCCTTTTGGAAATGAGAAAACTTTAACCAAAAAAGATCTGTGGCTCCTAAATTTAAAAATTCATGAAGTTGCCATAATGGTACACTTTTTTTTGACGTTTAATTAAACATTTATAAGTTTTTATTTTTTTTTCTGGATTTCGTTTTGTGTTGAGACCCAGTACAATTTCTTTTCTAGTATATTTATGGGCCCTGGAACACTCTGGGCACTGTTCCTAAGTCACTAATGGGTAAAATGGCCTTGCCCCCAAATGTTGCACTTTGTGAAAAAGTCAGAAAGAAAAATCACGTCTAGGTAACATCAAACGTCAGTGCTTAAGATCTAACACGTGGGTCCTGTTCAGTAGAGGCATGACACAGCTACAGAGGTCTCCTCCACACTGTCCTAGAAATGTGACGTGAAATGTAGCAGGTGTCTTGGGGTCGGAATTCTTGTACTAGGCAAATGCAGCGCATCTCCCAAGGGTGCCTGGGATCTCTCACTGCAGCCAAGCTTTGCAAGCACAGAAACATGGCCAGCCACCCACTGAGTTTCCTAAATCAATGACCAGCACTGGAGACCCTTCCATGTGTGCAAGGCAGCTCTGCCTGCTGCCTGTGTCCTTTGGGGGTCTAATGGGGCAGTCCCTGCCTGGGATGGTCAGGCCTTGTCATTGGGTGCATGTCTCCCATGGGGATGGGTGGACCCACAGCTTTCAGATGGATTGCGGTTGGCAGTCACAGCATCCCAGCACATTAAAATACATCGACTCTTGTGCTTTCAGGTAGATTTAGTATTTTTTTCATACTCTAGCCACTTTCCATTTTTCATTTTGAAAAATTTCTCCTTGAGTTTTCTCAAAGACTTCGGGTCTTTTTTGTTGTTTTTTTTTTCCTGTAAGCCATATAACTAGGAAAGGCATTAGTAAGAATTTGATACACTGAGTCTCATGGAACACCACTACTACCACCAAAATAATAATAGTAATAATAATAATTCCACTTTAGCTTAAATAAGTAAAGGTACCCCCTTACACCATATCTGCGTTTAAATTCATTTGAGCTGATTGGCAATTTCTGTGTTCTCCTGTTCATTGCATATTCTTTTTCTTTAAAGGCAACTTTTAGAGAAGGTTTGCTTTTTTTTTTGCTATCAAAGTATTAATTATGAAAAGTTGGCAATACAGAAAGGGTAAATTAGGTATAATTTAGTACCGTACATTATGGCTATATTATCAGACATATCAGAAGCCATACCGTACATTATGGCTATATTATCAGACATATCACAAGCCGGTGACATTTGGTTAGATGTGAAATTCCTTTTTTTTTTTGAGACGGAGTCTGGCTCTGTCACCCAGGCTGGAGTGCGGTGGCGCAATCTCGGCTCACTGCAAGCTCCGCCTCCCGGGTTCACGCCATTCTCCTGCCTCAGCCTCTCCGAGTAGCTGGGACTACAGGCGCCCGCCACCACGCCCGGCTAATTTTTTGTATGTTTTTTTAGTAGAGACGGGGTTTCACCGTGGTCTCGATCTCCTGACCTCGTGATCCGCCCGCCTCGGCCTCCCAAAGTGCTGGGATTACAAGCGTGAGCCACCGCGCCCGGCCTCCTTTTTTATAGTATGATTGACACATGGTATATTTTCATCAACTTCTATGTGTAAATTATCCGTATCACTGGTAAAATTTGCATCATGAATAGCCAAATATTCTGGATTCACATTCATAGGTGAAAGCCAAGCTAAAATATATAAAAAACATATTTTTATATAAATATATAAAAAATATATAATATATAATATATAAAACATATATAATAATTATATATTTTCATATATAATATATAATATATAATATATTATATATTATATATTTTATATATAATATAAATATATAATATATTTTATTTATATATAAATATATATATAACACATATTTTATATATACTATATAATACATATATTTTATATATACTATATAATACATATATTATATATAATACATATACTTTATATATATAATATATAATACATATACTTTATATATATAATATATATAATACATATATTTTATATATAATATATAATACATATATTTTTATATATAATATAAAATATATATATGTACCCAAAGCAAAGTTCTTTTCTGTTTGCCTTTACAAAAAGTAACACAATAGAATCAATCTACCAACTCTCTAGACACCTAGAAAGTTATTTAAAGGCAGTACATTCGTTTGGTATTTTCATGATATGCATATACTTAGTTTCCATTAATTATTGACAAAAACCCAGACTGCTATTGAAATCTTTCAGTGTACTTCCATATACTGAAATGTCGAACATTTGATACTTTGTTTGATTTTGTATTTGTTTTTGTTCACCATGGCTTGAAAGTCATATTCTGATTATTTAAAATAAAGAGTAAACATTTGAAATAAGTTCCTAGATACTGCATAGATTTATGGCCCTTTGAATATTTTCCTGGTACCACCTTATTTTCACTTACCTTTGAAGTGGTTGTATGATATTTCCAGTTCATTCATTTGAAAGAGCTAGGAGAAGTATGCGGAGCCACATCCCACGTGCCTCTTGGACACTGTTCACCAGGCATAGCCCAGTGTTTCAAAAGTGAACCAGGGGGCTGGGCGCGGTGGCTCACGCCTGTAATCCCAGCACTTTGGAAGGCCGAGGTGGGCGGATTACCTGAGGTCAGGAGTTCGAGACCAGCCTGGCCAACATGGTGAAACCCTGTCTCTACTAAAAATACAAAAATTAGCTGGGCATGGTGGCAGGCGCCTATAATCCCAGCTACTCAAGATGCTGAGGCAGGAGAATCACTTGAACTCGAGAGGCAGAGGTTGCAGTGAGCGGAGACTACTCTATTGCACTCCAGCCTGGACAACAGAGTGAGACTCTGTCTCAAAAAATAAAGTGAACCAGGGTGCTCAGGGAGCCTCAGTGAGTGAGAAAGGAGTTTGGAGCTTCAAGTCTAAAACTGCATTTCACAGTTTTCCCATCTGTAGAATGGACTGCATGATACCTCCCTTGCTAGGGAATGTGAGGATTAAAAGAGATAGCCTGAAAGGCGAGCTGGAGCAGTGGCTGGTGGCGAAGCTCCAGAGCTGGCTTCCTGATTCAGCCCGGCCTCCCCTTCGGAATCAGATTAACCTCCCCATGCTCAGCCTCCTCGGGTATAAAACCAGGAGTATGATATCCCTCTGTTGGGGATTATTGTGCGGATTGAATAAAATAATTCATGTTAGGGCATAGCACCGTGCTGGGCACAGAAGTGCTCCTTAAAGATTAGCTTCTATTACTAAAGCACGTGTTCTAGACAGGTAGGCCCCTTGACCATGTCCCAAAGACCTTATGAGAGGAAACAAATGGAATTCTGTTCAAGTGGGGCCCAAATATTTACCATTGCCAAGTTACTTAAAAAAAAAAAAAGAAAGAAAAAAAAAAACTTGGCAGATTTGACCCTCACGATACAGTACAATAAGGGTTTTTTCTCTTTTCCTTCCATACTACCTCTTATTAATTCCAATTACTGCATCACTGAACTGGCTTCAACAAATGTATTCCTCATTGAAACATAACCCTGTTAACCATGTTGCCCTACTTCCTTGAGGGAGAGGTGATCTTTTTCCAATTAAAGGTTTTATCAAAATGCGGTTCTGCTTCTTAACATGAAGCGCCTATGCTGTTGTGTGACCTGCAAAGCTCTTAGCATCTAGAAGCTTCCCCTGGGTCATCTATAAGATGGGAATAATACTATGAGTTCTGCGTACTACACAGGGTTCTTTAGGACACATTGAGATAATATATATCAATGTGCTTTTTAAGTAGTCTGTCAATTAGATAATATAAACATAATTAGATAATTAAAAAATAGAAAATCTATTATTGTTTTGCATGTACTATATTAAAATCTTAGGGATTTTAAATAAAATTAATTGATTTCTTGAAAGTAGATATTATCTCATCATGTCTTTCAGGATTGGTGAGAAGAAATTAAAGAGAAAAAAATTGAAACATTTAAATCAGACCCCACCGTGAATCCATACTTTTAGAAATTGTATCTTTTCCATTAGCATATCTTAATGTTTTCCCTACCTACAACTAGATACCCTTTTTAAATGTTGGAAACAAAAGAAGTAAGTAACCTTGGCAAATAGTTGAGAACTGAGTTTTATTTGAATATACTTTTCTCTTGCAAGACCAAATACAGTTTTTCTTCTAAAACTCTGTTATTCCGTTTTCTTTCAATGAAATGCTCACAGAACCAGAAGGCTTGGGAAGAGGCTCAGAGCACCTAAGAGTTGCTAAGTCCGTATTCCGTTTTTCCCGTGGCTTTTTATATACGCTGCTCCCCTGAGATTTCTGGATTTGATTTCAGGGAGGTGAAATGTTACACCCCTGAGTCTCAGTGCCAGTTTCCCAGGACAAGTCAAAAACTGCAGCTGCTTGGAGGTGAGAATCTTCCAAGGCTCCAGAGGCCAGCTCGCTGTCCTGTTCATTTGCTGACATGCTGCCGGGAGCAGCTTCAGAGAAACCCGTTCTATTCTTTGGGTGATTCAGCCAGTCTCAAAATAAATAGGTAGCCGAGTGCAGGGAGAAAGAACTGGAAACCACTGAAATTTGAGTCTTGAGGGCTGGTCTGTTCTCGGGAGCTGCTCTATTGAACTCTAAAAGGAATCTTGAGCCCTGGGCGAGGGAGCGGCCTGACCTGGTGGAAAGACTGCGGGCCTGCCAGTGGAGTCTCTGTCTGGCCCTGCCTAGCTCAGTCAATCTCAGCAGCTCATGTCTCCTCTTAGACCCTCAGGTTCCTCGTCTACAGAAGGAGAAAGAAGAGGAGATTGAATGATTTTTAAGGTCTTTATCAGCTTCTAAAAGTTTGATTTGATGTTTGTAGGAGCAATTGTTCTTTCAAAGCACCATCTTCTAACCTCAGGAAGGAAAGCCCAGGGGCCACAGGGGTCAAGACAAAGATTGTGACTGAGAAGGTGGGGGCGGGGCAGGGGGAGAAGGGGGAAGAAGGGAGAATGGATCAACTCATACCCCAGGCCGGGGAAAGAGATGAATGAAGGTCCACACCAGAGTGACATGCTGTAAGTAGGGGAAATCTTCCTAATTAGAGTTCCCATGACTTTGGCAACATTTGGAAAAAAAAAAAAAAAAAAAAAAAGGACATCCTTAAACCCACAAAGTACTCAATTGTCCAAGCCCCAGTATGGCCAGCTTCCCAAAGCTGGCTGGTCAGAGACCTTGGTGTTAATTCCTCAGCCAACTAAAAAAAGATGGTGTGAGTTCTGTTGACTTAATTGTTGGAGTGTTTCTGAGTGGGGCTGCCTCCCTCCTCTGCCTCCTCGCAGTATTATGGGCTATTCTGCATTACCTGCCCTACCTATCTTCACAATCTAGCCGCAAACAGCTTCGGTTGACCACACTACTTCCCTATTGAAAGTTAATACTGTTTGACTCATTCTGTGTTACTAACCTGAAGCCAAAGAAAACAAGGCAGAGAATAACTGGCTTGTACGGAGTTTGGAAAGCTCTCGGAGGCCCCGCTTTCAAAATCCTATACAGTAGCTTTACTATATCTCTGCGCTGCAGCTGCTGAGAAAATGAAGGAAGCAGAAGTGGTTAAAAAAAAAATTGGGGGTGGGGAAGAGACTGGGAAGGGAGTGGGGCGGGGTCCCCCTCCGGCTGGGAAAAGACAGGGTAATCTGCAGCAGTTTATGAGGGCTGTCTCCCTGAGCTGAGGTCTTGCTTTCACACATCAGAGTGTTCGCACAGAAGAGGGACTGTTGACGGAGTGAAAAGGAGAGGAAAGTTCAAAACAGTTGTTGAAAAGGCGCTCTCCTATTGCCTGCATAACACAGAGGAGCTGGGAGGCTGGTCTCACCAGGTCAGGCAGCCATAGGCAGAGACTCAAGGTAGACAGGCCAGGGGGAAGGTGTGTACCTTTCCAATCGGGAAAGGATTGAGGAGGGGGAATGTTGCCGGACAGAAGGCTGTCCTGGGCATCCATCCTTGCCTCCATCCCTGTCTCCATCCCTGGCAAGGATGGAACCTTCCCTTCCTTCATTTCCTAACTGGCTCAAATGTGGTCACCAGGGTGAATAGGAGGCGCTAATGTCTTGGAATAAGCAGACCTTTCCCTCCCAGTGTTACGTGGCAGACAGTGGGAGCAGCATCTTCACCATGCTGTGCTCTGTGGGAGTCCAGGCAAACAGCCACTCGCCCATTCAGGTAACTGGTAGAAGAGGCCTCCCTCCTCACAGATGCCCCTTCTCAGCAGGTGGCTGCTTCTGGCACATGGACAACAGTGCATAGAAGTGAGCCTGATGCCTGAATGAGGCTGTCATGCCACAAACAACCGGAAGCCTTATTTGTGAGGGAGGGTCAACGTTCTGTTCAAAACAACTAGCTGCTGTTGGCTTTTGTACTAGTGACTACTCAGGAGCTGTGAGTGGCCAGGGCGCCCTGTCCTTCTGTACCAGCCAGGGCCTGCTCAGCCATCTGTCCAAGGGCTTTGCGAGGCCAGCCTAGAACTTCAGTTGGCGTCTGTGACAGGAGAGAGGGTCAGAGTCAGATGCTGTTCCCCTGCTGTTGGGAAAGTCCCCGAGGCCCAGGGGGCAGGGCTTTTAGAAATAGGAGGGAATTTCCTTCCCTCTTTTTAGAAGTACAGAGGAGGAGAGATCATCTTCCACACTGCTGGATGAGCATTCCAGAATAAATCTAGTCCAGGAAAGGGGCTCACTCATTCATTCGTTCACTCACTCATTCATTTATTTGTCCAGCATTTATGGAGGCATCACCCAACCTTGGAAGGGCCCTGCATTTACCTCGGTCCTGTCCAAACATGCTCAGTGTCTCTGCCAATTATGCATGAGATCTGCTGCTGCAGGAGGGGAACTGAAATTACTGCAGGGAGGTTAGGAGGCCAGTGTGGAGAGCCGCAGTGCTGGTAACATGCTCACGCAAGCAGTGTGTGTGTGCCTCCTAGATCTTCTTCTCCTGGCCCCCACGACTTGCCTGTCTATCCCAGGGCTAGCCCTGCTGATGCCGAACTCCAAAGCCATGTCAGAAGCTCCAGGCAGCGTTCTGTGAGTCAGTGCCCATCTCTCCACAGTGCGCCACCCGCCACCAACACTTTCTTTCCCTTCTGCAAGTCGCCTTCTCTTTAGAGTCTGTCCCTGGGCAGGGGCTACTCTGATCAACAAATCCATGTCACTGGTGGTTACCACTCTCTGGTTAGTTTTCAGTTACACTTAACTGGGGGTTTCCTTGAGATAAGACCTTAACCTAGGGAGGGTTGCTAATAGTTGGGATTATAGGCTGGTAGAAGAAGAAAAACCTTGAACTTGGGAGCTCTCTGCACCCCTCTTAAGAAACTGCCTCCACTTCCCCCACAGAGGGCTACCTCTGGTCAAGAGCAAAAGCCAGCAGGCGGCTTCTCTGCCCTGAGCTCAAGTTACCTCCTTAGTCACCAGACAGAAATGGACAGTGAGCCCTGGCGACTGGGGATGGCAGATTTAGATTTTGAGTGCTCTGCTTTTAGAAGAGGCCCGAGTCTCATGTGAGTGGGCAAAAAACTCCACTGCTCGTGGCAATGAGCCCTGGACTCAGGGAACAGAATTTTGTTTGGGTTTTTGTCCCGTGAGTCTTGGGCGCATGGTACAGGGAGGGTGGGGAGGGGCAGGCCTGTGTGCGTCCCTGGCTTGAAGTTGTGTTGGTTGTTGATCTTGCCTTGGCCTTGGCCAGCCTTTCCTCTCCATTGACTGTTGTTTGCTACATTTGTCTTGGCCCGTGTCCTGAGGGCTATCACAGAACGGTGTGTGTATGTGAGTGGATGTATGGATGTGTGATGGATGTATATGTATGTATGTGTATATGTGTGTATGTCAGTGTGTGTATGGATGTGTGTGTCCCCATGTCTGTATATCTGCCTGTGTGTATATGCATGTGTGTCCCTGTGTGATATATGTATGTGTGTGTGTATATGTCTCTCCCAGTTTGTATGTGTATGTGTCTGTGCATGTATTAATATGTGTCTGTGACATATGTACATGTGTGTCTGTGTGTATTTATGTGTGTATCCCCATGTGTGTTTTATGTCTGTGTGTCCAGGTGTCTGTGTGTCTGTATGTGTTTACATGCATGCCTGTGTTTGTGTGTGTATGTCTGTGTGTATGTGTGTATATTCATGTGTGTCCATGTGTATCTATAATTTGTTTTGTTTTTCGAGACAGAGTCTCGCTCTGTCGCTCAGGCTGGAGTGCAGTGGTGTGATCTTGGCTCATTGCAACTTCTGCTTCTTGGGTTCTAGGAATTCTTCTGCCTCAGCCACCCAAGTAACTGGGACTACAGGCACGTGCCACCGTGCCCAGCTACTTTTTGCATTTTTCAGTAGAGACGGGGTTTCACCATATTGGCTAGGCTGTTCTCGAACTCCTGACCTCATGATCTGCCTGCCTCAGCCTCCCAAAGTGCTGGGATTACAGGCATGAGCCACCGCGCCCGGCCGCATCTGTATGTTTTTATGTGTATGTCTGTGTCCGTGTTTATGTTTGTCCATGCATGTCTGTATGTGTGTATGTGTGTGCATGTGTGCCATGTGTGTTTTTGTATGTCTCTGTGTGTGTGCGTGTGACAGAGTACTCACTATAAAGAAACAGGAGAAGCTGGTGGACTTTGCTTATGTCAGGGTACCACTCTCAACTCAGCAAAAGAGCCTTTGACCCATTCTTTTTTTATTTTTTACTATGAAAATAAATGAGTTTTCCTGATTGATTTAATTATTATTTTTTTTTTGGAGAGGTCTCCCTCTGTCACCCAGTCTGGAGTGCAGTGGAGCGATCTTGGAGTACTACAGCCTCCACCTCCTGGTTTCAAGAGATTCTCCTGCCTCAGTCTCCCAAGTAGCTGGGACTACAGGTGCGCGCCAACATGCTTGGCTAATTTTTTTATATTTTTAGTGGAGATGGGGTTTCACGACGTTGGCCAGGCTGGTCTTGAACTCCTGACCTCAAGTGACCCACCTGCATCAGCCTCCCAAAGTGCTGGGATGAGCCACCGTGCCCGGACTGACTTAACTTCTAATGAGACAATTCTCCCTGAAACTATGCTCAGTTATGATACTGTACTTTTTCTCAAGAAGTTTTTCTCTAGTTACATTTCAGCTGAAAACTTTAATTACAACTTCCTAACTTCCTTCACCTGAAATGATTTCTACTTTCCCACAACCTAGTGGAGGGTGATTGGACGGCACTAATCATGAAGGACCTGAGTACTCATTCCTTCATTCAGCCAACATTAGTGAGCCTCCTAGGCTCCAGGTGGTTTTGTAGGTGCTGGAGATATGGCTGTGCAGAAAAAATACAAAATCCCTGTCCTTGTAGACCTTATAGTCCCGTGGGTGCAGCAGACCCTGGATAACATTAACATCTGCTATGGAGAAAACCTAAGCCAAAGGGCTAGGGATTGGCTGGACGGGGGACAGTCTGCAACTTAAAAGGGGATCTCCAGGAACTCCTCAGGGAGAAGATGATATTTTAGCAAATACTTAAAGGGTGGGAGGGGTCAGGTCCACAGGGATCTCAGGGAAGAGCTTCCTGAGCAGAGTAAACAGTAAGTGCAAAGGCCCCAGGGCAGTGACACAGGAGCAAGAGCAAGGTGGCCACTGCTGCCGGAGCAAAGAGGGGAGCTCAACCCATCTGCCTTCTAGTTTCAAGTAGGGGGCATTTGCCTTAGAAAGCAGGCTTAAGAAAATGCCACCTGACCTCAGAAACCTTACTTTATGTCACCTGAGAGGCCACTGTAGGACCATGGTTTGGGAAGGCCCAGAGTAGGAAAGCCCCGTGCACAGGTGGACCCAGTGGGTGCTTGCTTTCCTGTTACCACCCACAAGAGTACAAAAGCTCTTTCCAGCCAAAGGCTCTGCTATTCCTGCTGGTGATTCTCTGGGGCTAAAGCATCACCCCTCTAGAAATCCCTGAGTGGGTAGAAGGGATTCCTAGGAAGTGGAGGCACCCTAGGGGACTTGCCAGGATTCATCCACCTCTAGGAGGCTTAGGGCCATGAGCTAGAGGAACGGGGGCCTGCACAGGGAGTGTGGGCGGGATGGGTGACGGGTACTCACCTAGGACTTATGTGCCTCCTGCCACTGATGGAAAAGGTCGGCATTCGGGGCAAATGTATCATTGTTTTCCAACCCAGACAAGAAGCTGGGAAATGAGAGCCTAGATGAGTGTTCCGCAGAGTGGCTTTCTTCCCAGGTGTAGCCTCTGACAACTTCCTAGCAAATTTTAAGGTGGGTTTAATGTCCCACTCCCTCTGGACTCAGCGTTGGGATGATAGAAGGGGAGGGGTGAAAGCAGAATGGAATGTCCCAGTCAGTAGGGTAGCACGAACGGCTCTGTGAAGGCTTAAGGGAGAGAGGAGAGCACCTTTGAATACTAAAGTCCAAGGTCACTCATAACTAACTGTCCAAAGGGTCACTGATGAAACAGCCGGAGGCAGAGGGAGAGTGAATTCTTAAGACACCTCATGCAAAGCTGCTGACCCCCAGTACAGGGAAAGATAGAGCAGGCCAGGTGGGTTCCCAGGCTGGGCGACCTGGTGGGGATCAAGACAGAGCTCTGAGACCAACCTGACAGTTAGACTTGGCACTGGCTTGCAGAGGCCAGATGTCTGCCTGAAAAAAGACAAAAGGGAAAACTTTGAAAGTCGTAATCTCATTAGAAGTTGTTCAAGAAAGACCATGCTTAGAACCAGTTGAGTAGATAATCGCAGCAGATATAATTGCTGTGGATGCTTTTAGAGTCCCTTGGAGTAATCCTTCTTAGTCTCTTAATTCCAGGCTTCCAGATATGGAGCCTCAGTGATGAAGAGACTTGCTCTTGTCCACAGCAAAGTTTGGTAGAAAAGCAGATTTAGAATGGAGAATTCTTAACGCCTACGCTAGCATTCACGTTTCCCTGGGACCATGTTGTTTCTCTAGAGGGGAGGAGGATTGTGGCATCTGTATTAACACCCGGTCCTGTGGGCACTCAGAGAACTTAACTGCTGCGTTTGTGGAACGGAATAAAGGTTCCCTGTAACCCTTCCCTGCCATTCCCCAAAGTCTTTCTATAGATGGCACAGCAGAAGTTACTTCCTACTTGAGAATTGGGAGTTCACCTTAGCAATCAGACTGATTATCATGACAGTGACTCTAACAGAATGTGCCCAGTTATTGTAGGAGACGGAGACAATCGCACATCTGCCCATCTGCAGGGTAGAGTTTGGGCATTTTCAGCTGCTCTGTGTGTATTGAAGAGTTAAAAAAATGCAAAGACGGCCAAATAGTTACCACCAAAAAGAGGCCATCAGTCATTACTCATGAACACAGTCTAAACACAGTTCAGGCATATTTAGTTCGTGTGTTTCTCCCCAGCACACAGCAAATCAGAAGCAGGTAGGAGAAGGGAAGTAATAATGCACATTGGAAGCTTGAGTACCAGGAGGAGCTCTCCCTCTCATGCAGATATTCCCAGTGTGCTCCCTTTATCGGCAGCCTCAGCATCACCTGGGACCTTATTAGAACTCCAAATTCTCAGGCCCTTCACCCCAGACCAACCTACCAAGCTAGAATGCCTGGGTAATTCCACTGCCCACTCAAGCAGGTGAAACACAGCCTCACAGCCTGCAGGTCACAGTGTGGCTGGGGTTGTCTTCTGATTCTACACACACACTGGGAGCAGAAGTGAGATGCTCGAGGCAGAATGCAAAAGTTCAAGTGCTTTCGTGTCTCTGAGATCTAAAACTATGAAGTACTGTGCACTTCTCCACCCTGTTCACTTTGAGTTCACAGAAATGTGTATTTCTAGGTGCACTGAGTGTACATCCTGAGCGTATATGTCCGTGGGTGTTGAATTTCTAGGGGCACTGGGTGTACATCCCGAGCGTGTGTGTCGGTGGGTGTTGAATTTCTAGGTGGACTGAGTGTACATCCCGAGTGTGTGTGTCTGTGGTTGTTGAATTTCTAGGTGCACTGAGTGTACATCCCGGGCGTGTGTGTCGGTGGGTGTTGAGAGCGTGTGTGTTTTCAGACCTGCCCTCTTCCTGTAACTGGCCATGTGAGATTGGGCAAATGACATAACCTCTCTGAACCTCACTTCTCACACATTAGTTAAAAACCAAGGCTGATTTCTCTGGCCATTCTCCAGTTCTGAAGTATTCCAACCTTGTGGTGTTGTCTCAGCTTAACGATATGAGAAGAAATTGGGGTGGGGGAAAGTGAGGCTACCCATAGTTATGTAGCACTGGATGATATATAAGCATGCATGTATAATATGAATTAGAATGTATACTGACATATTATATACCATTATATAGTTTATATTATATAGTTTATATTATATAGTATATATAATATACATGTGTAAATAATATTGAACAATATTTCCCAACATTGAATTCGCCAGCAGATGGTTAGGTTTGCAATTAGGGAGATTTATTTCACCACCTGCAAGGGGCTTCAGGAAGGGTCACATTCAGTACTGTCACTTTGAAATCCTAATGACCCTGCAACCTAAAGGTTAGACTGTGATACCAGGAAAAGTAAGCTGTTCTCTACACACGATTTCTTTTCCATTGTCATAAACAGTAGCAAATCAAAGGAAGAAAACCCCATATTTTTATATCTAGATTCATGTAGTGAGTATCCAATTGACTGGCCAGCATCTTCTGAAATACAGATATCCTTTTAAAATTGACTATATAAAATTCCTATATGCTTTTAGAAGAACCACAATTTTATACATGTATATACAGAGAGATATATATCTTTTTGGTATTATGCTTTTGCGTAGATTTGGCTCAATGGCTCATCATGACAGTCTTCTGAGTATATACCTTCCTCATTTTTCTTCTGAGAATCTATCAAGAAAACTAGTAAACCCGTATCAGAAACATAGGCTAATATGTTGTTGACTGCCAGAAAATTCTTTATTCTCTCTAACCAAAATCTTCCAAAAAATAGTAGTAATTTAACCTTATCTGGCTTCTTTAATGGAAGATCATATATTACATTTATGTTACTTACAGCCACAGATGACAATGGTGTCTTGAAAAAGGCAGCTTGGTTATCAATGAGATAGGCATACCTGCTCAGTTAGTGTGTACAGCAGAAAAGTGAAAGCTGGTCTCACTACCCATCACAAAATATCATAACATTTAAGGATGGCCTAGTGAGCAGCCAACCCCGAAAACAACAGGAACGCCTTTGGAATGAAGTAAAATTTAGCAAATGGCATTGACTTATTTTTATTATATATAATTTTTCCCCTTTTTTGGATTTTTATGACTCTGCATACATAATAAAATTCCCACCAAGTACTTTCTTTTTTTCAAAAATGAGAAAATGGTAATAGAAGAATTTAGGACCCTTTTCAACTCTGCTTAAGATGTCCCATTGCGAAATCTTGATGTGCCCACTACTTTAAGCACCGCCCTGTAAACATTCACAGTTGGTTCCAAACATGCTGAAGAAGCCAAGCTGCCAGCATGCAGGTGTTCAGAGCTGCATCCTGGTTCTACCCAAGGGCTTGACCCAGGGTTGAATTCGCTGTTGCCCTCTAAAGCCCAGTACTCAGTGAGAAAGAAGAAAAGTGAATTGGATAGTAGACATTTTCCATACTCCTCTATTTAACATGCAGGGGGCAAATGAGCCTTTTAACTGAACACAGATACAGGAAACTGAAGACAATAAAGTATTCATTTTCCCCAGCTTGAAAGTTTATATCGGAAGTTCGTATATTTCATGCAAAATATTGCTATTTGGCACATGAGGTCTGATGGTTTCAGAAAGAATTAGATGTTCCTTTGATCTAGCTTATAAGTGCATCCGAACCACACCTTGAATATGATAATGCTTCTCATTTCCCCTGTGCCTTGGTGTTACAGCTCTCCAGCACCGTTGTGAGCCTGAGGGTCAAGACCCCTACCAAGGCAATAACGTTCCTACTTACTCCCAGGAACACACGTGGGGAGAGTGGAATGGGCTCTTCCCCAATCCTCCAGCATTAAACTCAGCCCTGAGACTCCCAGGGCTTAGAAAACAGCTTAGAGTGAAGAATTGTTTTCTCTGAGAGTTATGCCTGAACACTTCTGCTAAAGCAGACAGTCATCAGTTAATCTCTATAAATGACTACAATTTTGGCAGGTATCAGCTGGTATAGAAATTGCTCACAAGTTAAAGCTCTCATTTCTAAGTATATAGTAATGAGGGGGACTAATTAAAAGAAAAAAGAAAAAAAACCTCACGTTGTGCCTGACCACAGGACTGGCTTACCTGGAATGATGATTCCTGTTGGGTGTCTCCGTGGCACAGGTCCCCACGCTTGCTGGCTAAGAGAGACACAACTGGCAAGAGCCTTTCTTCCAAGGCTGGCTGTAGACTCTACCATGTCAAGTGCTGTGTATTCAGAATGACCTCGCTCACATCACTCTCCTGGGTCACCCACTGTCCTTGACACAGTGTTCTTCAAAAATGCCACTAAGTGCCTGAGGAATGTGAAGTTTTGAAATGAGCACAAAACCTGCTGGCAGCCTTTGCCGACTGGCATTATTTCTGAGGCAGATAGAGCTCTCCACAATCATTTTTCCTGCCTTCTTCTTTACCCCAACTCGTAATGCCAGGCATTAGACTGTGGCAGGAGGTTAAAGGGCTGAGTTACTATGTTTTGAATGGTTGTTCCATTGGAATTGTTTTTCTGCAAGAAAACTGCAGATTTTTCAGTTTGATCATCAGGAAGCCAAGGATCTATGGCAGAGATAAGAGGAGGGAGGAGCTAAGGAAGGCTTCATCCAGAGGCACTGAGTCACACCATGAGTGACCAACACAGACTGTTCTAGAAAAAAGACATTGTCATACTTCTGAGGGAAAGGGATGACGGAGGTTGCTCCAAGACCTGGCCCCATGGCCTTTCATCCACAAAGCCAGTGCTTAAAATACTCAGCCGAGAACAGGCCTCCCACATGTGTGCTGAGCCTGCGTGACTCAGGCTGTTTGCGTTCAAGTCCCCTGTTGTGGGCTGGAGCGCTGAATCAGAGTCCAGATTTGCCTTGGTGACATATGACAAGAGGGGCCATTGCATTTGAACTACACAAATATTATGCTTAAGTATTTTTCCTCATTTCGGAGCCAAACAGGTCTTGTTAATGATAAAATCACTGCAATATAGTGGGCCCTTTTTTTCTGGTCTGGAATTTGAGACAATGTCAACTCTGCCAAGGGGCCTGGCAGCAGGAAGAAATGGCCAGCCATGGAGATTTGCAGCCATAATGCAAGTTACACCATTTAATTTTTTAATTGTAGTCATTGGGAGCTGGCCTACAGTGCACTTCTCGTGGTCTGCTCTTACCCCAGGCTGCGGGAGTGGAATCAAGGGGGCCTCTTTCTAGTCTAGGATTGGGTCAGGGCATGTGAAAGAGCACTTTGTGGGGGCAGCGGGCAGGCTGTTTCTCAATCTGGCTTTGGGAACATTTGACAATAGCGAACAGGGGTTGTGCAATTGATCAAGGACTCTTTATTGGAACCATAAGGCTGAGGAAGCAGCAGGAGGCCATTGTCTTTAAAAGAGAAATGAATGGCCCAGGCCTCCTGTGGCTACCTCCCTACCTTGGAGCCTCAGCTTTGCATGACAGGACTGGCTCTGGTTTAAGGACATTTTGAGAAAACCATAGGCCCCAGTCCCCCATGAGTGGCCTCTGCTTGCTGCTTCCTGGTGACAGTTGTTTTGGTGAAGAGCATGATGAGGACACTTACTATCTATATAGACACTGAGGGGCCCACCATCCCACCCTATATAGACACTGTGAGGGATCCACCATCCCACCCTATATAGACACTGAGAGGCCCATCATCCCATCCCACCAGTCCTGAGCCCCCTGGGGAAGCTCACCAGATAAGCTGTAGCTACCTCTGGGCTCCGGTGGGCCTATTCTGCTGGGAATATTGGACAAGACACAGGCGAGGCCTTCCTGTCAATTCCTTCTTGGGGTACATGGGGGAGTCGGCTTTGGGGAAGAAGGAATGCTTGTGAAAAGCCTGTGAGGAGAGGGAGAGGGAGAGGGGCTGAGGATGCCCTGTGTGTACCTGGAAGTCTGACCTCTGCAGACTCTGTGGGTTTGCAGCCATGCCTCATTTCCTCTTGGAAGGGGCACTACCACTAAGCTGCAGGGCCCACTTTGCTGCCTCTAAAATGTGCTGGTGGCTGGGTTTGCAGTAAGGAACAGCCGTTCTAATGTCCCTGGGAGGCAACCTTTCCTGGCTGCCACAGCATAGCCCCTGGCATGTGGCCATGTGCCAACAATTAATGCACCTCTTTCCCTCCCAGCATCACCACCACCACCAAGTTCTGTATCTCACTGAGTTGTGCCCATTGGAAGTGGGTGTAGAGGGTTGGGGAGGGTGCTGAGGCCCAGACTGGGGGAGCACTCTGTGGCCAGGGCGGTGAAGGGGGGCCCATTCTGCTGAGAGGACAGTGGCCCCAAATTCCCACTGGCAGCTAGCCCACCGGGCATATCTCTAGTGAGTCTATGTTGGGGTGAGGGGAAAGACAAGAAAAGCCCCAATTTTAGGAAATCCACAATACTTTTTCTGATCTCTTCCCTCCCTCCTTCCCTCCTCCCATCCCCTCCCCTCCCTGCTCCCCACAATAGGACATCGGCAGAAACTAGATGATCAGACCAAGCCCGGGAGCTTGTCCTTTTCCGAGCGGCTCAGTGAACTGGAGCAGCTGCGGCGCACAGCCATGAGGGTCAGCCCACACCACCCAGCCCCCACGCCCAACCCTCGTGCCTCCCTGAACCACTCCACTGCCTTTAACCCTCAGCCTCAGAGTCAGATGCAGGGTAAGTACCAGACGGAGCCCACTGCCCGCCTCTCCTGCACCTGGGCCACCACCCACAGCTGGACCCCATGTGCACACACCCTCCCAGACCAACTGGGGTTTCCCCTTGATGCTCAGAGAAAGGCCTCGAACCAACAGCACCACCTGGGAGCTGTTGGAAATGCAGAGTCTTGGGCCCCACCCCAGACCCACCGAGTCAGATCTGCACTGTAACCAGATCCCCACAAGGAAAAGCACTGCTACAGAGGGTACGAGGAGCTCTGGGTATGGATATCCATATTGGATAAATAGCTCTCTTGAATTTTTTAAGAGTTGGCTTTGGCTATGCTATTTTTTTACCTACCCATTAGGCTTGAAGACACACACACACACACACACACACACACACACACACACACACGTCAAGCAAAGTGAAGATGGGGACGTTTCAAGTTCTCTCTATTGCCAGATTATTTGTAGGTTTTGTATCTAGTGTTTTTTTTTTTTTTTTTATTAAGAAATAGTAGAAATGTATGGATGCCATCACATCAAGGGTGTTACTTGCAAATCAATATAGAATGCAGGTCCCCCCATCCCATGGGGCTAGCTGGCAATTACTAAAGCACTGTAAGATGCAATAATTGCCTAAGGCCCACTGTGCCAAATTAGATAATACAAGAAGTTCATTTACACTGTGGAACCAGTGACGTCAATGACTGTTTGCTGTGTGATACCGTTTCAAAAATCCAAAATGCAGACTTTTCTCTGTGCCATGCAGGATGCAGCTGTGTGTGATATGGTTTACAGTAATATTTCTTTCTCAAAGTAGCAGGCTTGTTAAGGAAAAGATAAGCAACACATCTGGGGAAAAGGGCAGGTGGCCAGCAATCGATGTGGTAGCTCTTTGCCCCTCTCGGACAGCAGGAATTAGCTTCCCCAGACATTTTCTGTATGTGGTGGTATTGTGGGATGTACAAATATCATCTGTTCCTTTGGATTTCCAGGCCAATAGCTCTCTATTTTGGGTTCAAACATGGGTTCTCAGGCCAGGCGCAGTGGCCCACGCCTGTAATCCCAACACTTTGGGAGGCCGAGGCAGGCCGATCATGAGGTCAGGAGATGGAGACCATCCTTGCTAACACGGTGAAACCCCGTCTCTACTAAAAATACAAAAAAATTAGCCAGGCGTGGTGGCGGGTGCCTGTAGTCCCAGCTACTCGGGAGGCTGAGGCAGGAGAATGGTGTGAACTCGCGAGGTGGAGGTTGCAGTAAGCCGAGATCACACCACTGCACTCCAGCCTGGGCAACAGAGCGAGACTCCGTCTCAAAAAAACAAACAAACAAAAACATGGGTTCTCAAAAGGCATGACCACTGTCTCCCATGGAGCTTGACAGCCCATGCCATTAGCTCTCACTGTTAGGTTTCTGGGGAAGGTTCTTCTACTTGATTGGAAAATTTCCAAGTTAAGTCTTTCCAGAAGATACTGTACACACAGCTAAGTGGCCTATCTGTGGAGTAGCCCTTTTGTAAACAAACAGAAACCTAAAGCTTGATGTTTTGGGGGGCTGCCTGTCATCTATAGGTTCATTTAGGTGTATTTAGGAAGAGGATCCATGAAACCACTGGTTTCCCGTTACATAATAATCATTAATAATGATTTAAAATGTGTACATTGAATTTTTAAAATTCCAAAATACAAGCTTATATGGTAAATTAACTCAAATGGTATGTTAAGTGAGTGAGACGGGCTTGGGGCAAAACAATTCTTTGCTTCCAAAGAGGATACAACTCTCAAGGAGATTCTTTCATCTTGCCTTTAAGGTCATTTAAACTAATTCACATCATCTTAGAAAACTAATTCGTATCATCTACTCATGTGTAAAATCAAAAGGAAGACTCTGTTTTCTTAGTCTCTCATTGCGTAACTGGCCATTTATACTACTAGGTTGGTTAAGGGATTTGCCTTTTTCTGCTGATCTGGGAACAAAAAGTCTTAAGCATTTTTAAAGGCAATGGAAAATTCAGCCACATTGGGGAAAATTGATATTGTCACCATTGAGTTGCTCTGTTTTTTGGTGAAGAGTGAATCCAATCTGATTTCCTTCTTCATTAGATATGCCTCTTTAACAACAACAAAAAAAAAAAATGGGGGGAAGTTGCACATTGAATTCTCATCCTCTGAAGCTCCTGGGCAAAAGCATTATTGTGGACTGTGTGATGGGCATTCATCGGCTCTTTGGAGTCCTATATGCTTAGCAGAGTATCAGGTTTAACACTAAGCATCGCCCCTTTTTTGTTCCTCTTGAAAACTTTTTACTTCTGCAACATTTAAGAAATCATAACTCGCTTTTAGTGTTCCCTACGGGCTTGGTTGCTACTCTAAAGAATGTGTGAACTATATTGCTGGTGTTCTTTCTTTCCAAAATATGAATTTGATATTCAGTACTTCACTTGTAAAATTTTGGGAACAACTTTTAAAAAATAAGTATCTAGAATATTTTCATGTGAAACAACTTTTCCTTTTCCTTTTGTTCTTCTTTCCTGTAAGAAAACACTGTTTTACACTAATCATGTTTTGAGTAGAGCCTTGGGCTTTTTCTCTTGAAATTGGAAAGTTAACAGGCGTAATGTGCAAGTCTTGTTCAGCCAAGAACTTCAGTTTGTTCTTGACGGTAGGAAAATGCTTGTTTTCCAGGCTCAGCCCTGAAGTTTCTGTGTTATATTTACGAAGATACTTTAAGAAATACAGCATGTGTTTCTGGCTTTCTTTGGGTGGCAGTGGTAGTTTTCAGAAAAATATCCAATTTGTCAGCGTAGTTCTACAGTGGTGCTGTCCAGACACATGAATGTTTTTCAGCTTTACAGAAATGTCAGTAACTGGCGGTTTGGAGAGCTTGCGGGGATTTATAGAGAGACTCAGGAACCCTGCCTTGCTAGGACTTTATCAGAAGGGTTATGCCAGCTCCTCTAACTCTGTCAGCAAGAAAATACTGATATAGAATAGCACCAATACTTACCTAGAATCACATGTGCTAGAGGGTCATTCAGAATAGACATCTCAAATTATCTGAAGCACGGTACAGATTGAGAGGGGGGCAGGTTGCCATGCCACTAAACCACTGTTTATTTGTTGAGGTCTTAACTATTAAAGGTCTGAGGTTTATTTCAACTTTCTATTTTATCAGATCTTAAACTTGAATAGAAAGCCATTTTGTCATGAGTAGACCCTTGGGCTACACATTTCTCCCAGTTAAGACACCATCGTTAACTTCTATGATCGAGTCTTAGAATTCTTTTTTAATTTATTTCAAAAGACAAACAGGGCAGATTCTAGAGCTGGTGGTACCAATGCCTGTTCAGTCACAACTCCCACCTAGAGATGGGTTTGGGCAACCCGAGTGAGTGATTTTTAAATTTCACCCCTGATTGACCAAATATGATGTATCACATTTAAGGTGTCGTAATTTCCTCCTTTCTGGGAATATGAGGATGGAGTAATAGATGCTGGTACAGAAAACTGAAACCTAGATAAACTGGGAAGCCCATTTTGTTGTTCTTCTGCATGCTGGTTGTCATAAACATGTAGGAAGAAGGCTTAACTCTTTAACTGGACCAGTTGTGAGCTATTTTGACATGGGTCAGACATTTGTATATATTATTCCATTCCCTCAACAATCCTATGGTATGGTTTATAGACAGAGAAATCGAAATTCAGAGGTTAAAAATTGCCCAATATCTCAAAGATTGTAAGTGATGAACTTGGATGCAAACCCAGACCTTCCTTGCTACAAAGCCAATGCAAGTGGGGTGGCCGTTCCCTGGGCGTGCACTCTTGGGTCAAGGATTGATTTACTACAGGGCTGACCAGTGTCGAGAAGAATCCCAATCACCAAAGGAGGGATGGAAGAAGTGTTGGACTATCCACTCACTTGGCATTCTTGTATTATACATGTTCTATTATAATTAGATGTTGATAATAGAATAATTTTGGGGCCAGGCTGTGTGGTGGGCACCTTAATAAACTGTCTCCTTTGGTACATGTGCATTTGTTTATAAAGTTTGGGGAAAAAGAAAACTCAGAATAATGAATCTCTAAATAGGAGTGAAAGAGGAGTATATGAGCAGGGAGAAGGCTTACCAGCCACTCTCTTTACTGGAGCCATTGCCTTCCTACTTTTGAAGTTCATTGGGACCAAGTGCTTATCATCCAAACCCAGTCAACATCTGATCCACTTTTATGAGTATGTGTGCCTCACTTTGAGAGTTCCATATGGCCAGGAGGGGTCCCTGACCTCTCAAATCATCTGTTGATTTTTAGTATTCCAAGTAACTTCTGTCTTGCTAATTATTTTCCCCCAAAATTAAAGTTACTTAGGAAGGACTATATTCTGGTGCTGCTGTCTGCAAAACTCTGAGATACTGAAACGACTCTGTTTCTCAGTTGTATGGAGTTATTTAAGTCCGTCTGATTCTCTCTTTATCATCTGGATAGACAAAAGGAAGAAAACCTTTCCACCTTCCTGTAGGAGAAGGAGCTAAATCCTCTTTCCAGCCTTGGAGGTAAAATACCCAACTGCATTGCATTGCTTTCCTTTCTCTCTCTCTCTCCTTCCCTCTCTTCCTTACTCTTCTAGCACTTTGAAGTTTAAAAACAAAGGAGGTAGGGGCTATTTGATTACCTTGGAAATGGAGGCTACAATCAAACACCATAAATCCTCATATGTAAATCCATAAATGGTCATTTAATGGTTACACAAAGTACCATATTCAGAATGTGAGAAATTAATTTATATGATAAGCTATAAACATGACAGGTGAATGATTTTATTTAAAAATAACTTTTAACAAGGTGTAGTAGGGTGTGAGAGCCTTTCCAGGTCTATAGCATTAGAGTCTTACCCTGAAAACAAGCCTGAATCAGGTGTTCACAGGAATAAATAAAAATAATTAAAGGAAAGAAGGGAGAGAGAGAGAAAATGAAAACCAGTGGGATGACTGCAGAGATTCACTGCAGGGCTTGATCTTAATGACGAAATATTTCTTCTGTAGACTGCATATGTTCTGAACTTTCCCCTTATGCTTGTAAATATGTAGGCCAGCACACCCACGCACTGAAAGATTTCATTTGGAAGAATAATAGTTTCAGCAAAGATGTAGTTGGAGCATGTATTTGATATTGATGGCTACATATCAGAAGGCTTGAGCTGGGAATCTAATAGCCAAGAAAGATAGCAGATCATAGTGGCTAAGAAAGAATGAGAGCTCAACAGGCAGACTACCTTAGTTTCTACCACATTCACTATAGGACTTTTGGCAAGTTACTTAACCTTTTAAAGCCTTAGTTTTCTTATCTGCAAAAGAGGAGTAATAATTATACTAGCAGATCCTAGGACCATTGTGAAACATAAAGCAGTGGACATTAGAGCCAGCCTATGGTTGACACTCAAAAACTGTTAGCTGTTATGATCAACATCAATAATATCAAGTTGTCTTAGTCTTATATATTATAGACTGGGTAATATATAAAGAAAAGTTTATTCGGCTCATGGCTATGGAGGCTGGGAAGTCCAAGAGCAAGGTGCCATCATCTGCTGAGAGTCATCCCATGGCAGATAGGTGGAAGGGCGAGAGAGCATCTGTCAGAGAGCTCACTTTTATGACAAAGCCACCTCCATGATAACTAACTTACTCCCTCAGTGGTAGTACTAATTCATTCGTGAGGATGGAGCCCTTATGACCCAATCACCTCCCAAAGGCCCCACCTCTCAACATTGCCATGATGGCAACCAAGTTTCCAACATATGAACTTTTGAGAAGACACATTCAAACCATAGCATTCCACCTCTGACCTCCCCAAATTCATGTGCTTCTCATTTTAAAAATACATTTATTCCATCCCAGTGGTCCCCAAAGTCTTAACTCTTTCCAGCATTAACTCAAAAGTCGAAAGTCCAAAGTCTTGTCTAAACCAGATATGGATGCGATGCAAGGAAACATGTAAAGCAAATTCCGTTAGCTTTGAGGCTGTGAAATCATAACAAGTCTTCTACAATACTTCCAAAATATAATGGTGGGACAGACACAAGGTAGAAATTCCTACTCCAAAAGAGAAAAACTGGCAAGAAAATAGGGGTAACTGGTCCCAAATAAGTTCAAAATCCAATAGGGTAAACAATATTAAGTCTTAAAACTGGAGAATAATCTCCTTTGACTCCATGTTCTGCCTTCTGGATACAATGGGGCTAAGGCTAGGCCCCCAAGGCCTTGGGCAGCCCTGCCCCTACAGTTTTGCTGGGCTCAGCCCAAACTTCACCTCTCTCAAGTTGAAGTCTTGTGTCTGCAGCGTTACCAGGCTAGAGTTGCACACTGGTGGCTCTGCAGTTCTGAGTTCTCAGGGATAGCCCCAATTCTGTGTCTCTATTAGGCATAGCCTTAGTGGGGACTCTTTGTGGCAGCTTCAATCCCACATTTCTGTTCAACATTGCCCTGCTAGGTACTGTCTGCAGTGGTATTCCCCTGTGGTAGGTCTTGGCCTGAGCTTCTAGGCAGTCTGTGGCATCCTTCGTAATCTAGGTGGAGGAAGTCATGCTTCCACAGCATGTATTCTGCATGCCTACAGAATTTGCACCACACAGAGACCATCAAGGCATACTGCTTGTGCCCTTCAGAATGGCAGCCTAGCTACACCTAGGCCCACTGAAGCCACAGCTGGGGTGGCCAAGGTGTGCTGCACCAGGATGCAGGAAGCAGAGACTAGAGGCAGCCCTGGGCAGTGACCACGAAGGGTGCCCCAGGCCTATCCCCTAAAATCATTCTACCTTCCTAGAGCTCTGGGCCTATGATGGGAGGAGCAACCTCGAAGATCTCTGAAATGCTTTTGGGGGTCTTTCTCCCATTGTTTCGATGAATAGAATCTGGCTTCCTCGCATTCATACTAATCTCTTTGGCAAACGGTTGCTTGGCCACACCCTTAGTACTCTCTTCCAAATACACTTTCACTCTTTACGTTGCCAGGCTGCGAATTTTCCAAATCTTTCCATTCTGCTTCTCTTTTAATTGCAAATTTCATCTTGAAGTCATTCTTTTGCTATCACATCTCACTATATGTAGTTAAAAGTAGCCACACAGCAACCTCAATGCTTTGCTGCTTAAGTATTTCTTCCACAAATACCCTAGTTCATCCCTTTTAAGTTCTGCATTGCATTAAGTCCTAGGACACAGACACAATTTCACCCAGCTCTTTGCAACCTTATGTTTTATAAATATGGCCTTTACTCCAGTTTCCAGTACCTTGTTCCTCATTTCTATCTGCAGCCTCATCAGAATGGCCTTTACCAGCATTCTACCAGCACTCTGGTAACAGACACTTAAGTAATCACTTAAGTAATCTCTACGAAGATTTAGACTTCCCCTAGTTCTGAGGTCTTCTTTCAGAGCCCTCACTAGAATTGCCCCTAATGGCAGAACCGTTCTTGGCAATGCAGGCTTTTTCTAGCCTGCTCCTCCAAACTTGTTCAGCCTTCACGGTTATGCAGTTCCAAAGCCACTTACACACTTTCAGGTATTTGTTGTAGTAACAACCCCACATCTTGGTACCAACTTTCTGTCTTAGTTCTTTTGTTAAATGCCTGAGACTGGGTAATTTATAAAGAAAAGAAGTTTAATTCACAGCCGGGCACAGTGGCTCATGCCTGTAATCCCACCACTTCGGGAGGCCAAGGCAAGCAGATCAAGACCAGGCTGGCCAACATGGTGAAACCCCCATCTCTACTAAAAATACAAAAAAAAAAAAAAAATTAGCTGGGTGTGGTGTCACACACCTGAGTCCTAGCTACTCGGGAGGCTGAGGCAGGAGAATTGCTTGAGCCGGGGAGGTGGAGGTTGCAGTGAGCTGAGATCATGTTACTGCACTCCAGCCTGAGTGACAGAGTGAGATTCAGTCTCAAAAAAATAAAGAAAAAGAAAACAAAAGAAATTTATTTCATACAGTTCTGGAGGCTGGGAAGTCCAAGAGCATGGTGCTGGCATCTGGTGGGGTCCTTGCTGCATTAACCCAAGGCAGAAAGCAAGGGGCACACGAAAGCAAGTGCAAGAGAGAGCTTGCTTTTATAGCAAAGGCACTTCACCAATAATCCACTTGTGTGATTATGGAATTAATCCATTTATGAGGGCAGAATCCTCATGACCCATTTGCTCCCTGCAAAGGCCTCATCACCACCACCACAGTGGATCCAAGTTTCCAACATGTGAACTTTTGAGGGACATAATCAAACGACAGCACAAGTATATTAGTTTCCTGTGGCTGTTTTAACAAATAACCACAAACTTGGTGGCTTAAAACAACAGAAATGTATTCTCTCTTAGTTCTGGAGGCCAGAAGTCCAGGATCAAAGCGTTGGCAAGACCATACTTTCTCTGAAGCCTCTAGGGGAGGATACTTCCTTATCTCTTCTAGCCGTTGGTGGCATTCCTTGGTTTGTGACTGTGTCAGACTGTATCATTCCAACCTCTTCTTCCCTGTTTATATGGCCTCCTTTGTGTCATCTCCTCTTTTGTCTCTTATAAGGATACATGTTACTATATGTAGACCCACCCAGGTAATTCATGATGAACTCAGAATCCTTCACTTAATTACAGCTTCAAAGGCCCCTTTCCAAATAAGGTCACATTCACAGTTCTAGGGGGTCAGGAAATGGACATATCTTTTCTGGAGCCACCATTCAAACTGCTGTATCTTTGTACAAAAGATAGGGGACATCAGACCATTGACCAGGCACAGCAGGTGAGTCCAGAGATAACTCTCCCAAGTCCATCCCCCAGAACAAACATGGTGGACAGGTAAATGTAAACTGAACGTCTCATGCACAAATGCCCCAATCATGTTACTATAACCTCAGTCCATCATTCGTTTGAATGTATTTTTATTTCCCAGCCAGAAAAATGTATGATTTCTTTTAGATGAGTTCAGATATTTCTTAATATTTTCTAGAGCACCTATACCGATGGAATCAGAGGTCTTGACAGTGATACAGAAAGAGCTCTCTTCCCTGTGTCCAGGGAGCAGTGCCAGATGGGGAAACAGGAGGCCTGGGTGCCTCTTGTCCTAGCCTCCAAAAGCTCATGACAGCTTAGATGGTAGGAACAGAAGATGACATGATGACCAAAGCCAGACAGTTGGGATGGACTCAAGAATTTGACCTCCCAAAGCCAGGCATGTCACTGTTATTTTGAAGCAAGCTGCCTCTTAAAAAAGTGACTTTATTGCCAGGCATTGTTGACTACACACCCATTTCAAAAGGATGGTGATTTACAAATCACCTGAAGATAGCCTTTCAAATTTGGACTTTTAAAAAAGAAACTTCTACTGTAGTCATGAAGTAGTATCAAAGTTTGCCAAAAGTTTGTACTGAGAGAAGAACAAACAATATATGCTAATATGAAAAACAGCTCTACTTAGAAAGCTACTGCTTGGGTTTTCTTATTAGGCATAGTTCTCCAGACTGAGTTGGTTTTACTCATCTACATGATTTTTCCTTGCCTTATGGAACAGAAATTCAGGCCCACTCAAATTCAGTTATTTTAGGGCTCTTTAAAATCCAGTATTTGTGATTTAAATGATGTGGAGGGACTTTCATTACCTCTGTCTTTGCTTATTTCTCTCTGGCCCTCAGAACACCCCACCCTGACTTTTAGGGGAAATTGACAGAGGCAGAGGGTTTCACCTGCCTCAATTGTCACCAGCCCTGTTACATTCCTCCTTCCAAGCCTTAGCCTCACAGGGACCTTCTCCTTATTGAACAATTGCCTTCAAAGCAGTAGAATAGCCCAATTGTTAAGGAGATTAAAGATACTGATTGCAAAACTCCTGTAAATAAAATCTTCACTGACAAACCCAGTTTCTTTTCATAGGCTTTTCTTCTGTAATCTCTTTCTGGCAGAACACCTCATGTTTTGATATTAGAGATTCAGTTACCAACTACAGTAAATACAGCAAAATAACAATAGAAAAATAGTATAGAACTCACCCTAAAAACAAACATTGGCCAACCATGTTTATTTTTTGTCTCTCTGTGCACTCCTGAGAATTGATAGGGGAAGAATGTACCACCTCTTATTCAGGTGATTTCTGATTAGCAAGCCATGGAAAGTCTTCAGGTTGAGTTTTAGCCAGTTCACGCTCCCCTAAATGGCATGGAATAGACCATTTTCTGTTTTAAGAAAAAATAGAACAATGGCATTAAATGCTTGACTGAATGTTTGACTAAATGTTGACTGAATCATGGATAGGAAAGATTGGGCAGAAAAGACAGCCACTGCCTCCAGACACAGGATGCCACAATCCTGGGCACCATCACTATTCCATACAACCTTAGGGTCATGTTTAGGGTTTAGAACTTTCTCAATAGGGTTTCAAGATTTTGAAAAGCGTCTTCCAATTCTGATCTCCATAGATCCTATTACGGGAATTAACCTTTTTGGAAGGGGATTCTTGTTCTTAAAGATAAAATTCCCTACTTTCTTTCCTGGAGGGAATCAGTATGGGCAGAGGGAAGAGGAGATGGCGATCCTGACCTGTGTGTCTCATGTCACCTAACACCTGTGGAGTGGCATGAAACTTGAGCTTTAAAACACACCAGGGGCCAGGCACAGTGGCTCATGCTGGTAATCCCAGCACTTTGGGAGACTGAGGTGGGTGGATCACCTGAGGTCAGGAGTTCGAGACCAGCCTGCCAACATGGCAAAACCCTGTCTCTACTAAAAATACAAAAATCAGCTGGGTGTGGTGGCAGGCACCTGTAATCCCAGCTACTTGGGAGGCTGAGGCAGGAGAATCGCTTGAACGTGGGAGGCAGAGGTTGCAGTGAGCTGAGATCGGGCCATTATACTCTAGCCTGTGTGACAAGAGTGAAACTCCATCTGAAAAAAAAAAAAAAAAAAAACCCACTAGGAATGGAAATGGTGCTTAATTCCTCTACCATCTTGGTTCTTCCACCCAATCTGAACTGGGTCACTGAATCTTAGCTTCCATAAGGTCAACATCATCAGTTCCGTTTAATAAGACTTGGGCCACTGTAATGTCCAGCTCAATCCTCTTGGAAGTATGGAGGACACTGTAGGATCCTTCAGTTGGTGTCATAAAAGCAAAGCATCCCTAGGGAAGATCTGTGAGTCAAGCCTCAAGGCCCTCGCTGAGTCAGTGCTAACTTGAGTATCAGGAGCTCACCCATCTGGGGTGGTTAAATCTCCCAGCCCTATAAATTGCCAGTTCCTGCTATGGGTGATGTCCTCTTTACCTTACGGCTTTATGTGTTCAACCTGAGTCATTCTAAAGCCAGATCCAAGACCCAGAGAGCTTATGCTGTGCCAGTTCCTCTTTATATCACTGGAAGGACTACATATATGTACACTTGCTTTGGGATTTTTTTAAAGAACATCTCAAGATAAAAAGGGAGGAAGAAATAATGTGACTAGGGATTGCACTTCCTGGAGTTGCAGGTCACATGAGGGACACGAACATGGTGGTTTGATTAAGTCTCGCGGGATTATTACACTGTTGTGGCCACTCTCACTCCATTAGTGCATCTCTCTGCACATATCAGATGGCAAATTATATAATGATAAAGTTATTAAAATATCTGTAAAAGTCAGCACAAGCTCAAGGGCTCGACTTGGTCTTTCTGCCCATTAAGTGGTTTATTTAGCTCTCTCATCTCAAGGCCGGTTAATCTTCATCTATACTTTGTTGTAAATCACCCGCTATGTGGAACAGCCATAACTGCCTGAGTTTTAAGACGTGCTTCTGTTGGTTGTCCAACAAGGCTGGTATCTTAAAGATCAATGCAGAAGTTTTTGAAGCATGAGACTCACCCACTTCCCCATTTTAAAATGGTAGCCTTTGTTTGTGATTGTGTCTATACCTGGGTTATCACAGAGCAGTTATGACAGCAAGATTATGACAAGGACATTGCCTGGTTCACATGTTTACTGAAGGGAGTAATAAAATAATGATAGCTCGTATTTATAGAACAGACCAATGTTGCTGGTTCATTGAATCCCCACCACCAGTCACCTGTAGGTGCATGACATGGTTAGGGGGAAGCATTGCCCGGAAGGTCCTGCCTGTGATGTCTGCTTTGTTTTCACGTGACCCAGCACTGTTTCCTTTACCACCAAGTCCCAGTCCCTCATCTATCATGTAAGTGATTAACCAGGTTGTCTTCAACACTAACATTCTGTCATTCTGGATACTGCAGTTCCCATGAATTAATGGTCACCCCTAACTAACATTCTCAGGAAAACCAGTAGGGTTGCCCCAGAGCCCCTCACTCTGCTGCTGATTTGAAAGGAGCCTTTATAGTTTTGCTGTGTGAGAGGCTCTGAGCCACCATATGTTCCTAAATGAGAGAAGCCGTTGCCCAGACATGGATCTGTTTAATTTAATATGATTTACCACAAATTATGAAGCATGACTTCAAAATTGAATTTGTGCAAAATTACTGATGGCCAATTCAGTGGAAGGGAAGGGAAATCTTGTTATTCCTATTCCAGAATCTCTTCCCGATTTCCTCATTTGATTCTTTCACGCCTTGGGGTAGGGGAGGGGAATGCATTCGCAGCTCTATAAAGAATTGTCCTTATTTTCGAACTTTCTCCCTGGTCATTCATGGCTTCCTCAGAGGAAGACACAGCACCCTGGAGATGTTAAGGCAGAAGTTGGTTCTTCTGTCCATCCCTCTCCCCAGCCAGGATAGAGCTATCTTTTCTATCTCATCCTTAGAAGAGATTCAGAAGAAAGATGGCAGCCTTCAGAATGCACGTTATGAGGAAGGCAGAATGTGGGTCTGTAATTCCCCTGTGTCACTTCTCCCCCTCTGCAAACCATCATAACAATAATAGTTCCTAACTCATGGGAGAATTGTGAGGATTAAATGAGTTAACCTGCAGAAATCACTTGATGTGTAGCACGTGGGAAGCATTGTGTGTATTTACTAATCCTTCACAAAGTCTTTGCAAGGATTGAGATATATTTTTATCAAATATTTAGCATGGATCCTGGTACACTTTCAATACTTAATGGTCAGTGTTCTTTTCATTATTATTGCTATTTATGTGCTCTTATTGGTGGCATTTCATATTGCCAGTTAGTTGTACCCATCAGTCCTCTCCAAGTCACACAGCTACTCTGCGGTAATTCCCCTGGTGTCTCCTTATTCCTTGGGAGCCCCAGAGTGGATAAAGGTATTGGTGGTTTTAGTGGTATTTTCATTTGAGTTTTGTTTCCTTGGATAAACCCAAACAGGAGAACTTCCCATAATCACTGTTCCACAAGACCAAATGGTAAACTGCTAAAGTTGAAAGACCTTAAACTTCTTTGCCCAAAGCCCTATATTTTACTCATGAGACACTTGAGGCCCAGGGAGTTTCAGTGATTTTCCCAGTTAGAGGCAGACCTAACATCCAGGTTTTCTGGCTCCTGGCTGGTTCGGTTCTGCCTCAGAGGTAGCCTCGGAACAGTCTCTGGGGTTGGTATAGATCATTCACTTGAGCACTGAACCATGCTGTGCCTCACACTGCCTTTTTCTGGAAATACACCATCTCAGGGAGATGCTAGGTCCCATGGTTCAGTATCATGTGCTGCTTCTGAGTCTCCATTTTTAAAATGTTGAATTCATGCTAAGGTGGAGTGATTCTTTTTTTTTTTTTTTTTTGAGATGGTGTTTCACTCTTGTCACCCAGGCTCACTGTAACCTCTACCTCCCAGGTTCAAGGGATTCTCCTGCCTCAGCCTCCTGAGTAGCTGGGATTACAGAGTTGGGATTACAGAGTCTGCCACTACCCCCAGCTAATATATATATTTATATATATATATATTTGTATTTTTAGTACAGGTGGGGTTTCACCATGTTGGCCAGGCTTGTCTCGAACTCCTGACCACAGGTGATCCGCCCGCCTTGGCCTTCCAAAGTGCTGGGATTACAGGCATGAGCCACCATGCCTGGCTGGAGGAGGGATCCTTAAAGCATGCAAGGAAGGGAAGTCCTCCTCAAAGCCACGCCCATTCTCCTCTGCCCCACCCAGCAAGGAAGGGATATCTTCCTCAAAGCCATGCCCACCCTCCGCAGCCCCACCCGGCACCCCAGCCTTGCTCCCTGTTGGGGACAACCAGCTACAGGAGACCGACAGGTCACTTCCTGAGCACAAAGCCCATGTGGATAGCAGGCAAGGGTGAACCCTGACCTGTCCCATTACTTGCATGAATTGGATGCATTCAACAAATGTGAATGGTCAGCCTCTTTGGTGTTTTTAATGAAGCAGCTACAAAAGGATTTCTTTTAACCAAGTTTCACCTTCCTGTGTGATTTTGAGTAAATACCATCCTGTGCCGATTCCTCCCACAAGCCCGGCCCTTTAAGCCTGCTGGGGGCTGTGGCTTGGGCTGGCGGGCCAGAAGCAGGATGGCAAACAGGTGTGCGAGTGTGACAGGGCAGAGGCTGGAGCCACAGCTGTGGGAATGCGAGGCCGCTTTGGCAGACCGAGGCCAGGAGGGGCGGGAGGCTGGTGCTGACTGAAGGTCCTGTCATCCCGGTTCAGGACGCCACTGCCAAACTTCATGCTAATTGCTCCCTACAGAGTGCACGGCTATGAGAGGGAGAGAGCTGGGACCAGATGAAGGCATCCCTGTGACGGCCACGTCCTTGTCCATGAATTCAGGGTCAGGGTGACGAACGGCAGGGCCAAAAGCTACCCTGGAATGTCACAGGAATTTGCAGAGACGAAATGCCCTTCTCTCAGAGGCACCAGAGTGGAGGCTCCCGCATTGACGGGTGGCTTCTGGGCCCCCTCCCTTCACTAAGACTTGGTGACTTGGTAATCCTCCCTCCTCAATGAAACTTATCTAAGAATTGATTAGGAGGAGGGACTGGAGCATGGCAGTAACTAGCAGTGCAGACCTGTCATCTCCATCTTCCCCTCCCATAGCGTGTGGCTCTTGCCATGTCATGACCACACTCCCGGGGGCTCGAGCTCTGGGCTTGCCTCAGCAGTCTGAGAACCACAAGTTTCTAAAGAACAGGTATGAGGAGGAGAGACTTTTCTTGCTCAAAGACGTGGATTCACTCAGAAAGAGCATTCGATGGTGCTGTGAGTTTCCTCCCAAGGGTAATGACCTCCTCTGACTTGGGCGCTTCTTACAGTGACTTTGAACTTCTGAGCATTAGAGATGAGTGAATCGCAGAAAACTAGACCCCTCGTTAGATGGATGAGCCCAGAGAGGTTAAGAGACTTGCCCAGGGTCACACAGATACCGCCCATATCGGAGCGCTCAGCTTTCCTTTCCCCTCCTCCCCAGCTTGGACACATTCCTGGGATTTGGATGTAGCGATGTGAACCGTCCTGAGCAGTCCCTTCAAAACAGCACTTAGGCGAAAGAGGGGCTGTTGGAACAAGACAGGACAAACACCCGTGTGCCTCTGCGTGCTGCTCCACCCAGTTTCTCATCTTTATATTACAGAAAAAGAGCCTCAAATAACCCAAACAGGCAGGGTATGATCTGCAGACAGTCTGCAGGCATCTGCCCAAGAAGCTGCCGGTCGGCTGGTCCATCCTCCTCTGATTTATGTTGTGTGTGTTAAGCCTTAAATTGTTGAGTCTCTGGCTGGCTGCAGTGGTATTACTGGAGGGCTGGTGCATGTTTTCGGCTCACAGAGCTGGCTCCGGTACTGGAGGTGTTGGCCTCGAATCAAGTCCAATCTCACACCTGTCTGAGACAATGAGGGCCTTGTTAGACACATCTCCAGTCGAGGAGGTGCAGGCTGCTTATTTTTCACATTCAGAACCAGAAGGAGGGGGGTCTGGGACAAGGGGGATGGGAGAAGCCAAGGGGAGACTTGGGAAATGCTGGGGTCAGCTGCCTCTCGGGCCCTTTCCCTCTCCTCCTGCCTTCTCCCTTCCCCCTCTCTTATTTAATAAACTTCTCCTTACTTTTGGAAATTAAAAAACAAACAATACTAGCAGTTGTCCTCTTATGAAGGATAATTTCCTACTGTAGAACAAGGAGCTCGTGGCCTGTTGTAGGATAAATTCCCAGCATCATGGGAGTGGAGCAGCCCAGGGGAGAAGTGGGATGAATAGGCAGGGGTGCAGCCCCCGCCCCACCCCAGTGCTGAAACTTGAGCTCTTTCCACACTGAGGGCGCCTGTCAGTGAGAGGTTTTGTCTTCTGGTTTTCCCTCCACTGCTGACATTTCAGTGACAGCCCCAGAAAGCAGAGGGGACTTTGTCCCCAGCTCCATATTATTCATCGATGAAACCGCAAACTGTTCTGTCCTGGTTCAGCCTTCCTGTCCCTTGTGATCAGAGCAGACAGAGCAGGCCACCAGGACTTACGTCTGCAGACACTTTGCAAATCCAGTTCTCAAGAGGCCCTGACATGAGGCAGCCCCGGGCAGGAGCCCTTTTGGGTACAGGCTGGCACCCCTCCAGGGTGAAGATCACTCTGAAGGATCATTACTTAGTCAAGGCCACCCTGAAATGACTTTCTATCGCAGGACCACACAATGTGGAGGGCCATAGGATAGGAGTCAGGAAAAGCGCTTCCCAGAGTTATCAAAAACCACTCTTTACTGCGAGAGCCAACAGTAAGGAGCCTGTGTAGAAGAGCTAAGAAAATCTCACACATGTAGTGGCCATGTCTTGGGGGCTTGAGTAGCTCGACAAATCTCCCAGCTCCGTTTGTGATCAGGGAGGCTCTTACCTGAGCTGGGAGGCATTTATGTGCCAGCAGTCACTCAAACAAGGAATAGGCAGCCCTATCCTTCTCATCCATACACAACTTATTTAAGCACTAAGCCCCATTGCTGACTCATAATTTGGCCTCAGAGACACAACAGGGAAAATCCACATGCTGTTTATTTCATTTGAGACTGAGGACTTACCAGAGATGAGGCTGCGCCAGTCTGTTTCTTGTAGTATAAATCATTTGTAGCTCAGCCACCCTTGTATCTCTGTATGTACATCAGTTGACAATCCCAGAGGGACAAAAGGACAACTTTTCAGAGGCAGCGGAGTGACAGACGGTGAATAGCAATGAGCATAGGCAACCTGGACTTCTGGCTACACTCCAGCCTGAGTTTGAATCCCCTCTATGTGACCTTGAGTGACGTGTGAAGACCCAACGTGCTCACTGTTGATACCTTGGCCCTCAGAGACTCCAGGGACTGCACTGCATAGGTTCCCTTAGCCCTGCACTCCTGGTAGAACCTGTCTGAATATGTCACCTTTGGAGGAAAGTGGCCAAAGCAGCAGGTGTTGCTATTTCAGGTCAGCTGATGCCAGGGAGGCCTGATACCTATGGAGACCATGGAACCACCAGTTTCCTGTCTCCTCCTCTAGCCATGCCTCCCTGCCTCGTTCTGGGCCACGAGGTGCTCCATTCTTCCAAAGCTCATTCTTGCTCTGAAATGGCCAAAAAGTCAAGCCAACGAACAGGAGGGAGGCTGGACACTGAGGTGGGTGAATGCTGCAGATCTTCCTGCTTGACCTCTGAACACCCCTGACCAGTCCTGCCCACAAGCTTTGGTCCATGCTGGATGCCTACCCAGAAGGTTCCTTCCTCTCCTCCCCACAACATCCCCGAATCCTGCCATTCTTCAGGGCACCTCCCCTGCCCCATCTCCTCCAGAACATCTTTATCCTCACTGAGGCCCAGACTGACTCCCTTCCCGACTCCTGACTGCTCTGTTGGTCTCTGTCACTTTGGCATTTCCCCACACATTGCCTTCTGCTGTTACCAGATAGGCTGCATGCTTGAGTGACGCTTCACCAACTGTCATGGCTATGATTTTCCACCATCTGTGCTGTAAGATAGTAAAAACTCAACCACCACTGATGAGATGCCATCCAGGCAGGCAACCCTGAGCGTGCCTCCACCCACTACACACTCTTCTCCCCAGAGCACATCAGGGTTCTGAGATCAACAAGTTGGAAGGCGACTTCCAGGTGGGCAGGAACTCTCTCTCCTTCCCAAGACCCCCACGAACCTAGCCCAGAGCTGCAGAGAAAGGGGTGCATGAGTCATTGAGGAAGGATTTTTCCTTGCTCCTGGGACAGCAAGTCAAAACTGTTTATTTTAGGTTTTAAGTTAATTTCAGAATCTCCTGCCCTAAACAATTTGTTTCCTTACAAAGCACCAACTCTCTGCTGGGGCCCTTTGGCTGTTTCCTTTCTCCATTCTTTCCTTCTGCTTTCCCAGATCCCAGCTGGGAACCTGGGGGGAGAGCCTGGCTGGCACCACCTGCCCCTTCTTGGGCCCTTTCCCTTCTTGTGATGAGGAGGAGGAGCCTAGGAAGTCCCCGTGCTTCTTGGCTTTCTGGCCCTCATCACTTTCACAGCCTTCTGCTAGCTAAGCTAGTGAGCCCCCCTGCCCTTTGCCATTCCCTCCCTGAGGCCAAACTCTCGTCCCAGCTTCTTTCTTTTCATCTTCCTGCCTCTAAAGACGGCTCAGCCTTATCGGAGGCTGCCTTCTGAATCCTGACCCTGCTTTCCACGTTTCATTAGACATCTTGACCCCAGAGTAAGAGTGCATGATTTACCTACCACTTCCTTGGACCCCAACCCCTACTCACTGCTAGCTCCTGGCAGTGGCGTTCTTCTTCCTTCCTTGGTGTGCAGATGTGCCCCTGTGTGGCCTCCTTCTCTAAAAGCATTCTAGATTGTTCTTGGTTCCAGCACTTCTGAAACCCATCCTTCCAAGTTTACTCTTTTTCTTGCTATCCCTCGTATTTTCCCACTCCTCATGGAAGCTTCTTTCCCAAACCCACCCTTTGCCCTATGACGGGGACTTCAGGACCCCCAACCCCAGCTGTGGAGCATTTCAGTGCTGCCATCCTGCTGGCTTCACTTAGTGCTTCCTCCACACCAACTACAAAAGTCAAGGAACCTTCCCCAATCCCTCCCCTCCCCACCATTCTCCTAGCAGAATTACATTTTAATTTTCAGCTGGTTGGATGAAGAACCATTCCAACACCTCTGTGTCACCCACGGTTGTCTAAAACAAACCAAAAAAATGTGGGTCAGCAGAGGGGAGACCGTGGTCACTCTCCTTGTCAACCTTCCCTTTGCCCATTCTTTGTCTTCTCTTCCCTCCACCTCTGTTCCTCTGAAACCTCTTTTGTTCAAATCAAGGGGAAAGTAATTCTGAGGTGCTGTTGAGACTGGTTTGCTTTTTAACTTTTTTTTTTAAAGAAGACAGGAAGTTCCTGTTTTTTGGAAAGGTTGTTCATTTCCAAAGAAGTTACACAGCCAGTCAGCTATAGGATGATTCCTGGCTGCATATTTTGGTGGTAGTACACAATACAAAAAAATAAATCAATGAGAGAGAGAGAGAGAGAGAGAGAGTCAGTGAACACAAAGGGAGATGTTATAATAGGCTTTTGTTGGTACTTGCATTTTCTTGTTGAAAAACAGAGCAAAGACCCTGAGGTGCTGAGGTGTGGACAGAAGCTTGATGTTATCAGGCCCCCAGAAATCCTGCCTGCAGTCCAGTGGCAGGCAGGATCCAGAACTGGAAAAGACAGAGGCAACAGGTCCTGCTCAGCACAAACGGTGCTTTTAGTCTTTCGTAAACAGCCTGTGCCCCAGGGCTCAAATCCTTCAAAAGTTTGCCTGGGTAATTGCGTTTCATTGCTGTCTGGCATGTGCTCATCAGTCTAATCTGGAGGTTCAGACAGCCAGGCCAAAGCTTGCGAGACTGGAGGAGAGCGAGCCTGTGAATTTAATCCACTTGAAAGACAGAATAATACAAGTGCATCTAACTCATTATTTTAAGTGATGCTAGTCGAAAAGGGGATGGTGCTTTCCATAAAAGGGTTTAAAATCAGCACGCTGCAGTTGCAGCCACTTGGCAGTTTAAGGCCATTAGAAAAAAAGGCATGCACAGGTGACAATGTGATCCCTGTGGCCGTCTGCTTGTCCCTGAAAGCCTTCCTCCTCCCCACGACCACCTCAAAACACAGAAGGCAAAAGGAATGGTAACCTCCATCCCTAATTTTGACTTTGGGTTATTTGTACATTTACGGCAACAGACACCAACTTTTATTTGAGATTTGGGGTCATTTTGGCATGGTTTCAGGGTGGAGAGAAGACAAAAATGAGGCTAGGACTTCCCAGTCCATCTCACCAAGCCCAGGATCTCACAAAGCTATAAGCAGGCAGAACCATCCAATGACTTCGTTTTGAGGTTTAGGGTCTTTTTGTTTTGTCAGTAGATGGTAACTAGATTGATGGGAGGGTTATAGTTCCTAACTATCATGTAGTTAAAGCAGTAGTCTACAAAGAGCCAGAAGGTCTGTCCCTGCTCTGTTGCTAATCTGCTGTGGAGAATAGAGGGAGTCCCTTCACCATTCCGCACTGCAGCTTTCTCTGAGATGGGGCTGGCATGGTTGTCTCTGCTGTCTTGGAGGTTGCTTTCTGCTCTATCATTCCATAAGACATTAGAATGAAACCTTAAGAAATGTTGACAGTGATTTGCATCATTATCTAGTTACATGTGACTCATGCCCAGGAAGCCCAGGAGAGGCAAGCGCTAGCCTGTACCCTCCCAGATGGCAAAGCCGACGGTCAGCTCAGGAGCAATCTTGTTGGTAGTTCACACCTGAAGCTCACCCAGGGCTCAACATGCCAGCTCCAAGTCTGGGTGCCAGGCCATGAGACTGAGAGAGCAGTCGCCTTAAACCTTACATGGGGATGGAGTTTCCCCCTGGGTGCATCATGACTGCAGCCACCCAGGATTCTCACAAGGGCTCCAGAAGGTGCTCACCACACACCTCATCTCCTCATACCCCTCAGTTCATTTGTACTGTGCCCAGGGGACAATGCTGTGTTAGCTTTCCCCGACTCTGAAGAGCACCTCTGGAAGTCACATCTTCCATCTTGTCATCGTGGTAGCTGAAACCATTGTGGCAGTGTGTGCTTTCCCTGAGCAAGGTTTTCTTTGACACTTTAGGGCACGCTTGATCTTGTGGGCAGGATCATTCTCTGTTGTAGGGGCCATGCTGTGCATTGTAGGATGTTGAGCAGCATTCCTGGCCACCACGTACTAGATGACAGTAGCGCTCCCCCTTCCCCAGTCGTGGCAACCAAAAATGTCTCCAGACATTGCCAGAAATCCCCTGGAGGAGAAATCACCCCTGTTTGATGATCGCTATTTAAGAGTAATTGGGAAATTCACAAGGATCTTCTAGTCAGTATACATAGGATCTCAATGCCTGAAAAAAATGTGAGTTACTTAGCTATCTAAACTTGGTAGTAAGTCAATTTTGACCCTTCAGGTCTGTAGGTCCTGGCATTCCTGTTTTCCATAGGTCATCCCTCTTGTTGAGCAAGAGTTTCATAGTTGTCTGCTATCTCAACCTCTACATTTAATCTTTTTTAAAAAAATTATTCCATTTTAGCCCAAGCGTATGGCTTCTATGAGAAAGCCTTCCTTGGCCTTGTAAATCAAAGCAGTTCTCTGGAGGGAGGTTTCCCACTGCTGGGCTGAGTATCATCTTTCTCAGGGTGACCTCATCTATTAAAGTATGAAGGTTGTATTTGAAATGCCATTTACTTTCTCTAAGTCAATAAACGAAGCTGTGGATCTTTAGATCATCAGAGGTCTGCTTATTACCAAGCGGTTTTGTGTGTGTGTCATTTTTTAAATCGAGATCTGTGTTGGAGTTTAAAAGAATTCTGGCGGATTTCCATTTGCCTTTCTGAATCAGAGTTTGGGGTGAGTGAGTGTAGATTGCCCCTAGATGAATGTGACTTTATTAGTTTGTGTCCTTTGTTCAGAGCACCAGGGATAAGCTTATGAAAGCACAAATGGCTCTTATCTTCAAATGTTTCCTTTATGCTGCAAATTCCACCTCACCAACCTGTGTTATTAATCTATTGCAATCCCAATTAGTTCACATCAAGGTCAACTCTTTGGGGTGTGCAAAATGGCTGCAAACTTAAGTGAACAAATTCCCCTTGTGTAGATCTCACATGAAGGTAGGGGAGAAGACTGCAGCAGGGGAACTTAGAAGAAAGAGGGAGTTGTCTGATACCATAGAAGAAAGTGATAGTGATTCCCCTTGGCTCACAAGCCAAAGAAATCCAATTATTCCAAATAATTCAAAACTTGCATAGGAACTTGTCACCAAATGAGGGAACATTTTAGCCTCTTATTCACTCTGTTGCTTGATGGCAAATATTTAAGAAATTTCAAAAAATAGAGAGGTGCAAGAGAGCTATTTCTCAGGGGCATGGAGGTTTCTTGGGGGCATTTCTCAGGGGTATGGAGGGCTATTTCTTGGAGGCTATTTCTGTGCATAGAGAAGCCTTGAGTTTCAGAGGTATAATAAACACTACTCCTCCAGAAATATGTCTATGAAAAATCAGCTGGAGCGGGTGGGTCTGCAGGGCACTGTGTTTAGGAATAAAGGCTGCCTGTCCTGCCATCTCTCAGGAGCTCCCATCAGAACAGACAGTGAACACAGGAATGGCATGTCTCCAGTTGTAGGGCAAGGCCCCTCCTAGTGTGAAGAAAATATACTTCCTGGATCTGTCATTATCTCTAGCATATCAGAGGGGGGAATAAAAACAACAACTGGGGTGGGGGAATAAAAACAACAACTGAAAGAGAGAAACTCATTGTTCTGCACATTCAGAGACTTCCTAGTTTTATAGCCGTTCAGAGCTCTTGGAGGTGAAGGGGCAGCCAGGGAATCACACAGAGTGAAAGACCTGTGTGCAGTGGCCAGGTCAGAGGGCATGTAGATGACATGAAGCATTCCCACAGGGCAGTTCCCTGAGGTTCTGTCCTCCAGCTCTTGCTGCAAGGAATTCTAGAAGCCTTGGCCTGATGTGTGGGAAAGGAAAACAAGGTGAAGAGGATGCAGGTAGGAAAAGAAGAGTTGTGACAAGGTAGTCAGATGGGAGGACTGCATGAGAAAAAGAAGAAGACAGCACAGAAGCAGACACTTGATTTCACTAGTGTTTATTGAAGGGGACGAGGCACTTCCACCTGGGGAATTCTACTTCCCTTTGTCAGGATATCCTTCAAATTGGGGGCGTGGGTTGCCATTCATTGTGGGTCACACTTCACAAGACAAAGAGCAGTGAATCCTCGATTTGTAAAATGCAGCTTTCACATTCTGTGTTGTGGCTGGCATGGTGCAACACTGCTGTGAGGCCCTGACGTAGCTGTGTTCTGCAGGGTGGCTGTGGTGCTCCTTGTGAAGGAGGCTGCTGCTCTGCGGGAGGAAGGGCTTAGGTTGCATCCTAGCGGTCCATGTGCTACCTCGCTGGAATAGTGCACCTTGGAACTCTGGCTGCCTAAGGAAGGTCTCATTTCTGGTGGCTTTGTGGGACCAAGCCTCTCCCTCTTCTGTCACCTGGAGCACCAACCAGCTAAGCCAACAGTACTCTCCAGACACTGTTACCCTTTCCTGGAAGGGCAGGGGAGAGAAGACTGTTTCCTGCCTTCAAGGTGCCAGCTACTGCATTGACCATATCGGGCAGGGGCACATTTCACCCTCCCAGGAATCTAAGGGGCAGATGCAATAACGTCTCCTCATGGGGGGAAACTGAGTCTCCAAGGCATGAAGTTACTTGCTTCAGCACACTGTGAGTGAGGGGCCAAGCCAGGGTCTCCGTCCTCACCTCTCAGACTGCAGAACTATGCCCTTATTGTATCCTTACTCAAGCTCTTTTGGCTTTGAGAGAGACAGCTCTGGGATGAGGTTCCCAAATCCTGAAAATGTTTGGGGCCAGAACAAACAAACGCATCTTTATGTTAAGCCATCTTTCATGTTTATTGTTTTGAATTCTCCTTTTCCCCCATTCATTTGAGTTTTTCTTCTGATTTTATTGGAATGCCATGCCTCAGAGTTTGCTGCTTAAAACCAGAATCCCTGGCCTAAAATCCAATAAGCCTGCCTTAGGGCCCATGTCTTATGGGAGCAGAAGACAACAGAGACTGCTTGCTGGGCTTCAAGCCACTCTAGAATTTTTCAAACGGTTCTAACATTTTACATCATCAAAAAAGTGCCAAAGTAAAAACTAAGGCTGCAGCTAGGAGAATGCCCACTGAGAAACCCGTGGTTGGGTTTGTGTAGAGGAGGGCTTTTGGGGTCACTCTGCTCCATGCCCTCTCGGCCTCTCCCACCAGAGGTCTGGCTCAGGGACAGCACTCGGGCGCAGAGGGCTGGGGCGGTGGCAGAGATGGATGCGGTAGTCGCCAGAGGAAGCCCAGGCTGCAACCTGGTATGACACACACACCTGTGTGGAACAGATCTCCATCTGAGCTGGGCTCAAAAGCATCGTATTCTCCAATATCGACAACTCATAGGTTAGGGGGTTCATCATTTTGTAGCCTCTGCAGTCCCAAACATAAAGTCACTTCTTTTTTTTTTCTTGCCTGCTGACACCCTAAGGCATTACATGAACCCTGGTAAATCTCAGCCATGTTATTTAATATGATCTGCCCCAGGGACAGCTCTTCCTGTACCTGTTTAGCCAGAGATACCACAGGTGCCTCTCTAGGAAGTCCCACCGGACCCCTCATCAGCACAGTGGAGACTGGCTGGAAAGCACGGCCTTCCGTGCCCAGCCTGGACTGCAGGTTGGCGATGACGGTCTCCCAACCCAGGCCTTCCAAGCATAGACCATCGAGCGTGCACAGTCCTCTTGATATCAGGTGCCACCTCAGTGGAGTGTTCTTCAGAAAATTCTGTTTCTTTAGCTGTGTGCAGTCCTGGGAGATGCTGTGCCTCTTCTGCTTGAAGCTTCCCAGCTCCCACTTGAGGTGTCAGTGATTTGTTTTACTGGAGTGAGTATCCTCATTCTCCACCAAGGGTCCAGTCTCAGGATGGAGGCTGCTTGAGATATCCCAGCCCTCAAAACAATATTGCTGGCTCATCTTTTTCAAGGAACTAAGCGGGGCAAAGGTGCCAGAGGAGTAGAAGGGAGCAGAAAGTTGTCTTTACCCTCCTGTAGAAGAAGGACATGGAGGAGTGGAAGGGAATAAATAGGGTGGCCGTGGAAGAATCTAAACATCCATGATGTGCTGGTGTCGCAGGAATTTACCCAACCTGTCTGTAGAGCTTCTTCAGGCCTGGAAAGTTGTGTATGGGGGGCAGAGGTGCAGAAAGTGGGGAGTGCAGAAGATCCTTATGGAAAAGACGTCTGCAACAAATGTTTATTTAACAAAGTACAGAGAAAGAATCTGTCTGCAAGGGAGGAGGCAGCAGAAACCAGAAGGTGCCTTCTGTTCCCTCTGAACTATGGTCCCTCCAGCTGTGTGCACTGAAGGCCAATCTCCCTCCGCCTCAGGGACACGACGCCAACTGAGAATGAGACGTGTTCTAAAAACACCCATCTTTTCTGGAAGCTAGTGACCTATCCTTGAACCCTCCCTCCAAAAGCACTCTGCCTAAATACGGAGCCTTTTTCCAGACGCGTCTCAGACTCATCTGGCTGAGGGGAGCAGCCTCGTGGTGCAGGGTGAACTGTTTCCCCTGGGAACCGTCTGATAGTGCTAATGAGGAATTGCACTTTGGGTTTATAGAGCACCTTTCATCTGTGGATCTCAAAGCTGCCCCACAAACATTAATTAACTCTCACACCTGTGAGGCAAGTGAGCCTGGTTCCCCCCATTTTTTAGAGGTGAGGAAACAGAGGTTTGAAAAGAAAAAGACTCCAGGGTGAACCAGCAGGGTTGGGGGCGGCCTGATGTGAGGAACCAGCATTCTTGATTCACAGGGCCCTGACCGCAAAGCCACAAAGCTTCCCTGGCGAGGTGATGAATACAGGACCCGGAAGCAGGGAGTGGTGGAGAGGCGGCCACAGGGCTCCCTTCTTCCCTCCCGCAGGCAGCCTGCCACCTCCCAGGCTAGCAGGTCGGCAATGAGGATGGGATCCCTCAAAACCTGAGGCCTTTAAAACAGCATACCCAGGCAGGGTTCTGCCCCGGCTTGGTCTCACTGCTTCCCTTCAAAGTAATTGCTGGAACAATGAATGCATCTGAGCTACACATGACTAACCAAGATGTCTGCAGCCAGCCAGAGACAAACAGTTGGCAAATCCTGGAGCTGTTTCACAACCTCCCTTTTTTCCAGGATCCAGAGCTGGTGCTGACTGACTCATGTTATCATGGGATTTCAATGATACAGCAACAGTGTGCTGAGCCGGTGTCTGCTACCTGGGGGTACCTGTAGTAGGAATAGGGGACTGCTCTTCTTACTTGTGCTGTGCCGGAGCTTTGCTCCCTGCTGCAGAGGCCAGAGGAAACACTGCTTCTCAAAGACAGTGGAACTTTCAGGGAAATGTCCCTTTCAGAGCAGAGTCACCCACCCCCCAGGGACTCTGAAGGGCCCCTGACGTCACACACCTCTGACAGGTGTGATGCTGGGAAGCATCTGGGGGCACCCCCTTTGTCTGCAAGGGAGCCTAGCCCTTTCTTCCCAGGGGTCCCAGACAGTGAGATGCAAACCACCACTGGGGCTCGCCCTAACACATCACCCTGGAAACTGACTCACATCTCTTGAGTCATGAGTCACATCCTGTTGTGTGTTCTGAGGTCTCCAAGAGGGCATTACACCAGCTCCCCATGACTGAGATGAATCTGGAGGGAACCCTGCGAACGTCCCTACCTTCCTCCAGGCTGAAGGAGGGAAAAAATTCCTCCAGGGAAATAACCAGGGCTGCCCCTAGGGTTTATATGCTCACCAAGCTGATCTGGCATTTTCAAAAGTAGATGGTAGAACCCTGTGGCCTATGTGACTTTTATTTTTAAATAGCTCTGAGAGATGACTGAAAGACCTGGCATTTTAAAGATGTCGGCCACATAATCAAGGAAGGGGCTTTCTAACTATTACCTTCTCCAGGCCCAGGATGAAGGAGGGTGCCACCGCTCAAGGGGTGCTGTTGGAAACCCAGCTTCTGAGGGTGGGTGTTTAAAAGACCCTAGAGTGGACAGTCAGAGGAGGGCCAGGAGGGGTCTCTATCCATCTTTTCCCAGTGCCTATGGGGAGCACGAGGACAAAGAGGAATGTTTTGAACTTTTCAAAGAACAAGATTTTTTGTTCCATTGATTTTCTCTATTACTCTCTTGTATTTAATTTCATTGGTTCCTAGTCTGATTTTTATTATTTCTTCTCTTCTGCTTGCTTGAGGTCTGTATTGCTATTTTCTCCAGTCTCCTGAGGTAGAAGCTTCAGTGACTGATTCTGGATCTTTCTTTTCTAATATATGTATTCAATGCTATAAATTTCCCTCTAAGCACTGCTCTGTCTGCATCCAAAAATTGTAATAAGTTGTATTTTCATTTAGTTCAAAACATTTTTTAATTTCTCGAGACTTTTTATTTGACCCATGTCTAACGTAGAAGTATGTTGTTTAATCTCCAAATATTTGGAGATTTTCCAGTTATCTATTATTGGCTTTTTAGTTTAAATCCATGTGGTCTGAGAAAATACTTTGTATGCTTTCTACACTTCTAAGGATCTTAAAGTGTGTTCTGTGGCCCAGAATATGGCTTATCTTGGTGAATATTCCATGTGAGCTGAAGAATGTGTATTCTGCTGTTGTTAGACAGAGTATTCCATAAATGTTAATTAGATCAAGTTGACTGGTAGTGCCGTTTAGGTCAACTGTGTCTTAATTTTCTGCCTGCTTGATGTATCAATCACTGAAAGAGGGTTGTTGAAGTCTCCAATTGTAATAGCATATTTACCTATTTCTCCTTGTAGTTCTATCAGTTTTTGCCTCGTGTTTTTTGACACTCAGTTTTCAGGTGGTCATATATTAAAGATGATGTCTTCTTAGAGAATTCACCCACATTATCATCATGTAATTCCCTTCTTTATCCCTGAAAATTGTCCTTCCTCTGAAGTTAGCTTTGTATAAAATTAACATAGCTGCTCTGGCTTTCTTTCAGTCATTGTTAGCATGGTGTATCTTTTTCCATCCCTTTACTTGTAATCTGTATGAATATTTTTATTTAAAATAGGTCCCTTGTAGACAATATGTAGTTAGGTCTTGTTTTTAATCCACACTGACAATCTCTGTCTTTAAATTGGTGCATTTAGAGTATTCATATTTAACCTAATTATTAATATAACTGGAGTAGTATCAATCATATTTATAACTTTTATATCTGTTGCACCTGATTCTTCCCCCACACCTCTTTTTCTGCCTTTTATAGGTTTAATTGAACATCTTATATGATTCCATTTTATCTCCTCTTAGCATATTATTCTTTTTAAAAATGTTTTTAGTTACTGCCCTAGAGTTTGAAAAGTACGTGTATAACTTATCCACATCTAGCATCAAATAACACTGTACCACTTCTTCCTTCCTGTCTATATCATTACTGCCTTTTATTTCATTTATCCACATGCTATAATCACTCAATACTTTGTTACTATTATTGTAAACAGTTATCTTTCAGATCAGTTAAGAAAAATAAAACTTAATTTTACTTTAATATAGTACTTTTCTAATGCTCTTCCTTTTTTATGCACTTTTTTTTTAAACATTTCTCATAGGGCAGGTCAGCTGGCAATGAATTATTCCAGTTTTGTTTGTCAGAAAATATCCTTATTTCTTTGAATTTGAAGGATAATTTTGCTGGATGCAGAATTATAGTTTGGTAGCTTTTTTGTTGCAACACTTTATTTATTCTCCTTTGTGTTTGCATGGTTTCTGAAGAGAAAGATGATGTAATTCTTATCCTTGTTCCTCTGTGGGTAAGGTGTTGGCTTTTTCCCCTCTCTGGCTTCTTTCAAGATTTTCTCTTCTCTTTGGTTTTTTGCAGTTTAAATATGATATGCCTGGGTGTAGATTTGGTATTTATTATGCTTGGTGTTCTCTGAGCTTTCTGGATCTGTGGTTTGGTATCTGTCATTAATTTTGGAAAATTCGTAGCCATTAATACTTCAAATATTTCTTCCACTGTTTTCTTTTTCTTCTCCATCTGGTATTCCAATTACATATTACACCTTTTGAAACTTTCTCACAGTTCTTGGATGTTTTCTTTTTTCTCTTTATCTTTTTGTTTGGTAAGTTTCTGTATCTTCAAGTTCATTGGTTCTTTCCTTTGTCATGTCCTGTCTACTAAGTAAGCCATTCCTCATTTCTGTTAGGGTGCTTTTGGTTTTTAGAATTTGCTTTTGAGTGTTAAGAGTTTCAGGCTGGGCACGGTGGCTCACACCTGTAGTCCTAGCACTTTGGAAGGCCAAGGTGGGTGGATCACCTGGAGTCAGGAGTTCGAGACCAACCTGGCCAACATGGTGAAACCCTGTCTCTACTAAAAGTACAAAAAAAAAAAAAAAAATAGCCGGGCGTGGTGGCAGGCGCCTGTAATCCCAGCTACTCGGGAGGCTGAGGAGGAGAATCGCTTGAACCCAGGAGGTGGAGGTTGCAGTAAGCCGAGATTGCGCCACTGTACTCCAGCGTAGGCGACAGAGCGAGACGCTGTCTCAAAAAAAAAAAAAAAAAAAAAGTTTCCATCTCCCTGCCTACATTATCCATCTCTTCTTGCACATTGTCTCTCTTTTTCCACTAGAGCCATTAACACGTTAATCATTGTTAAATTCCCTGTCTGGTAATTCCAAAATCTGTGTCACATCTGGGTCTGGTTCTGATGCTTGCTTTGTCTCTTCAGACTGTGTTTTTTCTTGCCTTTCTTGTAATTTTTTATTGAAAGTTTAACATGATTTATCAGGCAGTAGGAAATTAGGCCTTTAGCATGAGTTATTATTCTCATGTACCCAAGAGTTGGGCTGTATTTAATGTTTGCAGAAGGTACCAGAGACTTCAAATTCCTCTAGTGTCCTTGTTTTTGTCTCCCATGTCATCTGTGAGCTTCTCTATGAACTCTTCCTTAAATAGTCAATATGTTGAAGCTCTTTCAGCCATAACCCAGTTATAATAATATATTGGATCCTGTGAGAATCTGGAGTTCCTGAATGAAAAACCCACAACAGTGCACTTCCCCTGAAACTGTAGCCCCTAGGGTGCCTTACTCTCACACTAGTCTGTACTCAGCCTCTAGTAATCTGTCAAAATCACCATTAAGTGTTCTCATCAGTTTATGAATTCAGAAATTCTGCTCCCAGCAAGCAGACCTCACTGTGATTCTCTATATTTGCCTGCTTCTCAAAATTTGGGGTGGCAGTTTGCCCTGCAACTTCAGCTTTCCACTGGACTTAAGAAAAGTCATGGATTTTCAGTTTGTTCAGCATTTTTTCTTATAAAAACAAGAGTGATGACTCTCAAGCTCTTTACATTTTGGAACTGAAACTAGAAGCAGCAGGACATTCTGACATGAATTATTTAAAAGGGTCATTGTTGACTCTGGAGACATTTTAATATTGCTGCATCTAAAGATAAAAGCACTCTCCTTTCTTCTCGCGTGATATATGCCATGTACACCTCTGAGCTCACCACTAACCTCAACTCTACCTTATCCCTAACTTCCCATTTCAAATGGAAGGGAATGGGGATCAAGGAGTAGAAGGCCTGTTTTACCCATTATTGATGATTAAAAAGCTGAAAATAACCCATCACAAAATGGCCTCAGTAAAGTGGCTGCATCAGACATCATTTAGCCTGGAAAACCAGTATGCATAAAGGCTCAAATTTAAATTTTTGAATCCGGTGTCTTTTATTTTTTTTTTATTATTATTTTTTTCTGAGACCAAGTCTAGCTCTATCACCCAGGCTGGAGTGCAGTGGCGCGATCTCGGCTCACTGCAAGCTCCACCTCCTGGGTTCATGCCATCCTCCTGCCTCAGCCTCCTGAGTAGCTGGGACTACAGGCGCCCGCCACCACGCCCAGCTAATTTTTTGTATTTTTAGTAGAGACAGGGTTTCACCGTGTTAGCCAGGATGGTCTCGATCCCCTAACCTCGTGATCCACCTGCCTCGGCCTCCCAAAGTGCTGGGATTACAGGCATGAGCCACCGCGCCTGGCCCTGAATCCAGTATTTTTTAATAGAAACATGAGTTGGTTGAGATACTGAGTTCCCGCCTTCTCCATCCTAATCTCAGATTTCCAATCTCCTTGCCCCTTTACCATCTAATCTTCCGAGCCCAGCTCCTCTCCAGCCTGAAGAGTGTGTCTGTCAAGACTGTAGCTGTGAACAAAACACTATTACTTGAGCGTTATCCTGGAGCAAATGTGTGTGGTCTCACCAATGAACATCAGATAAGTCCCTTGGCATGGATATCTTTTCCTTTTTAGTAACAATCATAAAGGTTATTCAGACTTATTGAGCATTTACTATGGCCAGAAATTGTGATACTTGCTTTCCATATAGTTTATCTCACCTATTCCTATTACCCTTTGAAGTCAGAATTCTAACTATGAATCAGAGAAAATAAGTGACCTGCCTAAGGTCATCCAGTTGGTTTATGGTGAAGGCAGGATGCAAACTGAAACTTGTCTGTGATTTAAGTTCGGTGCTTTCCCTAGTCCCCTCCTCTCAGAGGCAGAACATAAGCATGTAATAGATACCACTAGGGTTCTTGTTTCTACCTTGGTAACAGCGGTTTGCAAATCCAAATTAGGCAGCTAATCTAGCAGTTAGCCCAGATACAGCCCTTAGGCGTCCTAGTAGCTGTAACTCCCAGAAGGCAGGAACCTTCCATTCACTAGTGAGTCCCCAAAACAGTGGCCCAAGTGAAGCAAAAATGTGTTGGAAATATGAGTGAATGAAAAAGTAATTTCATGAACATATGAATGAATAAATGAACGACGCAACACCCAATATGATGATTAATGCAACAGGAAGATGCCTTTCCAAGCATCACAAGGTCCTGGGATCTTCATTGACTATAAGTGCCTGTGGGGTAGGGACCATATTGGTCTTATTCATCACTCTCCTACCAGGTAAATCAGCACATTCCTGGCACACTGTAAATGTTCAATAAGCTTTTGTTCTTTTAGATGGATTGACTTATCAGAGGCAACTCTTTCAAGAACAAGTAGCCCTGTGCTCTGGAGAATAATTTACGGTGGTTCTCTTCCTCAGCCTGGGGCCTTTTCTGGATAACTCCCATCTTACTCCCCTTTACTTCCTCTTCCCAGAATACACAAATTTATTATCACAGGCACCACTCTTTACCCCACATCTGATTCTTCCCTGACTCTGCTTAATGTACAAGCAAAGAAATACTGTGTAGGACCTATTGGAATTAGAATCCTGCTCTGTCACCATTGGAAAGGATTTCGGGATCACCTCCCTTCAGAGGTGAGAATAAGAAAGAAAGTGTAAGTGAGTAATCCAGTGTCACCCAGTTGCTCACCAGACAGAAAGACCCAGAGCCCACCTCTCCTGCCTATTAGTCCAGTGCTCGGGTGGCCCATGAGTTCATGCTGGCCCTGTCAGACCAAAGACAGTAGTGAATATTAAACCCAGAATGCACCATATTATCAGGCCTTTTTTGTTTTTGTTTTCTGTTAGTAACACATGTAGAAGAGGAAACAACTAAAACCCCAACATCAGAGGCTCACCATCCCCACCTTCTGGCCCACCACTGGCAATGAACCCAAGCACAGGTCACTGTGGTCTCATGAAAGAAAACTGATGTGGGGGTTGGGTGGGCTTCAGGGTGTTGACTGCCATCTTCCCCTCCAACACCTGAAAAGCTAAGTTATGGTGTGAAGTCAGAAAATGTGGAATCTGCAACCCTGTCTTAAAAAAAAAAAAAAAAAAAAAAAACTCATAGAACTTGGACTTTAATCATAAAGATCATTTTACCAAAGCGTATTTTTTAAAGGCTGTGAAATATTATGCAACGTTTGCATGGTTTAATTATGAGTTTAGAAAAGCCTAGCACAACTTTTTCACTACAGTAAAACATGACAGAGCATGAATCATGCCATAATACTTTATGCTTAGTGTGGCTTTAGACATGGGGTTAGAAGTGTGAGGCTGTCTACACAACAAGGCATGAATTACTGTACCGCAATTCACACCCCAGGGGGCTTTATGACAATTCTAAAACCTCTTTTGTTTGCTTTTAAAATGATTAAAATATTGGAGTACTATATATTCACTTAGTAAATGTGTGTATCTAGTATATACGCATGTCTTATACAAAATAAGTATATGTTTTTTTTCACTTGGAGCAAAATACTTGCAGTAGCATGGGAATATTGAACAGTCTGCTATTTCTGTTTGCCTTTAGTTATTGGAAACACTGTTAGCTGTAAGATTACACAGGAGCCTCAGCCAAGGTTGAACATTTATTTTCTGCTGAGTTTAAAATGGACCAGCTCCTTTTGTTCCTTGCCACCTCTTTAAATCCTCTAAAATTTGGAATAAAATGAAGACCTTTCTTTAATATTAGATTTCAAAGATTCCAAGTTAAACTATTTGCCCAGCAACTACCAGGTTTTTTAAACTTAAAAAATCAGTTATTTTCACTCACACACAAAAAAGAAAGAAATGAGTCAGTATGAGGGAGGGAGGGAGGCTGTCAGGAGAATACTGGGGAGGAAGACTTGGGTCTCCAAATGTCTGATTCTGTTATCCACTGTGGCAGCTTCAAAGAGATAAACAGAAAGGCAAACTTGAACTGCTGGAAATGAAAAGCCCCTGGAGGAAGCAGATCTGAATATTTTATAATGAGCAGAAATAGCTCATTTCTTTATGTCCTGACGTACACAAAACTTATACCCAGTATTTTCCTAAAGAAATCTGCTCTTCCTACACTGCTACTTGCAGGATCATGAAGCTCTGGCTATGAAGACCCTTGGGAGTTATGGTAGTTCACTGTTATCTTTGTCCACAAAGGTGGGACATAAAGAGAAAATTAATGTTGAACTCCAAAGAAATGTAAAACTGTCTTCTAGTGGGACAGTGTCCAATTTAAGTTTCCTTACACATTTGCCTAAGAATAGAGTTGGTTTTCCTCCTCCTTTTCATCTGCAAACAGTATGATGCTTTTGAAAATTAAGACTCCTTTGAACGCTGGAGTCAAATTGACAAATCCATTTTGTCTAAATCTTTTAAAGTCAGACTTTTGTCTCTTCTCTATCCCAGGCCTCTTATAATGGCAATCTATAAAATACCTGCTAAAAACCCTGACTTTTAAAAGTTGCAAACTTGAAGTCCTGAAAAGGAACAGAAGGCTTGGGTTGATAGGGCCAGTTCTACTGCTGGGTTTATGAACTAGTCATTAGACCTCATTGCCGGTTTCCCAGCCAGACCTTCTTTCCTGTCATCCTTGGGAGAGAATTCGCCTTAATATAAAACATTTACCAGCCCATGGAATACTTTTTGCCAAAGGTAAAGGTATAAAAAAAAAAAGCCCAAAACTCTACATTCTTACCGAACACAGATAGGTGATCCCCTGAGTTTATAAAATGTTTCTGATGATGATAATTGTAATTACTGGCAAAGCTGAAATCATGTCAGCAGTCATATGATACTTGAAGTTCTGAAGTGCTGCAGTTCAACAGTCTGGACATTAATCCTTCTACCTTGAAAGTGTAATCAATTCCTCTCATCATTGTTAGCATGATTAAATAAAACCTTTAGAAGGAATAGTTATCAGGTGAAAATCTCCAAGAATTCAGTCTCTTTTGGGGGAAAATAATCCAACAGGGGCAGATACTTGGACTTGAGTAGGCTTATTAAACCCTGGTACATAGGCCACATACATGTATGTGACATATTTGAACAAGGGCCACTCGTGTCTTATTAAAAGACATTTTTTAAATCCCACCCCACTTTACATATAATTGACCTTTCTGATTCTCTTCAGATACAAGGCAGATCCAACCATCCCCACCGTGGTCCTACGATCAGTCCTACCAATACCTGGGATCCATTGCCTCTCCTTCTGTGCACCCAGCAACGCCCATTTCACCTGGACGTGCCAGCGGCATGACAACCCTCTCTGCAGAACTTTCCAGTCGACTCTCAAGTAAGCCACTTGAAAATACATTCATTGCAGCTGAGCCGGGGTGGAAGGTCCAGGAGACTAGAGGTGCACGAAGGAGTTGGCAGAACATTATTAATTGAGTAAAACATGGTTTAAAGACAAGGTGACCTATCTCTACTCCGAGTCCCATGCCCATGCACTGATTTTCTTGGATACATAAGAGGCAGAGATTGTGGATGTGAAGGCAGAAGTGGCTTGGAGAAGAGAAGTAGGTTCCTTAGACATTCTAAAGTTGTTCACATTTGGCAAGAAAGGATAATGACTGAAGGGTTAAGAACAATATAAAAAGCCAAAGTAGTCAACTTTTAGGACTCATTATTCCAAATGAATTCGGGACTAATGGGACTGGTCCGTGCGGTGGTGGTAAATTTTCACAGATCACATGGACAGCACATGGGGGTACATGTGGAATGGGAAGTAAATGGATACCCGTCCTCGGTATCCATGGAGGACTGGTTCCAGGACCCCCCATGGATACCAAAACCCATGGATGCTCAAGTCCCACATATAAAATGGTATATTTATATATAACTTATATATATATCCTCCCATACATTTAAATCATCCCTAGATTACTCGTAATACCTAATAAAATGTAAATGCTATGTAAATGCTTGTTATACTGCATTGTTTAGGGAATGACAAGAAGAATAGTCTGTATATGTCTAATACAGACACAACCATCCTTTTTTTTAATAATATTTTTGATCTACGGTTGGTTAAACAGATGCAGAACCCATGGATATAGAGAAATGACTGTATACCCCAAATTAGATATTCCAACTAAGCGCTCTTCATACAGAGGCCAGAGGAACAGAGTGAAAAATTCTGGTGTCATGGTTAGCATAATTGTTGTTAATATGAGCTCATTAAGTATTAGTCATTTAACCTATGAGCCCTTTGGGCTTGGCACTCACCTTTGCTCGTGGGCAGGGAAATCAGAGTTACAGAGAAAAATTCCTTTGTTGAAGGCAAAAGAAGAAACTTAGTGTTTGGGGCTTTGAAATTGGAGCTGCACCAAACTGTGAAAATACTTCAGAGAACTTCAGTGTTGCGATGCCTGCAAACACACTTGCATGTGTGTTGGGGGAAGGGGGCAGGTCTTGCTTTTCAGCTCTTGGGATCAGATTATAGCAGATTAGGGGGCAGGCACAGGGGCAGTGGAGTCATGTCTGCCATTTTAAGTGTTGTGTAATGTTGTGTTTTCCAGACAGTTGTGATTACTTCAGGTTTCACCAGATGCCTTAGCTGCTCCTTAGAGCTTCACAGAATGCCTTCTAAGAGCTTCACAACGGCAGTACTATTGACATTTGGGGCCAAATAATTCTTTGTTGGGGGGGGTCTGTCCTGAGCATCGGAGAATATTTAGCAGCATCTTTGGCCTCTAGATGCCAATAGCATCCCCCTCACCCCAGTTAGGACAATAAAAAATGTTTCCAGACATTGCCAAATGTCCCAAGGGGCAAAACTGCCCCCAGGTGAGAACCACTGCCTTCCAGTATTGTTGGGTGCTACAGTAAAATAGGAAAACCAACTTAAGTGCTCGGTTTTCACGTTACTTTTGGCCATTAAGGCCAATATTTTCATGGTACATTCTGCTCTAAGGCATTGAGAGTAGCACAGGTATCATGGCATCTTGTTTAGCTTGTGGTTTCTAGAAGCTTATTCCTCAAGAACAAAGGCACTCGTCAGCTTTTACTGATTCTTCTCAGGGCACCCCTCTGCCCACCGGCTATGGTCTTCACCTGAAATAATGCCTGTTCTCCTTCGAGTGTTCCTGCTATGGGTCTATCCTTTGGAATTTATTACATAAGTCTTTTGACTTGGTCATCACCCAAGATCAGCACCTTATAGTCCAAGAACCCTAGGGGCCAACTCCTCCAGCTGACTGGTGTTCAGATGGAAGGGTGACTTTTTAAATAAAAGGAATGAGTAACATGTGCACTCCAAAGTCCCATATCACAGTTACATTTGTGAATATCCTGGACTTCAATCACCCAAGGAGTAAGAGAGAACATTTTATGGCATGGGAGTGTGAAGTAGATAAAAACCATGCCCCATTTCAGAACCCAAGAATGATTCTTTTTTGGAGGGAGGACAGAATTCCAGATGAGCTTTCACAGTGGCATAGAACAGTATGGGAGACTGCTCTTCAATTTGGCAGAACTCCCTCTGAGAAATCAAGCCTGGAGCACAGGCCTGAAAAGTGTTGTCATAAACCTGGAGGCAGGAGGGGGGTGGAATACATAAAAGGAAAGTGGCTGCCTGGCCGACAGCTTTGAGAACCTGACACTGGTCTGTGGCTGCTTTGCCTTTTAATCCAGCCCGACAGCTTTGTACTCTGCCCCTCTTCCCGGCCCCAGCCCCACCTGGGCTTCCTTCTGCGCTGGGGACTTGGACTCTGTCTGTCTCTCTCTCTATCCTTTGCAGACAGACTCCACACCTTGTCTGAAAAGAGTTGTCATCTAGAGGTTGACTTTTCTTTTTTTTCTTTTTCAAAAAAAAAATTAATGTTTAGCTGCCAACCTGGGCGACAGACAGCATGCATTAATCTGAGTCATGCAAAAGCTCCTTTTAAGGCAGCCATTACCTGCTCAGGTTGTTTAATCCTCTGGGGGCAGTAGGAGGGGCCCTTTAGCGAGGCTGCTTTCATCCATGTCAAGCTGGAGAGCGAAGACTTGAGCTGTCATGGCAAATATTTCGCCCCATCAATGGGAAAACACTTCCAACCAAAATACCTGGACCTCTTAAGCCCCAGATTTCCTACTCTTAAAAACTCCCTGTGAATATCAGGGGATCCCAACTCCCCCTACACTGCTGCGGAATCAGGGGACACCAGGCCAACCAAAAGGACAGAAGAGCTATGGCTGGATGGGTGAATTGCGCAGACTGATGGGTCTGAATAAGGGATCTGAGACAAGACACAAAGATGAAAACCAACATTTGAATATAGCATTTGAATCTGAGCATATCTAGAGGGCCTAAGGTATTTTATTATTAAAATGTGTGTAAAAAAGATAGTTTGACCAAATGGATGGTCTTTTGTAGTATGACGTTGCTCATGTGTACATAGAAGAAGGATCATAGGCAGCATTTCAGCTCTTTCTTTTGGATGTTCTGCTCACAAGTGAAAGAATTATGTTCCCCCAACAGCTGAGACTGTAACTTCATTCCAGTACTTATGTCCATGACAAATCACGGACTCACTCCGGATTCCAGTAACTTGGTACCATCACCACATTACCATGTAGTAGTTGGAACCTACTGGCAGAGCATGTCCAGACATTGCTGTAAAACAGGGTGAACTTTCATTCATTTTCCAGTGGATTCACCTTTTTGTCTCAGGGCAAATGAAGCAAGAGGAATAGTGGGCAGAGTCATTTATTTGTGTCCAGAGTATTGCATCAGATGACAACAAACTGACTGTATTTGCCTAATGCTTTTCCTCCTGTCCCAGCTTCTCCGTAGACTCTAGAAATCTAAATGGAAAAATGGAGTAAAGCTTCCTGTTAACTCTCAAACATGTCACAGCTCTCCATGTCAGCAAAAACAAGTGACACAGGGCTTGCTCACAGATGGCCCCAATGAGCGGGCAGGGATGAACCCTGTGGAATGAGGTGTGGCCTGGCTCGAGAATGACTAGAGTGTGGCCAAGGAAGGGCAGCCTCAGAGCCACTGTCCGTTTACAACTTTTTCCCTGCCCACATGTCTGCCTGGCTTTGAAAAGATTAACAGGAGTGTTTGTTTGAAAGTCAGACTCCTGGTTTCCTCATTAGTGAAGGGATCTGCTACAGACTCGGGCTGTTTCTATAAACTTTAATTACCTCTGATGAGGAGTGTAGCCCCTCATCACATTCACCCCAAAGGTACAGAGGAGTTCATTTTTAAAAATGTGTTAGAGCAATAAAAGACCATTAGAGGGAGGGAGGATGGGGTGTGGAAGAGACGAGAGAGCAAGAGAGAGAGAGAAAACACACTAGCTCTCCCTGCTGGAATAATAGGCTTGAAATATAAGGAAGTTGATCAACTGCCGATGCCTTCCAAAAACAGATTAATCCACCTTGGTAGCTTTCCTTTCAGAGCAAGCCTTTGGCTCCGTCAACTTTCTCTATCAGCCTGAACTCAAAAGGACACAGGCCATCTGAGCTTAAGAGTTATTTTGTGTGTTGATCTGAGAACTTCACGTTTTAAAACAATGAATTCATGTTTCTACTGTTTGTTGCTGTCTGTGGATTTGCTGATATAAAGGGGAGAGTCCTAGCCTGGTCATTTAATGAATAATTCTGAGGAACCTGAACTTCTCCAGGGTGCCCTCCTACATCTGCAGTGGTGGTTCTCAGCTGGGGTGACTTTGCTTCCGTCACCCCACCCACAGGATATCTGGCAATGTCTGGAGACATTCTGAGTTGTCACAAGAGGGAAGGGCGATGCTACTAACATCTAATGGGTAAAGCAGAGATGCTGCCAAACATCCTACAATGAACAAGACAGCCCCCCTCCACCCCAACAAATCGTGATCTGGCCCAAAATGTCAACAGTGTCAACAGTTGAGAAACTGATCTACAGACATAGGGAACCCTGCCTAGTATACAAATCCTCTGTAGTTCCCAAGGGCGGCCTGTAGGTAAGAAAAATGCAGAGAGCGCCAGTGAACCACAGGACAGCCCTAAATCCAGTTGGTGAAACTGTAAATGCATAATCCTAACAAAATAATGCACAGTCGTAACAAAGTGAGCTTTAGAGACAAAGCTTTACAATTTCTGGTAAAATTTCCACATGTGCAAAAAACAGAGTAGATAAATCAAGGTCCTATATCTACTTGAGTTAACAAACCAGTGAAGTGCGTAATAGAGAATACCAGGTGAACTCAAGGCCGTACTGTTTCTAAAATTGTGGAACTAGTATGAAGGTAGATATGGAGAGGACAAGTGGTAATGATATTCCCTGACATTCGCTCAACAGTTGCTACTGAGCCATGCATTCGCTTAAATACTAGGAAATTATCAATTTTTCAACTGTCGAAGGCCTATAAAAATGGCAATTTTCTATCATTCAACCTAAATACTATGTGTAATGTATTATTATATATTAATATTGTTAGGATATATATTATGTATAACATATTGTGTTAGTAGTAACATATTTGTGCATCCTTTGCATTATATAGTGTCATCATTTGCTATATTAATATCACAGATTAGATTTATATTATTATTGGTATATTAATATATTGATCAAATAGAGGGTCAGCAAACTTTTTTCTGTAAGGGGCCAGAGAATAAATATTTTAGGGCTGGGCACGGTGGTTCATGCCTGTAATCCCAGCACTTTGGGAGGCTGAGGCAGGTGGATCACTTGAGGTCAGGAGTTCGAGACCTGCCTAGCCAACGTGGTGAAATCTCATCTCTACTAAAAATACAAAAATTGGCCAGGCCTGGTGGCGGGCGCCTGTAATCCCAGCTACTGGGGAGGCTGAGGCAGTAGAATTGCTTGAGTCCAGGAGGTGGTGGGTGCAGTGAGCCGAGATCACACCACTGCACTCCAGCCTTGGTGACAGAGTGAGACTTTGTCTCCAAAAAAATAAATAAATATTTGCTCTGTGGCTCCTGCAGTCTCTATACTGACCACTTGACTTTACAGTAGTGGCTCTAAAGCAGCCACAGGCAGTACATGAAAGAATGAGTGAGGATGTGTTCCGAAGTATGGATGGACACTGAAGTTTGAATTTCCTGTCATTTTAACAGGCCAGGAAGTATTCTTTTTTGGATTTTTTTTCAACCATTTAAAAAAAGTAAAACGCGTTCTTCCTGGGACATGCAAAAATGCCAGATTTGGCTGGCAGCCTGCAGTTTGCCAACCCTGGGATTATATCAACATTTTATATACGTTATACATATTATAGTATATACTATTGCATATTATATCTATACTATACATATTATGCTATACTACATCATTTCATATATCATGTCATATTACATGATATTCTATATTACTGTATTATATTACTGTATATTATACCATCCTCCTGGGCAGTAGCATCCTCCTGATCCCCGTCCTGGGCATAGCATCCTGGGTGATCTCATCTTTTTGGGTGGCAGATTCTGGGTAGAAACCCTCTCCCTGGGCAGCAGCATCCTCAGTGTCCCCCATCCTCCCAGGTGGTAGCAATCCTGTGTGGTTCCAATCTTCCTGGGTGGTGTAAATTCTGATAGAAACCCATCTCTCTGGACAGTAGCATCCTGGGTGGTCTCCGTCCTCCCAGGCATAGCATCCTGGGTGGTCCCCCTCTTCTCAGAGGTGGCATCCTGGGTGGTCCCTGTCCTCCCGGGTGGTGTCATCCTGGGTGGTCACCTTCCTCCCAGATGGTAGCATCCTGGGTGGTCCCTGTCCTCTCAGGAGGCAGCATCCTGAGTGGTCCCCGACCTCCTGGGCATAGCATCCTGGGTAGTCCCCATCCTCTTGGGAGGTGACATGCTGGGTGATCCTCGTCATCTCAGGAGGTGGCATCCTGGGTGGTCCCTGTCCCCCTGGGTATAGCATCCTGGGTGATCCTCGTCCTCTTGGGAGTAGCATCTCGGGTGATCCCCATCCTCCCCGACAGTAGCGTCCTGGGTGGCTTCCCATCCTCCTAGGCGGTATCATCCTGGGTAGCCCTCCGGGACAGAGGGAAGAGCTGTGGCCTCCGCAACCCCCTACTCACTTCTGCTCCGTTCTCTTGCCCGCCCTGCAGCGGCACCTGACCTGACGGCCTTCAGCGACCCACGCCAGTTCCCCGCGCTGCCCTCCATCTCCGACCCCCGCATGCACTACCCAGGCGCCTTCACCTACTCCCCCACGCCGGTCACCTCGGGCATCGGCATCGGCATGTCGGCCATGGGCTCGGCCACGCGCTACCACACCTACCTGCCGCCGCCCTACCCCGGCTCGTCGCAAGCGCAGGGCGGCCCGTTCCAAGCCAGCTCGCCCTCCTACCACCTGTACTACGGCGCCTCGGCCGGCTCCTACCAGTTCTCCATGGTGGGTGGCGAGCGCTCGCCGCCGCGCATTCTGCCGCCCTGCACCAACGCCTCCACCGGCTCCGCGCTGCTCAACCCCAGCCTTCCGAACCAGAGCGACGTGGTGGAGGCCGAGGGCAGCCACAGCAACTCCCCCACCAACATGGCTCCCGCCGCGCGCCTGGAGGAGGCCGTGTGGAGGCCCTACTGAGGCGCCAGGCCCGGCCCGGCTGGGCCCCGCGGGGCGCCGCCTCCTCCTCTGGGCGCCCCGGCCTCCTGTTCCCGACAAGTCCGCCGGGATCCCGGGCCCTGGGCCCGGCCACCGTCCTGGGGCCGAGGGCGCCCGACGGCCAGGATCTCGCTGTAGGTCAGGCCCGCGCAGCCTCCTGCGCCCAGAAGCCCACGCCGCCGCCGTCTGCTGGCGCCGCGGCCCTCGCGGAGGTGTCGGAGACGCACCTCGAGGGTGTCCACCAGCCCCAGCACCCAGGGGACGCGCTGGAAAGCAAACAGGAAGATTCCCGGAGGGAAACTGTGAATGCTTCTGATTTAGCAATGCTGTGAATAAAAGGAAAGATTTTATACCCTTGACTTTTTAACCAAGTTGTTTATTCCAAAGAGTGTGGAATTTTGGTTGGGGTGGGGGGAGAGGAGGGATGCAACTCGCCCTGTTTGGCATCTAATTCTTATTTTTAATTTTTCCGCACCTTATCAGTTGCAAAATGCGTATTTGCATTTGGGTGGTTTTTATTTTTATATACGTTTATATAAATATATATAAATTGAGCTTGCTTCTTTCTTGCTTTGACCATGGAAAGAAATATGATTCCCTTTTCTGTAAGTTTTATTTAACTTTTCTTTTGGACTTTTGGGTAGTTTTTTTTTTGTTTTTTTTGAGAAACAGCTACAGCTTTGGGTCATTTTTAACTACTGTATTCCCATAAGGAATCCCCAGATATTTATGTATCTTGATGTTCAGACATTTATGTGTTGATAATTTTTAATTATTTAAATGTACTTATATTAAGAAAAATATCAAGTACTACATTTTTTTTTGTTCTTGATAGTAGCCAAAGTTAAATGTATCACATTGAAGAAGGCTAGAAAAAAAGGATGAGTAATGTGATCACTTGGTTATCCAGAAGTATTGTTTACATTAAACTCCCTTTCATGTTAATCAAACAAGTGAGTAGCTCACGCAGCAATGTTTTTCATAGGATTTTTAGACACTGAGGGTCACTCCAAGGATCAGAAGTATGGAATTTTCTGCCAGGCTCAACAAGGGTCTCATATCTAACTTCCTCCTTAAAACAGAGAAGGTCAATCTAGTTCCAGAGGGTTGAGGCAGGTGCCAATAATTACATCTTTGGAGAGGATTTGATTTCTGCCTAGGGATTTGCTCACCCCAAGGTCATCTGATAATTTCACAGATGCTGTGTAACAGAACACAGCCAAAGTAAACTGTGTGGGGGAGCCACATTTACATAGGAACCAAATCAATGAATTTAGGGGCTACGATTATAGCAATTTAGGGGCCCACCAGAAGCAGGCCTCAAGGAGTCAGTTTGCCTCTGTGTGCCTCAGTGGAGACAAGTGGGAAAACATGGTCCCACCTGTGCAAGACCGCCTGTCCTGTGCTGCTCACTCAATAACATCTTTGTGTTGCTTTCACCAGGCTGAGACGCTACCCTATGGGGCATGTGGGTTTTTACCTGTGCACCAGTGTGACAGGAAAGATTCATGTCACTACTGTCCGTGGCTACAATTCAAAGATATCCAATGTCACTGTAAATTTTATGGCACTATTTTTATCGGAGGATTTGGTCAGAATGCAGTTGTTGTACAACTCATAAATACTAACTGCTGATTTTGACACATGTGTGCTCCAAATGATCTGGTGGTTATTTAACGTACCTCTTAAAATTCGTTGAAACGATTTCAGGTCAACTCTGAAGAGTATTTGAAAGAAGGACTTCAGAACAGTGTTTGATTTTTATTTTATAAATTTAAGCATTCAAATTAGACAAATCTTTGGCTGCAGGCAGCAAAAACAGCTGGACTTATTTAAAACAACTTGTTTTTGAGTTTTCTTATATATATATTGATTATTTGTTTTACACACATGCAGTAGCACTTTGGTAAGAGTTAAAGAGTAAAGCAGCTTATGTTGTCAGGTCGTTCTTATCTAGAGAAGAGCTATAGCAGATCTCAGACAAACTCAGAATATACACTTTCATTTCCGACAGGATTCCCTCCACAACTCAGTTTCGTATATTATTCCATATTACATTTTTGCAGCTAAATTACCATAAAATATCAGCAAATGTAAAAATTTAATTTCTGAAAAGGACCATTAGCCCATTTCCCCCAAATTGAACGTAAATGTTCTTTTCAGCACATGTTGCCATGTCTGACCTGCAAAAATGCTGGAGAAAAGTGAAGGAAAAAATGATGTTTTTCAGTTTAATTCTGTTACCTGAAGATATTCCAATTCAAAACCAGCCTCATGCTCTGATTAGATAATCTTTCACATTGAACCTTTACTCTCAAAGCCATGTGTGGAGAGGGCTTGTCACTATTGTAGGCTCACTGGATTGGTCATTTAGAGTTTCACAGACTCTTACCAGCATATATAGTATTTAATTGTTTCAAAAAAAAATCAAACCATAGTTGTTTTGGAGATAGGTCTCACGCAACGCATTTGTGTGTGTGTGTGTGTGTGTGTGTGAGAAAAATTACATTCATTGACTTCAGGTAGATTAAGGTATCTTTTTATTCATTGCCCTCAGGAAAGTTAAGGTATCAATGAGACCCTTAAGCCAATCTTGGAATAACCGCATGTGTCTGGTCCGGGAGAAGTATTGAATAAGCCATTTCTACTGCTTACTCATGTCCCTATTTATGATTTCAACATGGACACATATTTCAGTTCTTTCTGTTTTTCTCACTATCTGAAAATACATTTCCCTCCCTCTCTTCCCCCTGATATCTCCCTCTTTTTCTCTCTTCCTCTATCTTCCAAACCCCACTTTCTCCCTCCTCGTTTTCCTATGTTCTCTTAAGGAGATAGCACATACCCCCACCCAGTACCAAATTTCAGAACACAAGAAGGTCCAGTTCTTCCCCCTTCACATAAAGGAACATGGTGAGTCGGCCTTTCTCCTGTTCATGGGGTTCTTCCAGCAGAACAGAGCTATTGCCAACCATATCGGATCTGCTTGCTGTCCAAACGCAGCAACAAAAACTTTCCTGGGCAAATCACAATCAGTGAATAAATAGACAGGCTTTCTGCTGCCTCGAGTTTCTGTGCAGATAAACAGAAATGCTCTGATTAGAAAGGAAATGAATGGTTCCACTCAAATGTCCTGCAATTTAGGATTGCAGATTTCTGCCTTGAAATACCTGTTTCCTTGGGACATTCCGTCCTGGTGATTTTTATTTTTGTTGGTTTTTATTTTTGGGGGGAATGACATGTTTAGGTCTTTTATACATGAAAATTTGTTTGACAATAATCTCACAAAACATATTTTACATCTGAACAAAATGCCTTTTTGTTTACCCTAGCGTATACATTTGTTCTGGGATTTTTGTGTGTTTGTTGGGAATTTTGTTTTTAGCCAGGTCAGTATTGAGGCTGATCGTTTGGCTCTTTTTTTCCTTCCAGAAGAGTTGCATCAACAAAGTTAATTGTATTTATGTATGTAAATAGATTTTAAGCTTCATTATAAAATATTGTTAATGCCTATAACTTTTTTTCAATTTTTTTGTGTGTGTTTCTAAGGACTTTTTCTTAGGTTTGCTAAATACTGTAGGGAAAAACAATGCTTCTTTCTACTTTGTTTATTTTAGACTTTAAAATGAACTACTTCTTATTCACTTTTGTAAACAGCTAATAGCATGGTTCCAATTTTTTTTAAGTTCACTTTTTTTGTTCTAGGGGAAATGAATGTGCAAAAAAAGAAAAAGAACTGTTGGTTATTTGTGTTATTCTGGATGTATAAAAATCAATGAAAAAAATAAACTTTCAAATTGAAATGACGGTATAACACATCTACTGAAAAAGCAACGGGAAATGTGGTCCTATTTAAACCAGCCCCCACCTAGGGCAATTCGTGTGGCAGTTATTGGGTTTGGTCACAAAACATCCTGAAAATTCGTGCGTGGGTTTCTTTCTTCCTGGTACAAACATATCGAACGCTTCCTAAAGGGGAACTGTCAAGCTGGTGTCTTCAGCCAGACGACATGAGAGAATATCCCAGAACCCTCTCTCCAAGGTGTTTCTAGATAGCACAGGAGAGTAGGCACTGCACTGTCCACAGTCCACGGTACACAGTCTGGTGGGCCGCCTCCCCTCTCCTGGGAGCATTCATCGTGCCCAGCCTGTGCAGGGCAGCTGGACTGCTGCTGTTCAGGAGCCACCAGAGCCTTCTTCTCTTTGTACCACAGTTTCTTCTGTAAATCCAGTGTTATAATCAGTGTGAATGGCAAATAAACAGTTTGACAAGTACATACACCATATCCAATTGGTTTTGTCTTTCTCTGAGATGGAGGGCTGGGAAACCGAGTAAAGCCCACTGCACACACTCGGAAGATACCTCCAGTGAACAGCTTCAGGCTGAAGCTATGCCCTCACCCCCGGTGCTCCTAGCACACTCTGGCTTCTGAAGGCAGGAGGGCCTGGAAAAGGCGCAGGCTCCCAGGGTTGCCTCTTTGCATATGAAAGAGCACTGAAGCATGTTTTAATGCTTGTTTTAAAAAATAATAATAGGCCTGGCGGTGGCTCACGCCTGTAATCCCAGCACTTTGGGAGGCTGAGGCGGGCGGATCATGAGGTCAGGAGATCGTGACCATCCTGGCTAACACGGTGAAACTCCGTCTTTACTAAAAATATAAAAAATTAGCCTGGTGTGGTGGCGGGCACCTGTAGTCCCAGCTACTCGGGAGGCTGAGGCAGAAGAATGGCATGAACCCGGGAGGCAGAGGTTGCAGTGAGCTGAGATCACGCCACTGCACTCTAGCCTGGGCGACAGAGTGAGACTCCATCTCAATAATAATAAAGAAACTAAAAAGAGTTACATGACACTAGCAAACCCAAAGTGGAAAGAGTGTATGTTCAACCTAAGGCCAGGCATCTTCATCTACCTTCACTGCTGTACATTACAGGAATCAGGCTTGGGTAGTGGTTGGGAGTTTTTTAAAAGAAATACTTCTCTCACCACCACCCCTGTGCAAAGTATCTTTAGTATTTTAGTTTCAAGACTCTGGGTTCAACTCAAGGTATCTTCCCACCAAGAATTACTGTCTAAAGTATCTTCCAGTTCTGTCACTGCTGTCTCATGGGACCTCATGACTGACGATAGAAGAAAATCTTCAGCCGAATCAAGTTTAAAGGAGTTTAACTGAGCAATGAACAATTTGTGAATTGGGCAGCCCCCAGGAACACAGCAGATTCACGGAGACTCCAGGGGTGCCTCGTGGTCAGAACAAATTTGTAGACCAAAAAGGTAAAGTGACGTACAAGAATGGGAAGCGAGGTACAGATACAGTGATATTGGTTACAGCTTGGCATTTGCCTTATTTGAACTCAGTTTGAACATTCAGCAATCTTTCAGTGGTTGAATTATGACCACTGGGATTGGCCAACCCTCAGCTATTGTTACAGGTGCATACTATTAAGTTAGGTTTTTAATTTTGTCTGACCACTAAGCTAGGTTACAGTTCATCCACAGGACTCAAATATAGAAATATGGAGTCCTTCTCAGGCTATATTTAGTTTGCTTTAACATTGATCTTAAATGGTCTGCAGGATGACCACAAAAAAATGTCAGGAACCAAAGTGGGGTCAGCAAGAAAGGATGTGACCTAGAAGTCACGGCTCCTGAGCACAGGTGGGAAATAGGCGTAGGATCAGGCTGTACATGGACATGGCCATGCACAAAGAAGAACAAAACAGAAGCTTGTCAGTGAGATGCTTGATTACCACATCTGTAGCCAGTTGTTAAACCAAACTTTAGTGTCAGAGAGATTTTGTACCTTCCGAAGAGCTCAAGTTATTTCAGAGGAGAAATCTAGGCCTGAAGAAGAAAACAACAAACATTTGTGCTTTGATGTTGACCTTGATCGCCTGGCTGAAGTAGCGTTTGTTGTATCTCTCTTCCAAAAAGTTACCCTTTTATCTCCCCCGACTTTTCACTGTCCCCTTTGGAAGAAAGTCACGATGCACAGCCCCACTTAGGAAATGTGGAGCTGTGCTCTTGCTTCCTTCAGGAGGCAGGAGTCCTTGGCTGAGGACACTAGGACACCCCCACCCAGTGGCCTCATGCCTTGTGGAAAACAGAGCCCAGGTGTCCTCTGTGTGAAGGCTGTCTCTGCTCCAGAGAGGACAGGCAGCTCCTCCCCCTGCTAAGGTGCACCAATACCTGCCCCCCACCCCTCCAGACTAGAGGATCCAAAAGTTCAGAATGTTCAGGGTTCTAGAAGCAGCTCCACGTTGCCCACTTTGGGCTGTGTTTGTATAAGGCCAAGCTTTCACACCCACACTCCACCCACCCTCCAATAATGCAGACAAAGTCCCTACCAGAGTTTCCCAATGTGGCTCAGGATTCTAAGAAGTCACCACCATTTCTTGGGGATAGGGGGAAAGAACTGGCTGGGGTTTATCTTATAACCTCACAGAATTCCCCACATCTTTATTCAAAATGAGCCCACCCTGTGGTCATGACGATGCTTACCTGGGTTCCCAGAATCCTAAATCCCAGAATCTAAAGGGAACTCACAGATGAATAAATGCAACCCTCCCTCAGATGTATAAATACCTATCCCCACCCCTTGGGGTTTCTCGGCAGATAGTTTTGCGTCCTTCCTGACTGACAGAACTAAGTTCTCATGTTCATTTTTTTTTCAGAGGGAGAGGAGATGGCATGGAATGTGTTTCCTGACCCAGTGGGAGGAGTGTGAGTTGTGTGGCAAATTTTAATATTGGTAATTAAATTTTGCATACCTCTAATTCTCCTTCTAGTTTCAATTTCATTGATGCTGTTCTAAGAATTAATTAATGTTTTGAAAGTGTTTTGAACATGAAAAGTCTTACACGCATACAAAGTGTGATTATTTGTTATTACGAATAATTGCATGCAGACACTTTTTTTCCTCTCACCTCAGTGATTCTGTGAGGCTTTCTGCGGACAATTAAAAGCAGCAATGTCTTGCTTACAAAATGGCTGCCTTTCATCAAAAGCTTATTCTTACAGTCATTCACATATTGATTCATTTATTCATCTAATATTTGTTGAATGATGGGCACTGGGGAACTGAGGATAGTCACAATCCATGAACCAGGCAGACAGACAAGGCCAAGTTTTTGGACCGCACTCTTACAAGGACCCTACACTTCCTATATGGTTCTGCTACCTCCATCTTAATTTTTTTTTTTTTTTTTTTGAGATGGAGTCTCATTCTATTTCCCAGGCTGAAGTGCAATGGTGCGATCTTGGCTCACTGCAACCTCCACCTCCCAGGTTCCAGTGATTCTCCTGCCTCAGCCTCCCAAGCAGCTGGAATTACAGGCACACACCACCACGCCCAGCTAATTTTTGTATTTTTAGTAGAGACAGGGTTTCGCCATGTTGGCCAGGCTGGTCTCGAACTCCTGACCTCGTGATCCGCCCGCCTCGGCCTCCCAAAGTGTTGGGATTACAGGCATGAGCCACCGCGCCTGACCCATCTTGAAATTCTTAATAGTTTCTTAAACAAGAGTCCCTGAATTCTTATTTTGCACAAGGCCCATGAATTATGCAGACAGTCTTACAGACAGGTAAACAGACCACCAAAGTATAGCATATGGGGCTATAACATAGGTATAAAAAACTCCAGAAAGGTACTAGTGAAACTCAACCTGAACAAGTTGGGGAGGACTTTAATAAATAGGTGACATTTGCTTTCAAAAGACAGATGGAGGTTTTCATGCCAAAAAAGGAGAACTGTAATCTGTACAGAAGGAGGGCATGAACCAATTACACAAATTTTTTTCCTAGAAGTCATGGTAAGATGACCAGGTTGACATTGAGGTTGAAGCTCTTTGCATATGCACTTCGGGAGAAATGTATGAAAGTGTTAGGAGATGCAAATTAAGAAACACCGCAACTAAGCAAGCTGAGAATAATTATATCTGAAGGGTGATAAAGGGACAGTTCTCAGACATATTCCTGTGTCCAACATCATGTGTACGCACTTATATATGCACATAACATACGCATGTGCATACACGCATGCACACACTGTTAGGTCAGCTGCTTAGAGCACCAGGCTGGCCAGGGTCATCTGAGCCATTAAATGTACTGTAAAATACCATGGGGATGAAATTCTGGGTTCAAATTCCTGAGAAAGCTTACTAGCTTTGCTCTAAGTCATGGCCCCAAATTGCTTCCTAGCCTCAGGCTGCTGTCTGTCAACATTAATCTAAAACAGTACTACAAGTCCCTCTACCACACACACACAGACAGTAGACACCTAGAAATATCCCTGCATAGGGTCATTATTGTGTTAAAAAAGTGAAAGGGACAAAGTTACTGTTATGGGTTGGATTGTGTCCTCTTAAAATTCATATGTTAAAGTCCTAACCCCCAGGACCTCAGAATGTGACCTAATTTGGAAAGAGGTTTGTTACAGATATAATTAGTTAAGATGAGGTCATCAAGGAGTGGGGTAGACCTCCAACATGACTGGTATCCTTATAAAAAGGAAAAGTTTGGACACAGAAGCATGCATGCAGGGAGAATGCCACCATGAGGATGAAGGCAGAAATTGGGGTATTGCTTCTATAAGCCAAGGAATGCCAAATATGGCCAGCGACCCCCAGAAGTTCAGGGAGAGGCCTGGAACAGATTCTCCTGCACAGTCCTCAGAAGGAACCAGCTGTGCTGACACCTTGATCTCAGACTGCCGGCCTCCAGAACTGAGAATAAATTCCTGTTATGTAAGCTGCCCGTGTGTGGTGCTTTATTTGGGAAGCCTTAGCAAATTAATAGAGACACAGCCATGGAGAAAGTCCAGATTTTCTCCTAAAAGGCATGGACTGTGGTGCATCCTGCATCCCCTTCCTGTGCCTGGCACTGACTCAGGCCTCACCTCTGCATTACTCCCCTGCATCAGATGAGCTCAGCCTGCACCCTAGAGTCAATGTGAGTGTTCAAGCATCGTGTTTGTCACTGATTTTATTTCCCAGAAAAATGTCCCATGGGCAGGGGTGTGATCTCAACACTCCCCTCTCAAGTGTTCAGAGTGGATTATCCACCTGGTGAGACAGCAGGCTTTAATCCTGTTTGGCTTGCGTGGTTCACCCAACATCTCTTCCCCATCAGTCAGTGTGTGCTGAAGGAATGCTAATGACATACCGTGATCATGAAGCAAAATATAATTAGTAGGGTAAACTTGCTGAGTGAAGACATTTATAAAACGCATTGAATAGAGAACGCAGAATTTTTCCAGAATTGGGCTTAATTGTCCTGCTCGGTACAAATGGCATCTACCAGCCACCGAGAATGCTCCCTCCAGGTTGCTGTTATAAGTCCTTGAATGAAACCTTATCATCTGTGAGACGGTAGAGCATAAGAGAATGCTGCCTGAGAATGCTCCCTGAGGCACAGTTGTAACGCCACCAAGGGCTCCCTGGGGTTCTGTGGGCGCGTTGCAAAATACCTCTGCACCTCACTTTCCCAGTCTGTAAAATTGAGATAATAGGTTTATTGTGAGGTTGACATGCATCGAAGCATGCCAAGTTCTTTGAACGGTGCCTGCTACCTTATGAATGCTCTAAAAAATATAAGCTATTATTATCCAGTAATTCGTTCAACAACTCTCTGTCCTGTGCTTTCTGTCTGCCTATTACTGGGGATTCCAAAGTGAATAAGACCCAGATCATGCCCTAGAATAACTCACACTCTCCCTATGTCCTAGTTCCAGAGAAAAGAACCACATCTCTGGTGGGAAGAACTGTGTGAGATCTGTGAGTTTCTAGATACCAGTCTGTATTAGTCTGTTTTCATGCTACTGACAAAGACATACCCGAGACTGGGTAATTTATAAAGAAAAAGAGGTTGAATGGACTCACAGTTGCGCGTGGCTGGGGAGGCCTCACAATCATGACAGAAGGCTAAAGGCACTTCCTACATGGCGGCCGCAAGAGAAAAAATGAGAACCAAGTGAAAGGGGGAACCCCTTATAAAACCATCAGATCTTGTGAGACTTATTCACTACCACAAGGGCAGTATGGGGGAAACCGTCCCCCCATGATTCAGTTATTTCCCACCAGGTTCCTCCCACAACATGTAGAAATTATGGGAGCTACAATTCGAGATGAGAGTTGGTTGGGATTACAGCCAAACCATATCACGGTCTCAGGTATCTAGCAGCCTGGGCAGGCACTAGGTTCAGACACCCACATGAGATGCGCTTCAGCTCCTCTGTCACTGAAGAGTCAGTCACCTACTGTAGGTGGGAGCAGTGGAGGATGCAGCAGAAATGGCCACAGGAGGTGCTGGGAGACCCACATACCAGGTTCAGCTGAGTGAACTTTTATTCATTTTTCCAGGAAGTATTTGTGGCATCTACTCTGTGCCAGGCCCCATGCCAGCCACAGGAGACGTGGCAATAAACACAGACAGGATCCTCTCCCTCCTAATGGGGAGGCAGACCCTAAGCAAATTAATAAGTAACATATTGTATGGTGGATGGGGTAATTGTTTCCTCTAGGGCTAATATAACAAAGAATAACAAACTTGGTGGCTTAAAACAACAGAAATGTATTGTTTCACAGTTATGGTGGCCAGAAGTCTAAGATCTAGGTGTCAGCAGGGTGGATTCCTTCTGAAGGCTCTGAGGGAGAATTTGTTCCAGGTCTTTCTCCTTCTCCATTTCTGGTGGATTCTGCAATCCTTTATGTTCCTTGCTGCTACAGTCTAAATGTGCCCCCAAAATTCCTATGTTGAAACGTAATCACCAATGTGGCAGTAGTGGCAGAAGTGGGGCCTTTAGGAGGTGGTTAGGTCATGAGGGTAGAGCCCTCATGAATGGAATTAGTGTCTTACAAAGGGCTGGAGGGAACTAGCCAGGCCCATTTTTACCCTTTTGTCCCTTCCACCATGTAAGACACAGCATCCGTCCTCTCTGGTAGCAACGAGCCATCATCTTGGAAACAAAGACTGAGCTCTCATTAGACACCAAACCCACAAGTGCCTTGGACATCCCAGCCTCCAGATCTGTGAGAAAATACATTTCTATTGTTTATAAATTGCCCACTCTCAGGTATTTTATCAACACAAATGGACTAGGATGCTTGCCTCCATGCATCGCTCCCATTGCCGCCTCCTTCCTTAAGGCATTCTCCCCTAGGGGTCTCTATGTCCAAATTTCTCTGTTCTTAGCAGGATGCCAGTCCTTGGATTAGGCCCACCTGAATCCATCTTGATTCATCTTGATTATATGACCTCATCTTGATTATATCTGGAAACACCTTATTTCCAAATAAGGTCACATCCACAGGTCTTAGGAGTTAAGTCTTGAACATAACTTTTAGGGGACACAATTTTACACACAGTAGATGAGGATGTTGCTATGGAGGGCCAAAGAGATGGACACACCAGGGTTGGGGTGCTACAATCCAGGGAAGGGCCCCCTGTGAAGAAACTGGAAGGATGTGGGGAAGTTAGCCAATTCAGGCAAAAGGAATAGTGAGTGTAAAGGCGGAGCTTGCTGGAAGGCCAGTGTGGCTGAAGCTCATGGCATCACAGAGGTACCTTGGCCAAGTTCCATACAGCTGCCATTGTGAGATATTGGCATTTCTTCTGAGTGAGAGGGTTTTGAGCAGAGAGGTAACACGCACTACTGAGAAGTTGCTGGATGCCTGTAGAGGGCATCTTGGTACACATAGAAAAGAGTGCCCCTTCTTCCAGGTGGATGCAGCCTTTGAGAAAGGTACACATCTCAGCCAGTGGAGCGGGGTTGGGTTTCAGTTCCCATTCACCCACTGGGACCTCCATGTAGGAGATTATTGCAGTGGCAGAGGTAAGAAGTGGTGGGATTCTGAATCTATTCTGAAAGTAGATCCAACAGGATGTGCTGATGGATTAGATGTGGTGTATTAGTTCATTCTCACATTGCTGTAAAGAACTACCTGAGCCTGGGTAATTTATAAAGAAAAGAGGTTTAATTGACTCACAGTTCTGCAGGCTACACAGGAAGCATGGCTAGGGAGACCTCAGAAAACTTACAGTTGTGCCAGAAAGTGAAGAGGAAGTAGGCACGTCTTACATGCTGGGGGAAGGGGGAAGGGGAAAAGGAGGAGGTGCTACACACTTTTAAACAACCAGATCTCAGGCTGGCAACATGGCAAAACTTGTCTCTACAAAAAAAAAAAAAAACATGCAAAAACAAGTTAGCCAGGCATGGTTGCCGACGCTGGCGGTCCTAGCTACTTGGGAGGCTGAGGTGGGAGGATCACTTGAGCCAAGGAGGTTGAGGCTGCAGTGAGCTATCACACCACACTGCACTCCAGCCTGGATGACAGAGCGAAACCCCATCTCAAAACAAAACAACAACAACAAAATACCAGATCTCATGAGAATTCACTATCACAAGAACAGCAAGGGGGAAGTCCGCCCCCATGATCCTAGTCACCTTCCACCAGGCCCCTCCTCCAACTCTGGTGATTACAATACGACATAAGATTTGGGCGGGGACACAAATCCAAACCACATCATATGGTGCGTTAGAAAAATACAGTTTGGGGCCTAAACAACTAGAAGCATGAAATGGCCATTCTCTGAGATGAAAATCTGGAGAGGAGCAAGTTTATCTAGGAACCCTAGTCTGATAGTGGGGCAGAAGGGAACCCTGAACTCAGTGCTCTTCAAGATTTCTTCCAGGTACAACTATGAAGAATCCACCCAGGTGGAAACTATGGTAGCTGAAGAAAAACTGGTCTGCCCTTGTCAGGAATGCTGCATGAGAGCCATATACGTGGACTTAACAGGAAAGCAGTATTCCATCTTCCAACACGTATTCAGTGATCCAGATCCGACCCTTTGCAAAGCCAGAAGACCCTTGAACTTTCCTCCCCATGGTCTCATTGTCCACGTTGACAGGTGAGGAATTTCCTCTTCCTTTGGCGTTACTACTGATGGGCAGTGGGCTGAGTGTTGGCTCCACCTTCTCCCTACATCACCTGGCAGTGAAGAGTGGAGGGAGGAGTTCACTAAGCCTATGCGTGCCTTGAGTTTGATTGTCAAACAGAATCCCTTGCGTGTTAAAACCTACAAAAGCAATAGGATTTATATAGCTGAAATACTTGTACCTTTCTTCCATTAAAGAACTTTAGAGAGGTAAAAATTTCTAGTTGCCTACCCCAGTATCTGTTTTCCTTAGTCATAGATTCCCTTGGGGACATGACTGCCTGGAAGAAAGGCCACATCACCCAGCCTCCTCACAGCTTGGCGTCCCGTGTGACAAATTTCTGGCCAATGTTATCTAAATAAAGGTGAGTATATGGCAGCTTCCAGAAAACTTTCTTTAAAGTTTACATGCTTTGCCCATTCTCCATCTCCGCCCCAGCTCTACTGCCTGAAATGAAGAGGTGATAATTAGAGAAAGAGCACCACATCCCTAGAAGGGTGGATGGTGTTAGGAGGAGCCTGGCCCAGTGTCTTTGTGGAGGCCCCACCCCAACCCTGGATTGCTTGTGTCTGGATTCATCTACCATGAAAGAAATTAAACATCTATCTCTCACATAAACCATTCAAATGTAGGGTTCTCTGTCACTGCAAACAAACCTAATTATAACTGACATACACATAAATGGTTTCTATGAGTCATCTTTGGCAGAAGCACTGACCAGGGGTAAAAGTGCTTTATCTTCTTTCAGATTTTGATTCCTTCCAGATTCTTAAGAGCCCTTCAGGGTGTTCAAGGACTACAAAATAATGAGGCAGCGAGGGGAGGTGTGAGGGTAGCACTAGCATCTACCATAAGGTGCTTCCCCTGCTAGTTCATCCGCAACTCTGCCCCAAGTTTCTAACAACCCTAAAATGTCTAGGTGGATTTGTTAGAAACCTCTTCGACTGTGATCCATGTGCCTGACAAATGCCCTCAAAATTCCATCCAACTTTAGAGGTTTTGCAGTATTTTCTATGTGCCATTTTCATTTGCCATCTTGCTTTTTTAAATATTCAGTATATCTAAGGGCATCTCTCTTTTTTGAATCTTTGATAAGCAGTCATCAAATTTGCAGTGTTTTGTAAATAATGAATTTTTAAAAACATTTTGATGTTGTTTTAGTCTATTGGGGCTGTTATAACAAAATATCGTAGACTGAGTGGCTTATAAATGATAGGAATTTCTTCTCTCAGTTCTGGAGGTTGGGAAGTTCAAGATCAGAATGGCAACATAGTTGGGTTCTGGTGAGGACACCGTCTGAGTTATAAACAGCTGACTTCTTGCTTTGTCTTTGCATGGTGCAAAGGGTGAAAGAGTTCCCTTGGGCCTTGTTTATAAGGGTACTAACCCCATTCATGAGGCCTCCACTTTCATGACCTAATCACCTCCCAAATGCCCCACCTCCTGATACCCACTTTGGAGGTTAGGATTTCAGTACATGAGTTTAGAGGGTAGGCACACATTTAGAACATAGCAAGTGTCATTTTTCCTTGTGAATAAATGAGAGACATTTAAGCCAGATTTTCTAAAGATAATTTTCTCAAAATTTAGTTAATTTTTTTAGTTAGTTTTAATCAATTATGTTACCTTGTGTTTAGTTTTACATGAAGAGCTTACAGATGTGAAACTTTCAAAGAGATGAATTTTAAGAGAATTAGCCATTAGGTGATCAATCATTAGGCAGGTTTTCTATGAATTGGTTTTGGGTGACATGCTCCCTGACACGTGTCACATCTCCAGAACCTATGCTCTCTATAAACGTGTCAAATGACTTGAAATCTCCAAGTCTCAGCTTCCACACATGTAAGATACAGATTTTTAGATATCCATCTCATTTAGCTACTGAAATAAAAGGGAAAAATAAAAAGGAAGGCAATAGAAAATGTCAGAGAGGATAAAGAGCAAAGACAACTCTCACACTTTGCAGGTGGGAGTATAAATAGATATTACCAACTGGAAAAATAATCTGACATTACTCCTAAAAAACTGAACACACACTTATAATAAGTCCTAGTATATTCCTAAGACTATTTCTAGTAGTATTTTCCGCTACTAGAAAAATACTTTACAAACTCTTTTCATGTGTACCCAAAGATGTATGCAAATGCTTACAGCAGCACTTATTTTAATAGCAAAAACTGGAAACAACCCAAATGTCCACAACAGAAGAATAGATAATAAGTTGTGTTACATTCTTGCAGTGGAATAGTATATAGAGATAAACAGGAATGGGCTGGGCACGGTGGCTCATGCCTGTAATCCCAGCACTTTGGGAGGCCAAGACAGGTGGATCACCTGAGGTCAGGAGTTCCAGACCAGCCTGGTCAATATGGTAAAACCTGTCTCTACTAAAAATACAAAAATTAGCCGGGCATGGTGGTGGGTGCCTATAATCTCAGCTACTCAGGAGGCTGAGGCAGGAGAATCACTTGAACCTGGGAGGTGGAGGCTGCAGTGAGCTGAGATCACTCCATTGCACTCCAGCCTGGGAGACAAGAGCAAAGCTCTGTCTCAAAAAAAAAAAAAAAAAAAAAAAAAAAAAAAAAAAAGAATAGACTACAGTTACATAGGGCAAGATATTCCATTTATATAAACTTCAAAAGCAAACAAAACTAAATAAAGTATTTTTTATGCAAGCATATCTAGATATTTTTTAAAAACTAGGGAAATGATTAAACAAAATTTAGGATCCTTGGTTACATTTGGTAGCAGAGGGGGAGGGACAGGGGGAATTCTGGGATTCAGTTGTTCTATTTATTAGCTTAGGTGGTTAAAGAATGCATATTTATTTTGTCATTATCCACAAAATTTGAAGTAGACTGCTAACATGATCAAAACTCAATTTTGGATCAGCTGAGTTTGCTCTGGTCCATAGTCCTCTTGGAATCCCATAAACTAATCTGTAATGTGACCATTAAATACCTGTGGTCACCAGAGGAACCAGGTAGAAAAGTTTTGGATTCCACATTCCAGTGCCTGTGGTTCTCGTATGCAAGGTAGAATTTATTTCTGTTGCATCATTTGGGTCAGAGGAAAACACCAACGTGCCGTTGAGGCTGAAAGTATTCATCAGTGTAAGTCACATGGTGATCTGACTTTCTTTGAATGTTTCTTAACAACCACCATCCTCAAAGCCCTTACAATGTCCCTGCAGTTGTTTATGAGCCCTCTCGGGTTGTTCATGAAACAGAGGCTATAGGCATGTTGTCCATAGATTAGCTCCCCGGATGTGGCTAATGGTTTCAATATCAGGGAATGGGGATATATGTGCGTGGGCACTGAGGAGTAGGAGATGGTTAGAGACCCTTCATCAAAGTAAAAGAGGATGGCACCAACCACAAATTTAATTCAGAAACAAAACACTATTGGTTTTGGTTTCAATTGTCTCTTTCTTTCTTCACAAATACCTCACGTCTGTGTAAAGATTGGCTTAAACCCCACTTAAAAAGCAAGCCCTTACCAAGATTCTAGTTCATTGATTAACAAGGAGGGAAGAAAGCTTGCTTTATGCTGTAAAAAGTTTGATTTAATTGCCCTCCTCCCTGGCCTCTTTTTGTCTAAATTGCAAAATCCCGCAGTCTCGAGACTCTACTTGGATTTCCTCCCAATATTTGAATACATAAATATAGGTCTGTGAGTACACTGCCACGGTTTATGAGCCTTTTAAAGATCAAAGAGTCATTTTCAGCTCTTGGGTTTGTCACTTTAAAACATACTGTACTTTACCGTTTAATGGGTAGTTCTTTCAGAATAGCCCATTAGCTCTCCCCATTTCTGTCTTAACAGAATCCTACAGGTTATATAAAGAAATGCCTTTAATGCAGGATGCAACTCAATTTCCAACATGTTAAAATGCTCAGAATCTCCCTTTACTGGAGCTGAGTTTTAAAGGGTACAGTTCTGAGCCACCAGACATGTCATTCTAAAGATGCCATTAGCTCTGATTCAAAATTGGTTGGTCACATTGACAAAAGAGAACATCACAAAGTCAGGAAGAAGAAGAGTCCACAGAACGCCACTTCTCCAAGTGCTTGCAGAGCGTGAAATGTAAAGAATGACTCTAAAATTATGTAGCCTGAGGACCAGGTCATATTGCGTAACAGGTTAACAGTGACGATCCTTGCATGTTTACCTTATGTTTTTTGGGGCAACACCTTTAAATTCAGCATTGGGTTCAAATTTGAACTTTTGGACAGCTTCAGTATTTCTTACACAGATTAAGATGACTATAGAACAAATAAGAGAAATAATAAAATGAGGAAAAAGAAATTAAACATCTTAAACTTTTAGTTTAAATTGATGCACTTGCTGAAATCATAAGCATGATCTGTGTGTTCACAGAACTGGTTCTCAGAAGCATACCAGGTTGCCTGCCCTAAAGTTAGGTGGAGTTATTTATTTGGTATGTGGAAAGTAGGTTTTGAAAGATTTCTACCTCCATCGATGGTGGTGGAATAGGGTGTTGCAAATTAACACTCACACAGAGAAAAATTAACAATTTTAAATCACTTGTGTGTGTGTGTGTGTGTGTATGTTTGTGTGTTTGGAGACATCAAACCAAAGTAGCAAGGACTTCAGGAGCCAATATCTTGGGGGAAAGAGGAAAGTTAAAAAGAAGTGAGAAGTGAGGTAAGTCTGACATATGTCCCCATTACTTTATTTTTCTCCTCAAGGCATTTTCTGTTTCTCAGAAAGATGCTGAGAAGCTAAGAAACTTCTGCATGTCTTGCAGGGGGCAGGGACAAAATTGGAGTGAAGGACTCTCCAAAGAAAAGAGGTGCTGGTAAAGAGCACAGGCTTTCCACTGGGGTGCTCAGAGAGCTATACTTGGGAGAACAGCCTCACAAGTACTGAAACTCAGACTCTAATCACCCCAATATCTGCATAGGCAAGTCATTCCAAACCCAACTGACCTCAAAACATACAGAGCTGCAAATTATCTCAACAATTTTTATACAAAATGCTTTGTGTTTAATTGCAAATTACTTCATACACCAGGAAACATGAATGCATAGCAGAAAACTGAGAGAAATCAACAGAGAAAAGGAACAGCCTCACAGGATTTATCAGACATTTAGTTTAAAATACTGTGATTAATAAATCCAAGAAATTATATGGCTATGTGGAAACCCTCAGCAGAGAACTTGAACCTATAAAAAGAAGAAAGTGGACATTCCACAACTGAAAAATGCTTGAACTGAAATTAAGAAATTAATGAATGAATATAATGGTAAGTGAGAGAAAGCCGAAAAAGAAATTAATGAACTGGAAGATCAGTCACAGGAAATAACCAGAAATAATTTTGTTTTGTTTATAAATGGTACATATAGAAACATACAAAAAGAAATGAAAGAGATGTAAGGTTACATGATGAAAGGTCCACTATGTATGTATTCAAAATTCCAAGAGAGGAGAATGAGAATAGGTAGGAACAATGTTCAAAGAGATGATAGCCAAGAAGTTTCCACAACTACTGAAAGGTAACAAGCCACAGTTTAAAAAGTGCTAAAAACACCAAGCAGGATAAATACAGTCATGTGGCACTTAATGACAGGATAGGTTCTGAGAAATATAACATTAGGCAATTTTGTCATTGTGTGAACCTCATAGTGTGTTAGTGTGTACTTACATAAACCTGGGTGTATACACATTTTTAGTTACATACACACACAAACATATATTTTTCATATGAAAAACCAAATGTCTCAGCACCAATAATGAATATCAATCATTTCCCCTACTTGATTTGTAATGCCAACATCAAGTGCCATACATCAGGTTTCTGTTTATGCTCCATTACAATCTTATAGGACCTCTGTTGTGTAAGTGGTCTGTCATTGACTGAAACATGGTTATATGATGCGTGACCGTACTAAGAAAACTACATCTAAGTACATCATAGTAAAACTGCATTGAAAACCAAAAACACGGCCAGGCACCGTGGCTCATGCCTGTAATCCCAGCACTTTGGGAGGCCGAGGCGGGTGGTTCACGAGTTCAGGAGATCAAGACCATCCTGGCTAACACGGAGAAACCCCATCTCTACTAAAAATACAAAAAATTAGCCGGGCGTGGTGGCGGGCGCCTGTAGTCGCAGCTACTCGGGAGGCTGAGACAGGAGAATGGCATGAACCCAGGAGGCGGAGCTTGCAGTGAGCCGAGATCCCGCCACTGCACTCCAGCCTGGGCGACAGAGCGAGACTCCATCTCAAAAAAAAAAAAAAAAGAAAAAGAAAAAAGAAAGAAAAGAAAACCAAAAACATAGAAAAAACTCTTAAAGCCAGAGAAAAGAAAAAAGACATATTATCTTCAAAGAGCAACTGTAAGACAAATGACTTCTAAACAGAAAAAGTAGAAGTCAGAAAATAATGGAGTGGCATCTTCAAAGTGCTAAAAGAAAATAACTACAAACAGAACTCTTTACTCAGTGAAAATATATTTTAAAATGAAGACAGAATAAAGACAGTTTCAAATCAACAAAAACAGAAAATTTGTCACCAGTAGTATTCCAATACAGAAAAATTATAAAAAGAATTCGTTGAGAAGAATCAAAATGATTTCCTATGGAAATGTACACTGCAAGAAGGAATGAGGAGCAATGGAGATGGTAAAATACAACGGTATGAAACACTAAAAATGTGAGGCTTAAAAATAGAGAATTAAAATATGTGATAAAAGTAACCCTACAGGCAGGAAAAAACAAAGTATCCTATGGACTTTGCCTTGTCCATGAGTGATTTAAAAGGTATTAATTTACATTAGATCTTAATGTCAAAGATGCATGTTGTAATTTAGAGTAACCACTAAAAGAAGGTATAATCAACAAACATTTAGCAGAGTAAAGGAATAAAAAATTACTCCAAATAAGGCAATAAATATGTATTAGCTATCTACTGATTTGTAACAAGTTGTCCCAAAACTTAACACTTAAAACAACAAAACGTTGAATGTTTCACAGATTCTAAGAGTAAGGAATTTAGGAAAAAGCTAAGCTTGATGGCTCTCAGAGTCTTTCATGAGCTTGCTGTCAAGGTGTCAGCCAGGGCTTGAGTCACATGAAGTCTTGCCTGGGGTTGAAATACAGTAACTGCCCCCCAACCCCCACCCATTAACCATGGTTTTGCTTTCTGAGATTTCAGTCACCCACAGTTAACTATGGTCTGAAAACGTTAAATGTAAAATTGCAGAAATAAACAACTCATAAGCCTTAGATTGCACACCGTTCGGAGCAGGGTGATGAAATCTCACACCATCCCACTCTGTCCCAACTGGGACGTGAATCATCCCTTTGTTCAGTGTATCCGTGCTGTATACCCTTCCTTTCATCACTTAGTAGCTATCTCAGTTACCAGGTTATCTGTTGCGGTATCACAGTGCTTGTGTCCCAGTCACCCTTATTTTACTTAATAATGGCACCAAAGCACGAAAGTAGTGCTGCTGGCAATTCAGATAAGCCAAAAAGAGGCCATAAAGTGCTTTCTTTAAGTGAAAAGGTGAAAGTTCTCAGCTTACTAAGGAAAGAAAAAAAATCATACGCCGAGGTTGCTAAGATCTATAGTACAATAAGATATTTTGAGAGAGAGAACCACATTTACATAACTTTTATTACAGTATATTGTTATAATAGTTCTATTTTATTATTAATTATTGTTAATCTCAATTAATGTATAAGTTAATTATAAAATTTATAAAGCAGGCACATGCCTTTTATAATCTAGTCTTTAAAATCAGTGACTGTCATTTCCGCCTTATTCTATTTGATAGAAATGAGTCTCTAAGTCTAGGCCACACTCAAGGAAAGCGAGATTAAGCTCCACTTCTTATCAGAGAATCTGTGGACATGGTTTAATAATGCAATAAAATGAGAGAAAAAGAATTACAGAAAATGAGACAAATAGAAAATCAAAGATAAAAGAGTAGATTTCAAACTATATATCTCAGGAACTATATTAAATACAAAGATTAAATGTTTTGGTACAATGACAAAGACTAGGAAACAGGATAAAAATATGCTGCTAATAAGAAGCACAACTTGAATATGAGTATACATTTGACAGAGTAATGGAATAAATAATTACTTTGAATAAATAATTTAAGGCTTATGAATTGTTGATTTCTGCAATTTTCCATTTAATATTTTCAGCCTATAGTTGACTGTGGGTGACTGAAACCTCAGAAAGCAAAATCATGGTTAAGCGAGGATTGCTGGAATTCAACCCCAGTAAAGCCTTCATGTGACTGCGGCGCTGGCTGATACTTTGATGGCAAGCTCATGAGAGGCTCTGGATTAGAGCCATCTCGCTTAGCTGTTTCTGAATTCCTTACTCCCAGAATCTGTGGAATATTAAATGTTTTGTTGTTTTTAGGTGTTAAGCTTTGGGGTAACTGGTTACAAATGAGTACATAGCTAATACACACTGCCTCTCTCAAGATCTTTCTCAAATCTTAAATATGATAAAGATTTAAAATAAAAGGATGGAAATAGATATACCCCAGGCAAACACTAACCAAAAGAAAGCGTGTGTAGCCGTATCAATACTAAAATAGTCTTGAAGGCAAGAAGCATAACTGGATACAGAGGGACATTTTACAATGATAATGACATTTTGTTATAAAACAGTGAATGCACAGAGAAAATATAATAATCCTAAACTGATATGCCATTAGCAACATAGACCCAAAATATAGAAAACAAATTTATCAGAACAATATGGAAAAATAAATAAAAGGTCCACAATCACAGTAAGGAGATGGAGTATTTTAACAGGCAAATAATAAACTCGACCTAACTGACACCTATACAGCACTATATCCAACAGCTGTAGAGTAAATGGCATGGAACATTTACCACAAATTGACCCTATGCAGGTTTACAAAGCAAGTCCCAACAAATTGCAAAAGATTAAAATCATACTGGGTATGTTCTCTAACCTCAGTGGCGTTGGGTTGGAAATCAATAACTAAAAGGGAATTAGAACATTTCCAAACATTTTGAAATTAGGCACTACACTTATAAATAAATCATGGGTTTATGCAGAAATCTTTATAGAAATACATATATTAGATATAAATATATAATATAAATTATATATTATAGATTTATATAGAGATATATAGGTCAATAAATATAAATTATATATGTTATATATTGAGAAATATAAATTAGAAACTACATCAAAACTGTAAAATGTAGCTAAAGCAGTGCCTGGAGGGAAATTTGTAGCTCAAAGAAAGTAGATAAAAGGGCCAGGTGCGGTGGCTCACGCCTGCAATCCCAGCACCTTGGGAGGCCAAGGCGGGTGGATCATTTGAGGTCAGGAGTTCAAGACCAGCCTAACCAACACGGTGAAACCCTTTCTCTACTAAAAATACAAAAATTAGCCAGGCGTGGTGGCATGTACCTATAATCCCAGCTACTCGGGAGGCTGAGGCACGAGAATAGCTTGAACTTGGGAGGCAGAGGTTGCAGTGAGCCAAGATTGTGCCACTGCACTCCACCCTGGGCCACAGAGTGAGACTCTGTCTGAAAAAAAAAAAAAAAAAGAAGAAGAAAAAGAAAAAGAAAGTAGATAAAAGGAAATGATACAGATAAGAGCAGAAATAATGAAATGGAAAACAAATGCAATGAAGATAATTTTAATTGGCCAAGATGAGTTCTTTGGAAAATGTATGAAACTCATAAGCTTTAGGCAAAACTGATTATGAAAGAAAGAAGGAAAAAAACCATCAATATCATGACCAAAGAAAGGGAGACTTCACTACAGACATTAAATAGATATAAGATATTATAAGCAACCCTATGCCAATTAATTGAAAATTTAGATGAAATGAACAAATTCACAGAAAAACACAACATATCAAACTGACAGAAGAATAAAAACTCTCTAAATAGATTCAAGTGTCTATTAAAATAATTAGTTCCATGATTTAAAACCTCCCCATAAAGAAAACTTCAAGCCCTGATATTTCTTTGCTGAATTCTCTCAAACACTTAAGGAATTAATAACACCAATTTTACATAAATTTCTTCAGCGTTTAGAAGAAATAACATTTCTTTTCATTTTATGAAGTCAAAATAACATTGATACCAAAACCTAAAACAAACATTGCAAAAAAAAAAAAAGGGAAAAACTACAGAACAATCTCTCCCATAAGCACATCTGCAAAAAGCCTAAATGGAATATTATCAAGCTGAATTCCGCAATCTACAAAAGAATAATATATCAGACAAAGTTGGGTTTGCTCCAGAAATTCAAAGTGGTTTGCCATTTAATAATCAATTAATATAATAGACTAGCATAAATTGTGGTGTATTCATACAAGATACTACATAGTCATGAAAACTAATAAATTTATTAATAATAAAATTAACAAATTTATTAATAATTAATTAATTAATAAAATTTATTAATAATATAATAAAATTAATAACCATTAAAATAATAAAATTAATAAATCTATTAATTTTATAATTAATTTAATTATAAATTAATTATAATTATATTATATATTATATTTATATAATTATATTATATTTTTTTATATATAATATATATTTTATATAATAAAATATATTATATAAATTATATATAATATATTTATTTATATTTATTTATAATTATATAAATTATAATATAATTATAAATAATTAATAATTAATTATAAAATTAATTATTAAAAAATTAAAAAATTAAAATTAAAAAAAAAAAATAACAAATCAACTCAGGATTTTTTTCTCTCTCCACTTCCTGGGTTCAAGCAATTCTCCTGCCTCAGCCTACCAAGTAGCTGGGACTAGGGGCGTGCACCACCACGCCTCGCCAAGTTTCATATTTTTAGTAGAGACAGGGTTTCGCCATGTTGGCCAGACTGGTCTCGAACTCCTGACCTCAAATGATCTGCCCATCTTAGCCACCCAAAATGCTGAGATTACAGGCGTGAGCCACTGCACCCAGCTATCTCACAAACGTTCTTTTTTAAAACACAACTGTTACCTTCTGTGTTTAAGAAGCAAAACACAAAATAATACATACTGTATGATTCTGTCTATATAACGTTCAGAAATAGGCAAAACTAATCTATGTTGTAGTGGTCAGGATAGTGATCACCTCTACAAAGGATGCAGCAGTAGTGATTACGAGGAGGCTTAAGAGAACTTCTAGGGTCTGGATAATGCTCTATCCCTCCTATGGGTGTTAGGTTCTCAGGAGTGTGTTCATTTTGGAATACTCCATCAAGCTACATCATTAGTTATGATTTATGTATTTTTCTGTCTCTGTGTATATTTTCATGCAAAAATCTCTATAAACGGATTTACACATTGGAACTAAAAGTAGTTGTTTAGATATTCCAGATCTAACAATCCAAGTTATATACTGAATCAAAGTTGCATAGCATTTACAATCCAAAAAGTGCATTTGTACATTACTTGTTCACTCTTCACTTTAGTCATCAGAGGTAGCATAGGGTGTATATGTTTCCATTGTACATATGAGGAAATGGAAATACTAGTAAGTGCAGTGATTTTTTTCAAGATTACATAGCTACTATCATAATACCAAGTCATCCAAAAATTAAAAAAACCCAGAATTATTGAACTATTGATCATATATTTGCCTTGGACTCCAATTTCACAAAGTTCATTTAAACTACTTCAGTGAAATTCATGAACATGGCTATATAGACTCCATTTTCCCCCATTGATTTTTAGAGCCAGATTATCCAATGGAGGGTGATGGATAGAACATAAACTGCAGTTAAGACCAAATGTGGGCAAAAAAAAAAATCCACACCTTGCCATGAATTTGGATATCGTACTTCATTGTTCTAAACCTCACTTTCCCACTGTACAAAATGGGACTAATAATATACCTCCCATAGGGTTATTATGAGGGGTAAATCAGATGACATGGAGGAAAAAAAATGCCCAGCAGAGTGCCTGAAAGTAACTTGTGCTCAATTATGTCGGTTTTACCCTTTCCTCCCAGCCACCAACTTCATTTAGGAGGTGAGTCATCTGCCCCATGGAGGTCAACCCAAAAGCTCTTCAAATAATCACAGAATAAGGCATAGAGGGGCACTTGAGTTTATCTAATGCAACAGAGGCACCTATGGGTGAACTGGCTCACTCAAGGTCATTAATTAGTCAGACAAGGTTAGAATCCATCCTTTCCCTTTGGCAAGAGGTAAATGTTTCCAGGGTGCATCTAGGATTATATTTTGGCATCCTGCAGTTGGGAATGAGCCTGGGGCACAAAAGCCACTGAAGTCAACCCAGCCATGGACTGGGGCAGCCCAGGGTCACAGGGGCATTTGAGGTAAGGAATTGAGACTCCATTCCCTGCATTGAGAAGGATCCAGATAGAGGCCCTCCATGCATGGATCTATAAAGGAGATTTAGAGGGACTCAGTTTTGTTTTGTGTTTCCCCAAGGCTCAAGTCTACCTGGTGGCTTCTACTTCCAGTAGATGATTTTATTAAAGGGACCACACACATTTTTGGTAAGGGTGACATGCACCTCCAGAAAAGAGACAACGGAACTTCTCTGGTGCGAGAGCAGGGCTGCATTTAGCCATACTCCTGCTAAGTGACAACAGCAGTAACAGTAATGGTGGCTGCTAGCAATCCTCATAAAGCACAAGCCTATTAAGTGCTAACTCTGTGCCTGGCTCTTTATGAAGCACTAGGCATGGATTAACTTATTCAAATGATCTTTGAAATAACCTCTTTAAAATATTTATAGACATATAAAACAACATGTCTATATATAGACACACATATATACACATATATACCCATACATATGTATGGAATATATATGTCTATATATATTCTTTTTAGAGACAGGGTCTCGCAGTGTTGCCCAAGCTTGTCTCAAACTCCTGGGCTCAAGAGATCTGCCTACCTCAGCCTCCCAAAATGCAGTGATTGAAGATGTGAGCAATCACACCTGGCCAAGAGATATATTATTGTTATTTTCATATTACAAAAAGAGCAGCTGAGCATTAGAAAAGTAGCTTGTTCATAATTGCACAGCTAGTAAGTGGCAGAGCCATGACTCCAACTGAAGTAATCTCTCTCCAGAACGCATGTTCTTGGCCCATATTCTATACCACCTCCCTACAGAGTAGATTCTTTGTTTACTGAATACGTTAATGAATGAGTAAATGAATAAGTGAGTGAAAAGAAATATGGATTGAGTGCCTATTACATTCCATGCAGTGAGCTAGCCTACTGCTAAATTTCCAACTTGCAGGTAGATGTTGTCATCAGGTCCTGAGATGAAGAACACAAAAGTTCGGGCATCTGTGAGGTGGAAGGTGGTGGACTGAGTTCTGGCCGTATGATGCTAGGATGTCTATGAGGGGCATTTTGGGAGGTCTGCATCATAATCTCCCCACATATTTTCTCTCCCTAAGTCTCTGATCCATGCAGAGATGGACAACAGACAAGCTGAATTTCTCTGGGATTGCTCATGTATATGTACACTGAGCCTGTCAGGATCTTCCTGATCAGACTGGTAGCTCTTAGAGAATAGGGACTGTTAGCCTCACACATCTTGCAGGTCTCACATCACTACTCACTGATTGATTATTCAGTGTGGCTGTTCTCAAACTTGGGCCGTAAATCGCTTGGGGGAGCTAATGTCTTAGGGGTTCACCCATCAAGCTTGCTTCTTGGTGACACTGTACATATGTCTCTTGACCAAACAGGAAGAATTATGCTGGCTTTCTGTGAGACACCCATGACATGCTGTCAAAGCTGAATGATGTGTTTTCAATTAGTTGTCCTTGAGCTTATTCCAGAAGCAGCAACCTTCAAGGCTTAGTACAAATCCCATCTTCTCCACGAAGCGCTGCTGGCCCATGGCAGCCTCTCCATCCTTCAGACAATCACCAAGACTCACTGTCTGGGCCATAATTTGGCACTTGCCTTTTATTACATCATTAATTCTATATCGTATACCAACTGTAAGCTCCATGAGGGCAAGAGCTATGGCTTCCACTTCTTTGAGTAGCAAGATAAGATTTTTAGATTCATATTAATTCTACAAATCTTTATGAGTCATCAGTGATATGCCACCCATAAACAACAGAAGCAAAGCAGATTAAAATTCCTTTTCGAGTGGAGGCACTCTCTTTCCTACACTTCCTTATTCTCCCCACAACTCTCTTCCCTTATGGCTACAGTGGTATACGCTAACTACTGAGAGGGGCTACAAAGAATACAGAGATCAGGGCCGGGTGCAGTGGCTCACTCCTGTAATCCCAATGCTTTGGAAGGCTGAGACAGAAGGATCACTTGAGGCCAAAAGTTCGAGATCGGCCTGGGCAACATACAGAGGCCCCCATCTCTACAGAAAAAAAAAATTAAAACTAAAATTAGCCAGGTGTGGTGGCATGTGCCTGGCTAATTTTATTTTTTAATGTATTTATTTATTTGTTTATATTTTATTTGTAGCCAGGACTCTAGCTACTCAGAAGACTGAGGTGGGAGGATCACTTGAGCTATGATCACAGCACTGCACTCCAGCCTAGGCAACAGGGCAAGACCCTGTCTCTAAAAGAAAAAGAGAGAGAGAGAGAGATCAGAGTCAAAGTTATGCCTTTGGTGTTCCAAGTCAGGCCTCTGGGTGTCACATCAGTGTCAAGGTTTTTAATTTGCAAGAGGAGGTTTTTGAACTCCCAAAGAATATCAAGCCCTGGTCAAGGACACTGGGTAGAAAAGAGCACACACAAGAACTAGATGACTGTGACCCTTTCCCTAGAGACTAGACAAGTTTTCCCCACAGGTAAGCTTGGAGCTGGCCCATGCTGGCAGCCAATTGTTAAATTTTCAGGAATTTTGTGAACTGCTTGAGGCTGGTAGCCTGAAATTGACCTTAATGGGAGTTTTCATGTCCCTGAAATCAGCAAGTGCTGTAGATTCAGGCCTTTCTGCACACCTCTCCCCTTGCTATCAGAGCCAATTGTTAGACATTTGCCAGTACACCAACTCCTATCACCCCTTCCCCAGCTGGGGCCCTCAAAGAATTGCTCCCCTCCCTCCCAACCCCAAAAGCACTTGAGTAGAAAAGGCAGCAGGGCTAAGAAGAGATGGCCAAGATAGTACCAGAGAGCCTCAGAGAGCGCCAGAACTTGTCCTCTCTCCCTGAGAGGGGTGTGCCTGGGGCCTCACGGTCAGGATAGGAAGGAAACAGAGGTGGGGGCTGATGACTGGAGACCTCAGTACGGTCACCATGACAAAGACTCTCTCTCTCTGATGGAACTTTAGCCAGCCTTCTCAGGGCCCTCTTCTCCACTAGGCCTCAGCCTTGGAATAAAGACTTGAGCAAACGCTAATGTCTTTTCTGACAGCCCAAGTCCACATCCCTGGGATGGCCCTACCCTCCTCAAAGTGCCTGCATGAGAAAACTCAAGGCTAGCAAAAAAATCTACTGTTTGTTCCAGCCAACACCTGAGGACAGGGCTTCTGCCTCCCAGTCTCCGTGGGAGGAGAGAATCCTAACTTTGATAATTGTCAGCCAGCAGGCACAGCTGGCCTAGTCACATTTTCGCTGGTGAACTCTGTGTAATTTTTCACTTTTCTGATTCTGCTGAGTCCCCGCTTGCCCCTTCCTGCTTCCTCATTCTCCCTTTAAAATGTGCAGTTACCTCTGTACAAATCCAAGTTCAAGTCACATTGAACTCTTCTCCCCATTGCAATAGTTATTCCTGATTAAAATCTGTCCTCGCCACTTTAGCTAGTATCTGGCTTTGTTCATCTTTAACAACAGGCATCTCATAACATAACTAATTATTTTAATCATTATTATAAATAATTAACTAAATAGAAGTGGGCCATGGTGAGAGTTTGGCATGACCCAAAGTTTATGATTAATCCAATTCTGTGTACCTGAGATCCAAAAGATAAAGAAAAAAAAGGAGGAGGAGGAAGGAGAAGAGTTAAACACAGACAGCCATGTGCTGAATGCCTGGAAGTGGCCATGTTGGGACCACAGGCATCTTGGCCAAAGCCAAAGAGGGCAGAGAATGTTGACACCAAATGCTGTGGTTTAGGCAGCTGCTTTTCTGGGAAGAAAGGAAAGACAGAAACTCCTGAACTCATTGAGCTCAGTCCTAAAGTATCCAAGAAAAATCTAGTGTATATGAATGTATTTACCCTAAATTCATTAAGATAGTTTCTACCACTAGGTGGAAGGAGGACTCTGAATGGAAATTGAGTTGACACTGCTGGTGGGGCTGTGGCTGGTAGGCTCACTCTCACCAGGGCCAATGCAGGCCTAAATTATCACAGCCTTGTGGAGGGAAATTTGAAAACATCTATAAAACTTACAAAAGCATTTGCCCTCTACCTTAGTGATTGCTTTTCTGGAAATTTTTCCTATCAGCCTTCCTATTGGCTGTGGTTATTCACTGCAGTTTTGTTTATAATAAGGAAAGATTGAAAACAACCAATTGTCCCCCAATAGGAGGCAGGTTAAATCAATAATGGAATATTCTACAGCTATAAAACAGTAAAGAAGCTCTCTACGTAAAAGTATGGAAAGGAAACAAAGAAAGCAAGATGCAAAAGCAAGGTGCATGCAATAGGCTACACTTTATGCAAAAAGAGAAAATTAGGAATGTATATTCACTTTGATTATATTTTTCAAAGATTCATAAAAAACTAAGAAAATATAAATAAGACGTAAAAAGTTGTAGCTGTTTTGTATTGGTTTTGCTTTTATGTAATATGATTGTATAATCTATTAAAAATATGGGAAGTAAACCAAATCTATATTTCTACATAGCTGAGTTTGAGACTTGTGAAAAATTACCACCTTCTCTATCTGTACCTTCCACATCAAGGGGTTTAAGGAGCATTTGCTAATTGGCTGATTCTGAGCCTACTGTGTCATTAATATTACATCCTTCAATCCCATAAGAATTTACCCTATGTGGTGAGATCCAGGCTATGCTTGACCTGACCTGACGAGCTGTGTGGTTTAAGGGAAACAGCACCCGAATCAAAGTAGACAACTGGAGCCAAGATCTGGTTAATTTGCCTATGACTTCAGGCAGGTCACAGACCCTCTTGTAGCTTCAATTCTTACATCATAAAGTAAAGAAATCAGCTGAGGTTAGCAAATATTTATTGGGAGATGACCGCTATCTTGGAGCCTCAACACTGCAGTAAGACTCAGCGCCTGTCCTCAAGGCCTAGAGGACTGATGGAGGAGGGAAGCAAGATGGAGACAAGGTCTGTAGAAGGAGTCAGGAACCAAGTCAGAGGGCTCTCCATGGAGCTCTGGATCCCAGAAGAGGGCCACACCCATCCCATCCCACGGCTCAGGGAAACCTCTCTGTAGGAGAAGGATTTGAAGAGAAAGTATCTCAGCAAACAGAATAGGAGGAAAGAAGGTGTAACCTGGGGCCCATGAGGGAAGCTCAGGCAGCAAGGATTACTGAAGTATCGAGCCTGGGATGGGAAGGAGTGGCAGGTGCAAGCTGTGACTCTGCCCTTCCAAAGATCCAGCCAGCTCTGACTCTCCAGGTGTCTGTGTTTCACAGGATGGTGCAGCCAGAGCACAGGCCACGTCAGGCCACGAAACAAAATGGGTTCCACTGAGGACCAGGACCAAGGGAAAGGTCCCTTCGTATCCACTGGGGACCTATGGCTGGGTAGGCAGGAGCCTTTCCCCTTCAGGCCCAGCTCTGCCAAGCCTTGCAGGAGCTGCATGCATGAGTGCAGAGGAGTTAAGGAGATGGTCCCTGGCACTTGCAACCCCATTCCCACCTCCAGCATCTTCACTGCATGATGTCCCTGGTGCCCAGGGCTCGTTCTGCCCTTAGGGACATGGGCCCACCTGAGATCTCTTCTGCCGTCCCTGCCTCCTAGGGTTAGCACTGCCTCTAGTGTTGGCATGCCCCACTGATCAGTGGTCTTACAGGGACCCAGTGGCCTTGCAGGGACTATGGTGCATGGCATTACCCTTATCTCATTTGATTCCCACCACAATCCTTCGAGGTAGTATCACTGTATGCATTTTACAGATGAGACAGTGAAGCTTAAAGCAGTTAATTGCCCCATGGTCCCAGACTTAGTTAGTGGTAGAGCTAGGATTCGAAACTGGGTCTCTCCTCCCCAAGCCGGGGAGCTGAAGCAAGGTCTTTCTCTGCCTGGAAGAAAGGGCCTGTCCATTTGCTTGACAAACAGGTTGGCTATTCCAAGCTTTGTCCCAACCATCTTGGCTAGGCCACTGAGCTCCTCCCATATCCCAGCCCACCCCATTCATCCCCTAAATCCACGGCCAGCTCCTCACCCTCCCCTGAGCATGGCTGGATCAGATTAGCAAAAGCAACAGCACTCACAAGATTGCCCCACTTGGCTCCAGCAATTAATTAAGAGCCGTCTGAGAGCCTCCAAAGGGCCTGCAAGCTCCAGCAAGATGCAGCACACATGGCTCAATCCAAAATATTCACTGTGTTTTTCCCTAGCTGGGGAACCAGTCCTTACCTGTTACCTGAACCTGATTAAATGCCCAAGCCGCTCACTCTTGGTGCCAGCCAGGAGCCAGCCTGCTGGTCCTATGGAAGGTGGGGTGGTGGCTGGAAACTTGACAATGATAGTCATCCGTCAATAAATATGGCGTTGTTTATGGGCTGTACCATGAAGCCTCCAGGGCCCGTGCCAGGCACTGCTTATTCTGGTCAACAGGCTGCTGGCACACAGGAGACCTACGGGCTCAGCTGGGGCATGGGAGGAGCCCGAGACTCAACCCACAGAGGACCATGGGGAGGGCTGCTCTAGGCCATGTTGGGGGCCTCATCACCACCATTCTGGTTCCCAGGTGGTCCATCCTCCACCTAGCACCGGACAACCTGGATCAGTTATATTTGGTTGTTATTCCTCTGCATAAGACCTTCCATTGCCTTCGCATACACAGTTGGGCCCTTGAATGTTGGAATCTGATTTAGAGATAACACTTCCTTGGAAAGCTCATACACCAAGAAGAAAGACACCTGCTATGATGGTGGTGGACCATGGCCCCTCATAGTCTTAGACTTGTCTTAGGGATCAAGTGACCCTGTGTCCCACCCTGCCGCATGGTCTATGTTCTGTCAGCATTAAAATTAAAGTTCTACTGGCTCTCCCTCCAAAATACATCTGAATCCATCCATTTTCTCCACCAACACCTACACCAGGGCTTAGTAGCCCTTTTTGGTAAAGAGCCAGATAGTGCATACTTCAGGTGTTGTAGGACAAGAGGCAAAATCAAGCCTACTATGCAGTTACTTTTTTTTTTTTTTTTTTTGAGGTGGTGTCTCACTCTGTCATCTAGGCTGGAGTGCAACGGTGCAATCTCAGCTTACTGCAATCTCCCCTGCCCGGGTTCAAGTGATTCTCCTGCCTCAGCCTCCCGAGTAGCTGAGATTACAGGTGCCTGCCACCACACCCAGCTAATTTTTGTATTTTTAGTAGAGACAGGGTTTCACCATGTTGGCCAGGCTAGTCTTGAACTCCTGATATCAGGTGACCCGCCTGCCTCGGCCTCCCAGAGTGCTGGGATTACAGGCATGAGCCACGATGCCCTGCAGCAGTCACTTCCATAAAAAGAGTGAAAGCATATTTCCATACTTTTTTATTAATGAAAAATAAAATATGACAAATTATTAAAAATCAAGGACATTAAAAAAATACAGTTCAACTAATGAGAAAAAAATGAATTCTTTTTTTAGAGGGGATGAAATCTCACTTCATTGGGGTTCAGAGGTAGTATTCTCTCTCTCATCAAATCAATCGAGAGTGTTCACCACTCCTATTTAATGGGCCAGACAAAACTCAGCAGCCAGCCAGATTGGGCCCACAGGCTGCCGTAAGAAGACCCTGGCCCTTGACAGAGGATATTGAAACAGGGCATTGCCAGGACATTGAGACAGCCCCCTTGCCCCCCACCCCAGATCTCCCTGCCTCCATTTGGGTTCCCCACTTGAGGATGGACCAGACAACCTGGGCCAGGTATATTTGGTTATTATTCCTCTGCTTAAGACCTTCCATTGCCTTCCCAAAGACAGGCTCTTGAATGTTGGAATCTGATTTAGACATAACACCTCCATGGAAAGCTCATACACCAAGGAGAAAGACACCTGCTACGATGATGCCCATCCGCCTCCAGGAAGCCCGGAGCAGGCCCCAGAGGTCTGGGCACTCGGATGCTGCCTACAGGTGATGCATCAGGGCTCCGGAGGCCACCTTGGTAGGACTCACGGTCCTCTGCAGGCAGTAGTTGCTCTGCCTGATCCCTTAAGGGGTGACGTGGGACAATGACAGAGGAATCTAGTCTGACTAGCTAACTATCTGCAAGACAGGAATTTTAGAGTTCAGTTCTGAGTAGGTTAGTGTGGACAACGGACAGCGCGGTTTATGATAACCTGCTCTGAGCCAGGATCAGGAGGGCCGAGCTCCATTCCCAGCTTCTCCTCTAACCGGCTGCTGACCCTAGCCATGCCACTAGCTCTCTGAACCTGTTTCTTTAGGAGTAAAAAGTGAGGAGGGTGGTCCCCTAAACTGCTGGTAATCAGAATCACATGTGGAACTTTAAAGACCCAGATTCCTAAGCCCCATCTACAATCTGGTGAATCAGGAGGTAGGGATACATAGATATACACACATACACATATACATATAATATACATAATTAGATATGCATGCACATACACATATATACTCATGCATAATATATGTGCAATGTAATAATGTATATCTATAATGTATACATTATTGTCATGTATAATATACATGTGTATTGTATATATTATATACTCATGTATAATATATGCAATATGCTCATGTATAATATATGTGTATTGTATATATTATATATCCACGTTGTATATCTTTACATACATACACATATATACACATATAGATGTGTACATGCATACCTGCATATATACACACCTAGACACACACACACAGACCTGTGAGTGTGTATATCTTCCTGGTAATTTTGATAATTAGACACATTTTTAAAAACACTGTCCCTGGCCAGGTGTGGTCGCTCATGCTTGTAATCCCAGCACTTTGGGAGGCCAAGGCAGATGGATCACGAGGTCAGGAAATCAAGACCATCCTGGCTAACATAGTGAAACCCCGTCTCTACTAAAATACAAAAAATTAGCTGGGCGTGGTGGCGGGCACCTGCAGTCCCAGCTACTTGGGAGGCTGAGGCAGGAGAATGGCGTGAACCCAGGAGGTGGAGCTTGCAGTGAGCCGAGATTGCGCCAGTGCACTCCAGCCTGGGTGACAGAGTGGGAGACTCTGTCTCAAAAAAAAAAAAAAAAAAAAAATCGTCCCTGGGGCTTTCTAGCTCAAGGGTCTATGTGATAAAGAAAGGTGCTGTATTTCATACAATCTGATGATAAGCATATTCATGAACAGTTGCTCAGCCCAGAAGTTGAAACCACGTGAGGGAGTCGCATGTATCTTGGGGTGAAGAAAGCTGCTAATAAACGATTTGATTTAGGTTATACGAAAGACTCTAAATACATTACAAAGCACTCCACAGTTCACGGAGTCCTTTTATTAACTTTATGCTCTTCACAAACTGGAGTTTTACAGAAGAGATTCACAGAGGCTGTGACTTTTCCAACCTCATGTAGCTAATTAATTGTCTGGGATTTGACCCTAAGCTTCTAAACTTTGGACTCAGTATTCTCTCCATCAGGAAGAGAATTACTGTGAACATTTTTTTTTCGAGAAAAATTGGTTGGATGGCAATAAGTTACTGCAAATGCCAAATTAATAGAATCCAAATTAATGACTTTATAGTTATATCACAGGTGGGTACATAAGAAATTATTGTTCTTTCTGATTACTTATAATTGACAAAAATAATAATATATATTTATGGAGTCTAGTGTGATGTTTTGATATATGTATACAATGTGGAATGATTAAATCAAGTGAATTAACATATCCACCACCTCACTTACTCATCATTTTTTTTGTAGTGAGACATTTGAAATTTATTCTCAGTAATTTTGGAAAAATTATTAAATTCCTTTATAAATTTAAAAACTCCCTGTCCCTACAAATTTTTACTGAGAAAATTTTCCACTTGGCTCAGGGGTATAAGGTTTCTGTTTATTTATACAAGCAAAGTAGAATTTTTTAGCTGGACTTTTTTTGACAATTACGCTAAAAAAAAAGAACAGCCTGTGGACTGAATTATTTTGCTGTTGTCACCTCTGGGCAGAGAGGACGGTGTAGGGTAACGCTAACACAAGTTACATTCATACCTTCGTTAATTCATTCATTCAACAGACACCTGTGTGTTCATAGCATCATTCTCTGGAAAATGACTTTCATCATTTTATCTCCCAATAACCACACAGAACAGAGAAGCCAGGGGACAGTATGACCCCTGAAGCCGGGAGGACAGGAAGGCAGTGGAGGCATCATGGGATTGAATCACTTGGTAGCTGCCAATACAGCTTTGAACCTCGTTGGGACTTCTCCCTTTGTGGGTACTGCCTGTTGACAGAATTATCATCCTTGGTTCCATCAACACCACATCCCCGTGCAGTGTTGGGAACTGCCTACGGCTTGTGGGAAGCAGCAGGAAGAAGGCTAAAGACAATCATGGATCCACAATTGGTTTTTTAGAGACAGGGTCTCACTCTGTCACCCAGGCTGGAATGCAGGGGCATGATTGTGGCTCGCTGTAGCCTTGAACTCCTGGGCTCAAGCAATCCTTCAGCTTCAGCCTCCTGAGTAGCTGGGACTACAGGCACTACCACACCTGGCTAATTTTTATTTTTTATAAACACAGGGGGTCTTGCTATGTTTTCAAGGCTACTCTTGAATTCCTGGGCTCAAGCGATCCTCATCTCATCTCTGCCTCCCAAAGTGCTGGGATTATAGGTGTGAGCCATGTACCCAGCCTATGAGTGTTGACATGAGTAGGGCTCTTGTTAGAAATGCTCCCCAGACGTGTCTTTATTTCATCACAAACATTTTAACAGTCTTAACTAATACTTGGTACACCATATAAGACCCAAATCAGTATTTCTTTTTCATTAGGCTTCAAATCAACCCACACGATTCGTTTTCCCCATCTCTGCTTCCCACCATGCAACCTATAAAAGGCAGGGCCCCCGAATGTCCCAGTAGGGTCCTGGGATCTGCTCTCTATGCACCACTAAAGCATCAGACCTTGACTTTGGCTGCACACAAGAATACCCTGGAGAGCTTCACAAGATACGAATGCCTGGTGGCACCCCCAAAGATTCTGATTTACGTGGTCTGGGCTGTGGTCTCGCCATCAGGATTTCCGGGACCTTTGTGTGGTACTAATGCACAGCCAAAGTCAGAAACGTCAGTTCTATCCTTTCTCAGAGCCAAAGACTTGTAGTTCTGGAGGCTCCAGCTCTAACGGAAAAGATCAAGGCTCTTTTGGATTTGCGAAAGCAACAAATATAGCTAAGTGACTAAAATTACCTTACATTCGCAGCCCTGCAGACCACCACCAACTTAGTACAGCTCTCAGAGGGGACGCTCAGCTCAGGCCTATAAACAGCGACCCCAGCCCAGTGCTCCCTGCAGCTGTGGGCTCTTCACTGGGTGCAGCTTCCTGCCCCCCAGAGATGCCTTCCCAGCCTCTCTCCTTGGTCCTTTTCTGTCCAGGCTGGGAATCCAGAAACTGAGTTCTCACTCCCTCACCTTCACCTAGTCTGGCTTCTCTGCCCTTTTCTACTAGGAAATAGCATCTTGTCAGAGTAGTAGAAATGTGGGTTTTTTCCCCGTTTATTTTCCTTTTTCCCTCCTGTTTTCTCCTCTTTTTATTTTTCCTGTACTCTTCTTTTTTCTCCTCCTTTTCTTGTCTTTCTTCATTTCTTCTCTCTTCATTTCTCTTCCTTTATCCTTATCTAGTTCTGGTTTTCTCTTCCCCTTTCCTATCCCTCTTCCTTTTTTCTCTTGTCTATTTCCCTTTCCCCATCACCTTCCTTCTTCTCCCTTTCCTGGTAAGTATTCCTAAGGGTTTCCAAGCAACAGGCAGGGACCCATTGACTCTAGGACAAACCACGATGAAGACAGAGCCGAGGACACTAGGCAGCCAGAGATGGGGAGGACGAGACGTCACCAGCCTGGTTACGGAGGTATCGCCGGCATAAGGCACCACGCTGAGCCCTGCAGCAAGTGGGAAACCATTGAGTTGTGGAGATAAGACACACCCATGTGGAGAGGTGGCGAGACAGGCAGCACAGGAGGCGTTCGACCAGAGGACAGACAGCACCCCAAAAGTTGTTTGTAGGCCAGTGGCTTAGTACTTGTACACAATGTAATACCTTTCCCCATAAAAATGCCTCCGAGAGGGGCAAGTTGCTTGGCTAGCTCGTAAAAGCCAACATCATCAAATGTGTTTAAAGCACGGCTCTCAAAGCACCTTTTCAGGTCCACCTGCCTGTGTAGCGCTGGTTACCTCAGCAGGAAAATTGATTTCTCGTTCCAACTTGCTACGAAAACATTCCCATTATCCCGAGGGTGGGGGCCACAGGGCGGGAAGGGTTGGGTGTTCTGGGCACCAGGAACTTGCTGAAGCTCTAAGTGTGTGTGGATGAAGGCCCTCTTCAGGCCACGCATACCCCTGAAGATCTGAACCTGGAAACAAACCTAGGTGTGTGGGTTGTTCATGAATTAAGCATTTTGAAAGCAGAGCCCAGCCTCCTAATCAGATACTTGATATATGAGGCAGAAAAAAAGATAGGGAGATCTCGGTCAAGGACTCTTCAGGAAGGAGGCAGATTGAACTGACCCAGGAGGACAAGCAGGGTGAGGTCAGAAAGGACCCGAACAAGGTATAGCCAGAAAAGGGCCCTGGGCTTTAGGCACCACTGAGAGTTGGGCAGTGCGACCTCCAAAAGAAGCTGGAGAGATGGTGGGGGCAGCAGTGGGGGGTGGGGCATAGTGGGGGGTGGGGCATGTTGGTGGGAATTTTGAGAACCAGGCTTCAGATTTCCAGCTTTGCCTGAGTCAAAATGTGGGTACAATCCATTCAGGGGTTTTGAGATGAAGGTAGTGGGGCACCTGCAGCATGAATTCCAATCAAGTGGAATCGAATTGAATGGCGCGGAGTGGAACAGTAAACAGCAGAGGGAATGTCACATAGGAATAGTGAACAAGAATTCTTCCATGAATCTTGCTTGTGTTTGTGTGTGTGTACACATATATATATATCCACATGTATGTATGTAAGCATGTATATTCACACATACTTGTGTATGTGGTGGGTCATATTGATTCTTTACCACAGCAGGTTTTTCAGAGGTTTTGAGGAGTGACGTCTTGACATGGATGTTTTAAGACGAATCTAGACGTGATTTGGAAGATTGGTTTCAGGGGAGAGGGTTGGGCAGGAAGTGGCCCAAGGAGGAGGCAATTAGAAGAGTGGCGGGACCGTGGCAGGGGCCTTAAATTTGGGTGGTGACAGCAGGAACAGGATGAGTGGCCACCAGCCTCCCTGCAAAGAAGGTAAGCCCCACAGGGTCTGTAGAATCAGAGACAAGGATTCAACCATTGCCAGGGAGTTCGGCAGCCCACCTCTCATCTCCAGGTGTCAGCCCCTGCAATTCCCAGGTGCCAGGAGAGTGTGTGTGTGATGTGTGTGTGTGTGTGTGTGTGATGTGTGTGTTGCCAAAAATTTTATTTTTCCTAACCTCCCCCTGTTCTGTGTCCCCTCCCAATTTCTTTTTGGATTTTTGAACTCTTAATTTAAAGACTGCTGCAATTTTAAATACTGCATTCTAAACAGAACTATTTTAATTTTATACTACCATGCACCAATAAGCATAACACCTGTGGTTCATATAATACTTGTTGACCTACAGAAGACATTTTTATTCAGGGTTTGGAATAACTGCAAAGAATAAAAACCCAAATTTGGATCTGATGAAGGAGACCATGTGGGAGACTTATTCTAGCCTCTTCATTCATTCATGACAGGCAAAAAGAAAACACAGATTCTTTATTCCAGGTGTGTGGTAACTTATTCCCAACCATCTAGAGATCTTCATTCAGAGTATGTACATTCAGAAACATACTCCTTGTTCCAGTCATTTCATCCTGCTAAATGGTATCAACAAATTAGACATGCGTTTGCTCAAATTGCTGCTGTCTCTTCATAAAGCTCACCTGGCAGGAGTCACTGATTGCAGTTTATAAAGAAGCTGACACACCAACACCAACGCACAGAGGAGAATCCAGTGCCAGATGTGGTAGGAGATGTCACAGGGAAAAGGAAAAGGAAAACAAGGCGGCGGGAGGATGGGGGTGGTGAGGGAGTGCTTCCTGCTTCTCAGTCCCCGAAAGTGTGAAACACGAAGGTGTCCTTTGTGCCTTGAGGAAGGGTCAGGTGGGCCAGTTGCACCTAGTTTGCACCTTGGCAAGTAGGTACCCTGCTTCTGGATGTAAATCCAGAGAAGAGGGGTGCAGTGGATGAATCATGTCCTCCAGAGTTATGTACAAGTCCTGCCCTCCATGCCTGTCATGTGGCCTTATTTAGACCTAGGGTCTTTGCATTCATAATTAAGTTAAGGACCTAGGTGTGAGATCATCCCGGACTAAGGGTGGATCTTAAATCCAGGGACTGGTGTCCTTGTATGAGAAAGGAGAGGGATATTTGAGACACAGTGAGAAGTCAATGTGAAGATGGAGGCAGAGACTGGAGGGAAGGGTCACTAAGCCAAGCAACACCGGGGGCTGCCAACCACCACCAGAGGCTGGGAAAGAGACATGGATCGGATTCTCCCTCAGAGCCGCCAAAGGGACCAATGCTGTCGAGGCCTTGGTTTTGGACTTCTGGCCTTCAGAACTGTGAGACAATACATTTCTGTTGTTTTAAGCCTCCCAGTTAATGGTGATTTGTTATGGCTGCCTTGGGAAACTCATCCAATGGGAATATTCACTTACTGCAAGCAAAGTGTGAGACACTGATGAGAATAAAAGGGGAAACAGGCTCACACAATCACAACCCCTTCTCCCAACAAAAGGAAAAAAGATGCAATGCCTTAGAAAACCCTGAGAACTTGCTACGGTAGCCACGGCTGCAGGACCACCACATGGGCCTGGGTTGCTGGCCTCGCAGTCCCTCTCAGGGAAACACAGCCTGGTGAAAAGTCAGGAGCCAGCCTGGCTGGGTTTGAACCCTGGCTCTACCCCTAGCTGTGGGGCCTTGGGCAAGATATTTTATCTTTCTCCCTCCTAAGGTTGTTTTGACAATTAAATGACCTACTTATATGTGTTATATATTGGTCCGTTTTCACGCTGCTGATAAAGACATACCCGAGACTGGGCAATTTACAAAAGAAAGAAGTCACAATCATGGTGGAAGGCGAAAGGCATGTCTCACATGGCGGCAGATGAGAGAAGAGAAAGAGAGACAAATGGAAGGGGTTTCCCCTTATAAAGCCATCAGATCTCGTGAGACGTATTCACTACCATGAGAACAGTATAGGTGAAACTGCCACCATGATTCAATTATCTCCCACTGGGTCCATCCCACAACACGAGGGAATTATGAGAGCTACAATTCAAGACGAGATGTGGGTGGGGACACAGCCAAACCATATCATGCTGTGTATAAAGTATTGATAATAAACAGAGCAGTGTTAGCTATTGCTATTAGTTCAGAGATCATATTTCAAAAGTGGGAGTATAGGTGGCTGAAGCATGGGAGGAGGATAATACTAAAAGAATTAACTAGACCCTTGTGTCCAGTAACAATTTAGCTCTGACCTACAGGGCTGAGCTACAGAAGCCTCCCAGACCCAAGCCACGGGCAGGAGACAGCACGCAGTGCGGTCTGGTGAGGGCCGATGGGGCCAGCAGGGAGGTGATGAGGGAAGGCTGGAGACACAGCCCAGCCATGAGCCCAGCTGAGGACTGGTGGGTGACCACTCAGGGGTCTCTGGTGCATGTTTCCTGGTGGCATCAGAAATCTCAGTCACACTGTGTTCTCTTCCAGTAAAATCACAAAGAGCACGCAAAACGTCTCCTTTAAACAGAAGTCAGCCACATAACAGAATGAAATCATCACTCCAGAAATAATTGTAAAAGAAGACTCCACAATTCACGCCAGCAGCCTTGACAATATGTGGCCCAGTCAAAAATTCACAAGATGATTGACCATAATGGCTGAAAGTTTGAGGTCTGGTGTTCAACTTTGTGGGTGAGAATCCCATCCTGGCAACTACTAACGGTGTGACGTTAGCCAGGTTCTTTAACCCCTCTGTGTCTTAGTTTCTTCCGTAAAGTATACGGATCAATGAGATTTTATATAAAACCCTTAGCGTAATACTTCACCTGTAGGAAGGCTTCAGTACTTGTGAGCATTGAGCACTGTTTTCTCTAAACAAAAGCACATCTATATTGGCATCACACATAACCAAGTGTCATAATAATAGACAAAGAACTAAAATCAACGAGAAATACAATCACCCCAATACAATAGAAGGATAGAAAGCTTCTGAAACAAGCAAGTCAAAAAAGAAGAAACCCAAATAGTCAATGCACATGGAACAAAAATGATCAACCTGACCTGTAATCATAAAAATACAAAATAAGAACACACACACACACACAAAACCAAACAGAATATGTGAAATTTCAAGGACTACCAATACAACGTGTTGGCAAGGATGTGGAGCAACTGGAACTCACACGCACTTCTGGTGGGAGTGTAAACTGATACAACCACTTAGACAGAAGATTTGGAAGTATCTACGAAAACTAAATATACAATCTGACTCAACCCTTCCTCTCCTAGGCACATATTCCTTGGATGTGGGTGTTCATGTCTACCAAATGACGTTACAAGAATGTGCATAATAGCCCCACACTGAGACAACCAAAGTATCTTTCCACAGAGGAATGCTTTATCCATGCAGTGAGGTATACCCAACAATGAGAATGAGAAAAATACCAATACACACCAACAAAGGTGAATCTCACAGACATCACACAGGGCAAAAGAAGCCAGACACAAAACAGCAGATATTGTACATTTCCACTTATATGAGGGTCAGAAAAAGGCAAGACTGTTCCAAGGTGAAAAAGGCTAGAATAGAGATTACTTTTGGTCGGGGGACATTAGCTGGGAGAGGGCACAGAGAGCCTTCTGGAGTGGTGGAAATGTTTTGTACCTTGGTCTGGGTAGTGGTTACATGGGCATCTCTATACACAAAAATTCATTGAGTTGTGCAATTAACATGAGTGCATTTTCTGTAAGTTGTATGTTCACAAAATGCAAAATTTTAAAAAAATTAAATAGTAATGAGATGTCAGCCAGGCACAGTGGCTCACGCCTGTAATCCTAGCACTTTGGGAGGCCGAGAGGGGGAGGATCATTTTAGATCAGAGTTCGAGATGAGCCAGGCCAACACTGCGAAACCTTGTCTCTACTAAAAATACAAAAGTTAGCCAGGCATGATGGCGCATGCCTGTAATCTCAGTTACTTGGGAGGCTGTGGCAGGAGAATGACTTGAACCCAGGAAGGAGAGGTTGCAGTGAGCCAAGATCGCACCACTGCACTCCAGCCTGGGTGACAGAGCGAGACTTCGTCTCAAAAAAAAAAAAAAAGTAATGAGATGTCATTTTTCTCATATAAACTATAAAAATATTTTGTAATTAAGTGATACTGAGCGTTCCCTTGGGTGGAGAAGACATGTGGTACATTTCAGAAGAGCCTTGGATTCTGCTTATCTAAAAATGTTTTAATGGACATCCTTTAACCCAGCATTTTCACTTGTAGAATTTTATCCTGGGGAAAGAATCCAACAGATGTATAAAGATACTTTTTCCAGAATGATTATCACTTCAGTGCTAATAACAGCAAAAATGTTTGAAGCACCTAAATGAGCGAAAATGGAGGGCTGGCTGATTAAACAAATTTTGCAATATGTATGAGTCAAAGTTTATTAAGCACCCATTAAAAAAGATGGAAGTGAATATTTAACAGAATGGAGAACACAGCACGTGAAGAGAAAGGTCACGAAACAATGCGCTCTATAATTTTTATTTCAAAGTATGTATGGGTGTATATGTGTGTGTGAAGAGATTTATACAGCTGATGAACATCAGTCAAAGGGGACCATTTTTCTCTGTGAATGGTGGATG